>NW_013952525.1:636569-641766 GCF_001266775.1 Austrofundulus limnaeus | reverse complement strand
TCCTCCACCTCAGACTCAGATGTAACTATCTGCGATACTGTGGTCACTATCCATGTAGCATCAATTATGCTAATGCTAGCTGCCTGTCATGTTCTCTCGTCCTGGCCACATCTCCGCTCTCTAACCCCCTTCCCTCACCCCCTCCCCTACCCACTTTAATGCATTTTTCAAATTTCGCCTTGGGGCGGAGTTATCTTTTCACAGGGGGTAAGATACACTTTAAAAGGGATCGAGAAGGCGAGGGATATGATCAGCCTGCCCCGGAGTCCCTCTGTGATGCTGAAATGACAGAGGCGGAACCACCAATATGTGAAAAAGTAAGCTGCGACTCAATACTGTAATTTGATGAAAAGATAATAACTGTGGGGGACAGAATGCTCACAGGATTGAGCAAAACAGACATTACTAAGGCAATATTGATGAAATCACACAGAAACTTTGTAACTACTTAAACAATTAACCACAAAGAGAATCACTTCCATCTGTCCATCATCTTCCACTTGTTCCAAGTTGGGTTGTGGGGGCAGCAGCTTTAGCAGGGAGGTCCAGACCTCTCTTTCCTCAGCCACCTTTTCCATCTCTTCTGGTAGGATTCCAAGGTGTTCCCAGACTAGCCGAGAGACGTAGTCTCTTCAACGTGTCCTGGTTCTTCCTCCGGCTTTCCTCCCAGTCAGACATACCGGGACATCTCCATGGGGAGACGTCCAGGAGGCATCCTTACCAGATGAACCACCTCAACTGGCTCCTCTCGATGTGGAGGAGCAGCAGCTCTACTCTGAGTTTCTCCTGGATAACTGAACTTCTCACCCTGTCTCTAAGGGAGGGTCCAGCCACCCTGTGGGGAAAACTCATTTTGACTGCTTGCATCCAAATTTCGTGAATATAGGTGAGAGTAGGTTCATAGACTGACCTATAAATAGAAAGTTTTGCCTTATAGGTCAACCCCCTCTTCACCACAACAGACGGTACCGAGTCCACAAAACTGCAGAAACTGTACCAGTCCGTCTATCAATCTCATGCTCCATTCTTCCCCCGCTGTGAACAAAACCCCAAGATACTTGAAGTCCTGCGCTTGAGACAGAACCTCACTCCCAACCCTGATGCTACATTTACGCCAAACACGTTTTGAGCATCAGGAGCATCTGGTTTACAGGCAAAGTCAATGGTGGCTGCGCATCTATGGGCGTCTAGAAGCCGAGCAGCACGTCTGGTGCATTTCGAGCAACGTGGTTTGAAGCGGTGCTCACGTCATGAGCGTTTTCCGTGGGTGCAGCACATCCAAAGCGTCCGACGCTCGAGTTGGGAAATCTGAACTTTTGCTGCTCGACGCGTCACATCAACCAATCAGAGAGACTCTGCTCAGTGACGTACTGGTGACGAGCCGGAAATATCGGACGCCCGGGAAATCGGATCACACAATGGAGGACAAACTGATAGTCCAATCATTTATGATCATTCCAGTGTCCATTATCTTGGTAGAAATAAAAAGGACTTTGCCTGGAGGACAATTAGTGAGGAAGTCGGCATGTTTGGTAAGTTATCAAAAGTACAGTTAAAAAGGCTCCTCCTCTCGCACGTCTAAAGACGTGTGTCTACGTTCACATCAAATGTGTCTGTCCTCACTGGACACCAGCGTCGGGAGGCGTGCGTTTTGAGATTTTTGGAGGCGTGCAACGTGTTTGGTGTAAATGTAGCATAGGAGAGAAATCCACCTTTTTCTCACTGAGGACAATGGACTCAGATTTGGAGGTGTTGATCCGCATCCCAGCCGCTTCACACTCAGCAGCGAAAGAGAATCACTTAACTGAGTTAATTCAACATGTTTTGTAAATGACATGAGAAAAATGTCCAACACACATTTAGCCCTTTAATTCTGAAAGCTAATGTCTGTGCGGGAAATGGCCAGCTTTTCCTGTGATTTATGAACGGCCAGAGGGAGCTTAACGATGGGCCGGTTTGTGCAACCATTTAAAGGAAATGCTTTATGGAAGTGAGAGTACTGAGTGAACAAGAGGCCAATTCTAGCATCATGAATGTAAGCTTCAAATCTCTCCTGCTATAAATGAAGACACTATATATTTTTAAAATTTGTAAACACTTGAGACAAATTTATTATGTGAGAAAAAGAAGCCTTACTGCCTGAGGCAAAACAAAAGCCATGCTGATGTAATAAGGATTGCTTTTTATTAAGAAAACATGTTCACATGCTAGTTCTTGTGTTTCCCGGGTTTCCTACAGATACAGACTGGTATGCACCCAGCACTGGTCGTATCTCAAAGGCAGTAAACTAACAATGACTCAGCACAGTCACTCCAACTTAGCCTTTGTCTCAGAGTGTTCAAATGGTCAAACATTTGAAGGGAAGTGCTTGGTATTTTATAGGACGGGCTTTGTTGTTTTAACTCAGTCACAGGGAGGGGGTTAACGCTGTAAGCTCACTCCGGGGTGTGGGCATGCAGGATGGAAAGACAAGATCAAGCCAAGAGGGGGAAATTCTACCACCAGCAAGATACCATCTAACAGTTCAAAGGGAGCCATGATACAGTCATTATGCCAGAAAGACTGGGAACTTTTTTTGTGAATGTTTATTTCTGCATGATCAGAAAAAAACAGTCTCTACAGGATTTTGCTGACAGCTCAAAATGTTTGAGTTTTCAACTTTTTATTTTTCAGAAAGCAAATACAAAACTACTGTAAGTGATCCATGGAATCGATCCCAAAGTGGGACAAATTACATTTAAAAATGACTAGCAACATTTTTTGCTTTAGTAAAAAATGCGAGGTTAGTATACCTAAGAGATAAAAGTAGCACAATGGGTATTGTTACAATGCCTGTTTATTTAACCTAATACTGTTTATCATCCTAAAACAGTCTGGAACGCAGGTCCCTGCTAATGTTATTTTGTGGGTAAAAAGCTGAAAAGTTTGAGAACCACTGCTGTAAATGACACTATTACACTAACTTATAACGGTTTGTGAGTTCGTTTGCATTTTATTCATATTTCTTTCTTTCAAACTCACAAACTAATGTTAATTTTGCTTCAGTATTTTCCATAAATGTGCATATTTTAGTCAAAACCACCTTGTTTTTTCAGGACTTCCAAAATTGTTTCCACCCCTTTTATGCAGCGCTTCAGGAAGCTGATTTACACAGATTTTAGTGGTAATGGAGTTAAACAGCTGAGTCTTGTCTCCTGTGTTGAGTCATGCGTCTGTGAGATGTTTAGTTTCTCCAATTCTCAGAATTTTTCTACTTCTACACCACTCCACTCAGTCTGTGTTTGGGGGTTTTGTCCTTAGAATAGAACTTGAAGTTAAGTAGAAATTAATGTCACATAATCATTGTTAAAAAATGTTAGTTGGACCCCAAAAGTAGCTCTAGCCCAAGGCCCACACCCTTCTAAATCCTGTCATGCTTGTATTCTTTTTTCTATATTTATTTTTTTACTGTTTGGAATTAAAAACAAAAAACAAAACAACAACTTTATGACCTGCACCTACTGGCTGACTTAGTTCTACTTTCACATAAATTGCCCACTATCTGTCGTTGAATCTTTTTAAAGCCATTGCAGGGTCAAGAGATCCTGACAATAAACCTGAAAATATTAAGAAGAAACCTTATGTTGAAAACACATTTGACAGCTGAATGGGTTCCTGACATGTTGCTTTGGAGCCCTCAGGATTGCTTCCATTAGATCACTGACTATAAACTTTTATTACCAGCGAGAGGGGATGTATTTTATTGAAATAGAAATAACACATTCCTGCACATTCCATGCATATTTTCCAGCCCACACTTACTGACTTAAGAAGGTAATAGTTTATGTTTGTTTTAATTTGGGTTATTTTTTTAAATTTCACATTTATTTCACGCTACAGCAAATACAAGGTATAACTTGAATTTTTTTGTGGGGTTGTGTGAAGTACTTGTAAGTAGTCAATATCTTACCTGCTGTAGAAAGTGGCCAGAGTAGTCTCAGTTTAGAAAATCATTAGAGAATCAAAATTATCAGACAGATTGCCTGCAAATTAAAAAATTCTCAATCTAAAACAAATAAATAAAATTCCAATCAATGTTTAAAAATGTTATAAACAGCATTAAACATTTATATTCTGTTCAGTTTATTTATATTGCACCAGTTCACAAAAAGTCTACTCAAATCACTTACCAATGTAAACACATCCAGTTCAGGTAAATTGATAAACTCAGGTCACCTTAATTTTATTACAAACCAATTCAGCCCACAATTAAGTCAAATTCTGATTCAAATGATATTGAGTTAAAAACTATTTTTTTAATTCAGTGCATTTTCTTTAAACCAAAACCAATGCAGAAAGAAAAAAATTGTCATAATAAAAAATCTGTTGCCACACCATTAAAAACAGACATGCACACAGATCTAACACTATATGTTTATTTACTGATGATTTATAAAGTATTATTAAGTTGTATTTTGTTTTGATAAATGGGTTTTATTTAATTACATTAAGATTTCCATTAGAATAGAGATACAATTTTATACTTACCTTCCTCCCTGGAAGACATGCTGGTTGGATTGAGAATGTCCAAGAGTATTCCTTCCACCTCCTGATGACATCATCGGTGAGGTCAGCCTTCACTGAACACAGAATATCTGTGTTAGATTCTTCTCGGAGCCGATCAAGAGTCTTTATCCAAGGCCTCACAGAACTCCTCCCACATCTGGGGTTTTGCCTCAGCAACAGCCACTTCACCTGCTGATACTCCTCAGCTGTCGCTGGCATCCTACCAGCCAACAAGGCTTGATAAAGCTCCCTTTTCAGCTTGACAGTCTCTCTAACCTGGGATGCCAACCAGCGAGTTCAAGGCTGGTCACTGCAAGAAGCACAGACAACCTTGCAGCCACAGCTCCCCTTCTTTGTGAACCACTGATTTAGCTCATGTACAGATGAGCAAAGAAAACAAAAAATCAGACAAGGAGCAACAGTGAGAGATCAAAGTATCAGATTTTTTTTATATGTAGAGTTGTTTACAACTACAGCTCAGGGCTATTCCACTGGCAGCCCACGGGCAACATTGGGCCTGCGGGTCACATCAGTTTGGCCCACCAATGAGTTCTTATACAGGTGCTGGTCATAAAATTAGAATATCATGAAAAAGTAGATTTATTTCAGTAATTCCATTTAAAAAGTGAAACTTGTATATTATATTCATACA
>NW_013952525.1:632075-634199 GCF_001266775.1 Austrofundulus limnaeus | reverse complement strand
AATATATATATATATTGTTTTCACTATCATCATTAAATATAGAAATTGAATTTAATTTAAATAAAAAATCTACTTTAAATTTATGAATCGGAGCAAAAATAAATTTAAAAGGCAGAAGATAAAAATACTTGTTCTTTTACATTATGCAGTGTTTACCCCGGCATTATCAGGCAACCCTTATGCCCCACTGAGCTGTTTTGTTGAATAGCCCTGTTATAGTCCATATATGTGTTGTTAGTAATGACATACAATAAAATAAAATAAAATGGGAAAACAGAATCTGAGATTATGGTACCCATACCACTCCTGTGACTGAAGTGACTAAAACGTAGTCTTAAAACTTTAGTCTTGTTTTCTATTTGACTTTGTTGTTATTCACCCAGCTTTCCATCCACTGTAGATTTGTTCACCTCGTCTACTGCAAACTGTTAAATCTGTCCTAGATGAACACTCAAGAAAAGGTTGAATGTAGGACAAATGTTACCGGCCTGGATGATGCACACACATAAAGTTTAGGTGGGGGAGACTTTCTGAGGTGTGCCAGAAGGGCTTTACTAAAAATCTGAGTATTTGGAGCAGTAACCTGTTCAATCAGCTTTCAAAGGGCCCCTTTCATAGTAGAGGCTACACGCTGCTGGAATGCAGCAGCCAACGGTCTCATTCAGCTCTGGATAGGAAAGCATTCCTTTGCCTGCAGTCCCTCATTATTTAAGGCAGTAATTTATAAAATCAATAACAGCAACCAACTAAAACGAACAATGCCCTGTACTATGAAGGAAACGTGGCTTAGCAGGATAAACTCAGGTTCAGTTTTTGGTGTTCAGTTCACAGAGCTGGCTCACATTTTTACCTGGGTCTGTTCTTGCACAAACCTATGCTGGCAACTTATCCTGCTCCTCGCAGGTCATGTTTTTGGCAGGGATGACCCAATTCATTTGTTTTCTCCTGGTACAAGTCGTACTGAATAATAATGAACTACTGGCTGAGACAGAATCCTAAACTGATACTGGTATTTTATTTGTTTGTGTTGCAGTGCAACCTTACAGAACACATTCCACAAGCATGTTAAAGTTATTAAAATCAGTGCCACCATGTCCTTAACACCTGGGTGGAGTCAAAAACTTATTCCTTTACAATAACAATGCTTCATTCAAGTGTTTTGTAATTATTTTTGCCTTATCGCTCTTCATCTGTTCTCTTTACAGTTTCCTGTAAACGGACTCGTTAGGGTCAAATCTCACAGGGCTATAACTGTAACTGAACTTTTACTGAATGTAAAATTGCAAGAAATTTGCAAGAAAATATGTCTTAGTTACACAGAATTCTGAGTGCTTGTGACTTGACTTTGAGCAGACAGTTTTTTCTTGTATTTATGTGCACGGCTTGTAAAAGTGCATATTTTTTTAACTGCTCACATTACATCCAATCTCACTTTGAAGCCACCTTGGCAGCAGCTCCTACATTTAGGATTTAATCTGGAATTCACTTTTGATATGAAGAAAACAAACTCGGGCCAGTTTGTTTTTAATACCTGTTAATCATTGGTTTGGACTTTAGACCTGGACGTTTGTGGCTGTAGCCTCGAAGAGAGCTTTTAACATGTCTAAAAGTCAGTAATAAAGCTGTGAGCCTCTATGACTCACACAAGGAAACTGAGACGTTCTAGAGATTCTCTTGTGAATGCTGTTTAAGACTAGTTGCAGCTCAGTGAGATACTACCCTAACCCAGGTTGAATGGTGTTGTTTTAAATAAATTTGATTCCACGGCAACATTTACTACATACAGTCTTGTCTCTTCTGCCCCACAATTGAATTTAAAGGGCCAATATTATGTGTTTCTCAGGCATGTATTTAAATACTATACCATAATAAAGTATCTATTTCACCTTTAGTTGTTATTAAAATGCTGTTTTTATGTTTAAATAGAAAATAAACTTATCTTCTCATCACTTCCTCTTCTAAACGCCTTGAAATTGGCCTCTGTCTCTTTAAGAACCTCCTTCTGCTTCTGTCCCGCCCCGTTTCAGTGTGTGTGTGTGTGTGTGTGGTGCGCTCTGCCATGAGGAAGTTCAGCTTAAAGACACGCCCAGGGGTGTTTCTGGTACCAAAAGGCGTTTCTGGTCC
>NW_013952525.1:624094-631614 GCF_001266775.1 Austrofundulus limnaeus | reverse complement strand
CCATAATAAAGTATCTATTTCACCTTTAGTTGTTATTAAAATGCTGTTTTTATGTTTAAATAGAAAATTAACTCATCTTCTCATCACTTCCTCTTCTAAACGCCTTGAAATAGGCCTCTGTCTCTAAGAACCTCCTTCTGCTTCAGTTCCGTCCCGTTCGGTGGCGGGAGTGGGGGGTGGGGGGTTTACGCGTGTGCTATGATGCAGTTCACTTGGCATCTGAAAATACATTTCCTCAAAGGTATTTTTAATCTGAATAGAGCTTCACTGAGTGAGAACTAACGTTGAGAGCTCAGCAGACAGCTAGGTTTCACTTTCACTTTGACCCGAGAGCCTGCAGGAGTCATGGGCGGGGCGTGTGGGTAGTGTGTGTGTGTGTGGGGGGGTGCGCTCTGCCATGAGGAAGTTCAGCTTAATGACACGTCCCAGGGGTGTTTCTGGTACCAAAAGGCGTTTCTGGTCCCCACCTGTCGTTTTGCTCCTCAGCATGGCTTCCTAAAAACACTGCAGGATTTCTCAAACATGCATGAATGAGTCAGAGCAAGGCTATGGACATGTTTTTTATGAGAGTATAACATTATAACATGATATAAAACTCAAAAAAGTTGATTTTACATGATATTGCCCCTTTAAGATATTTTCAATCAAGTTTCCTCACTGTTTTGCACTTTATGTTACTCAAAGGTCCTTTGGTCCCATAACAGTGCTGAAGTAGCCACAGTATAGGGTCGGGCAGTATTGTATTGTGTACACTTAATTATCAGAAAAACTGTCACTGATTAATATTTGTTGCACAGGATCAGACTGGCATACCTGTGATTTCCTCGGTAGTCCGCTCACTGCGCCCCTTATCTTTCTTCTACTAAAACAAATAATGGCTCCCCTACTTTCTCGTCAAAGTCCTCACTCAGTTGTTTCCCCTCCATCTCTACCTTTTAGCTTCCCTCTTCTGTCTGAAAAGGTTTGGACTGCGGTTCATCAGTTCATCTTTTTGTCCAAAGCTCCACTTCAGTCTCATTCAGCTGCAGCAACATGTTCAATAATCGCCTCATTGTTTTTAATAAAATATCCTAAAACTGACAAACTAAATGCTAACCACACTAAACCACCCTAATTATAAAATCCAAACACGTTTAAATGTCACAGATCTCTCAAATCTCAATGCTCACTCAATGATCTTTCTGTCTCTCTCCATTGCTGCCAAATTTTATTCAACTTACATGTCTTTTTATTTTTCTTTTTGTAGATTTTTTTTTAGATTTTCAAATAACTTCAGGCCACAAAAGGAGTTTGAGGGTTTTAGTTTTTGGGGTGAGACCAGAGTGTGGATTCAGTTGTTTTTTCCATGAGACTGCCCATCTTTCCTGCTGCTTCCCGTTGCAACACACTTCAAATTTGACGTTCGTTAAAAAAAGTTCCATAAATTATTTATCGTAACTCTGATTTTAGTATCGACACAATTCAGAAACTGGTGTCACTTTAAAGTCTTTTGACACTTTTGAATTTTTAAAGAGAATACGTATTTTCCACTGGAACAATTAAAATGGTCATGTGACTAGGATGTGTCGGCACCTTCCTATACTCCGGGGGTAAACTGTCATATTTACATTTATCAGCTAAATGCCACGCTTAATGGTGAGTCTTTTTTTTTTTGTTTTGCCAACTGCCCAACCCTACCATAGTATACACCAGAAAATCCTTGCACTACAGTTTCCACAAAGTTTTTCAATATATTTTTCACTGCACTCATTGGAAACCTAGTGTTTGTTTTTCTCTGCTTTCAATTTTTTTGCAAAGTTTTTGTAGCTTATTATAATTTGAACTTCTAGATTGCTGATTCTAATTTTTTAACTCACTTCTGGGTATGGCTATTCTTACATAATGGTCAGAGAAAGCCACAATGTCTCTGACCTTTTTCCTGGCTGCGACCAGTACACTTTTTTTTTCCACTCTGAGAATTGGACTCACTCAGTGGTTGATCTGAGATTCCACGAACCTAATCAAATGGGCTGACACACGCTTGTGGCTAGAATGTAGCTGCAGCAGACATTGTGCAGTGTTGTAGAAATGCTGTCTGGACTTGAGTTTAATGAAAAAACATTTTTATCTTTAAGTGAATCAATGGAGCATATTTTTGAAATCTAGATTTAGCAAAACTTATCCTCATCTTAAGGTCATTTGTCTGCTGATTTTATAATATTTAACAACTTGTATTTAGCTTGCCACAAAAAGTATACATTTTCAGAAATAGCTCACTCCACTCTTTTTTTTAACTATCTGGTGCAGTATAGCTCACTCAATTTTGGTTCTGTTTGTGTGGAACACATGCAGCCAGCTGTATGCAGGGGTGTTGAAGCCCAGAGAAGCCAGTTTGTGTACTGAAAACTTAGGGGTGATGGTTTGAATGGAAACCTACAAACTGCATTTGCACATGCATGGTCTTGTCCAGATGTACCGGGGTCAAAAGTTGGAGTGCAAAGACAGTGATCAATTTGGATGATAAGCAAATTGTTAGGTGTTGAGTGTTGGAGAGAGTCTGGGAATGGCCTCTCTTTTTGTATGGTAGGAGAAAGAGTTACAAGTTAGTAATTGTTAAGGCACGTGGCTCTGGGTGATTTGGGCACAGGGAGGATGTGAAGCAATCTTGACACATGCTGCTATGAGAACCTGGTTCAGTAAAATGTTAAAGATGTCAGTGAGAACCAGAACCAGGCAGTCAACACATTCCCTGAGCACACATCCTGGTATGTTACCAGGGTCTGCTGCTTTCCACATGTTCCCTCTCCTCGAAGCCCTCAGCACTTTTAAGTTCCTGCTTGTTAGCTTGAGGGACAGCTTTCTTTGCTGGGCTGACATTGACAGCTTTGAATCTTACAAAATGCTTGAGTTCTGTTCAAGAGTTTGAATTGGCAGAGTGGGATGCATGGTACGGTATGAAATTCTGACGGTATGATAAACTTGAGAAAAAATATCATGGTTTCACTGTATTATGATTACAGCTCTAAAAGGTTTTAGAAACCACAAAACCAACAAATTTATAGTATTTATTATACACTCAAAAACCAGATGTAGTAGACTTACATAAAAAATGATGTCAGCTGATTGCACTCAACTGAATTAAGTAAAGGTAATGTATTTATTTTACATTTAAATGTAAAGTAAATACATTACCTGTTGTGTAGATCCAGTCATTTTTTGTTTTATTTGTTCCCCTGCTTCAACACACCTCATTGAAATGAATGGCAGGCTTCTGCTAAACTTGATGACATTTTGAGTAGGTAATTTAATTATTTGAACCAGGTGTGCCAAACCAGAGAAAAGGCTAAAACTTGCAGGACAGTGGATCACGAGGAACAGGGCTAAAAACCTCTGATCTAGATCACAGAACCGATAATTAGCATGTTCCTGATTGTTATGAGGATTTAGTTGTAACTCTTCATGATTTTCTTTTAGCTGATGCAAGTCTATCGGTGGATACAGACGTTCAGGCCGGAGCTCAGAGTGGAGCTGCTCCCACAGCTGAAGGTAGGAAAGAAAATGATTCCCTTATTTTCCTTTTGTTTTAATGCTTTTAATGTAGCCGTGTGTAAAACATTTTAGAAATCAACGAGTGCAGAATAGTGGCTCGGTTGGTAGAGCTGTTGCCTTGCAGTGAGAAGGTTGCCAGATCGAATACCGGCCAGAGATCTTGATTGGCAGAGTTTGCATGTTCTCTCCGTGCATGCGTGGGTTTTTTCTAGTTTCCTCCCACAGACCAAAAAACATGACGGTTAGGCTAACGTAACCTAAATTTACCCTATGTGTGAGTGAGAGAGTGAATGGTTGTTTGTCTCTACGGCCCTGTCCCAAAACTTGCACTTTCATCCTTGTGTACTTCAAATGCGCATTCTCGCTGACGAGTTTGAGTGCGTAGTGTGTCCCAATTATCTTCAGTGGTCATTGGCCCCGCCCCCTCAGCACCCTTGATCCACACTTTGGCTAAGCCCGCATCCAAGCCAACTTTGGCGAAGTGTGTTACCCACAATTTATTGCTATTTGTTACGTTTTGTTGTTGTTGTTGTTGTTTTATATAAAAATTCTTTACAAATGAAAGTTCATGTACAAATACAAAAAGAGAACAAGGAACAAAACAGAATAATTAAAGTATGCCAGGGGTGTAGGTTTCTACATCAAATACACTTAGAACCAAAAAATAAATCATAAATTAAATATATTCAATGATCTACAACATTTGTATGTGTTTACAGCTTTTTGTTTGTACTCTTAGCAGATAAATATAATTTATTTATTTTCGGGGCGGCTGTGGCGGAGTGGTTAGGGGAGTCGTCCTGGAATCAGAAGGTCACTGGTTCGATCCCCCGCCCAGCCGTCTCAGTCATTGTGTCCTTGGGCAAGACACTTCACCCACCTTGCCTACTGATGGTGGTCAGAGGGTCCGGTGGCGCCGATGCATGGCAGCCCCACCTCTGTCAGTGCGCCCCAGGGCAGCTGTGGCTACAGTGTAGTTTGCCATCATCAGTGTGTGAATGTGAGTGTGAATGGGTGAATGTCTGTTAGTGTAAAGCGCTTTGGGGGTCCGGAGGGACTTGAAAAGCGCTCTATAAGTTCAGTCCATTTACCATTTAATTTGATTTCTTTAATCGAAACTGTAAAAAAAGATAGACGATGAAAATGTACATTAGTGAATATGAAATTTGCCAAATATTCTAATTATATTAATTGCTAGTCTTCTGTTAATATTAGTATTATCTTCATGGAAACCAAAAATGATATGTTCATGCCTTAGTGAAAATTTAGTGTCAATTTTACAGAAAATAAAATGATTACATTCATTCTAACGTACCTTTGTGATATGACAATTCCAGAAGAAATGACTGATTGTTTCTGGATGCTCTTTGCTAAATTTACTGTTGGGGTTTATTGTTTTAATATATTTCATGTACTGATTAGTAGGATACATAATGTGCAACAATTTAAAAGAAACATTTTTCATTTTGTTATTGCTCAAAGGTTTCTGATGAAATGTCCACACATTTTTCCACTGTGAGTCAGAGACAAAGTTCTTCCTGTAGAAAACCAGAAACAACAACTTTTAAATTAAAAGGCAGAAATATGGGCATGTCCACCGAGCATATTCCAGTCTAGTGGTGGCAGTAATGCCCTTAAATGATGATGTTTTAAGATGAGACTTAAAAACACTTTTAGTTGAGGCTTGTCTGATATGAAGGGGCAACAAACATTTCATTTCCCTTTGGGGTTAATAAAATATATTTGAATTGAATTTGAACGAATTCCACAGTTTAAGATGTGGAACTGAAAAACCCTAGAACCAACCTGAACCTCAGGACAATTAAAAACAATTGATCATTAAATCCAAAGTATCTGGAGGGCTGCATAAGACTGTAGGAAGTCAGACTGAAATACAGGAGCCTGTTCATTGGGGGTCTTGTTCATTAATAAAATGATAAAATCTATTCAATAATGGGGTCCAGTGAAGGGGAACAGGAAGATAAGTTTTATGCCTTTTTTTTGTTCACGCTGAAAGACGAGCTTCAGTCTTCTGAATGAACTGCAGTCATGAGAGGCTGGCCTAGTTAACACCAGCATACAGAGTTAAAGTGATCCAGTTGGGAGGTAATAAAACATGAATCACCTGTGCATAGCCCTTAAAATGATTATAAAAGTTCACTTAAGATAAAGTCGGGTAATTTAAAAAAAGATCTCTTTATTACAGAACTAATCTGTTTCTCAAAGTTAAAATATGAATAAAAAATCACCCCCAAAAACAAAACACAAGCATTCCCCTTTTAAGCATTTTTATTAAAATGGGGGGGTTGAAATGCTGTTACAATATGCAACTTCAGTGACCTTTTAAACTTAAATGGTTTTAACTTGACACAATTTATTAAAATTTAATCAATGAATTATTTCACAATAGTTGTCTGGTTTAAGCCAAAGTAATCTATTTTACGAGGTTTACGCATTGGCCATCGTTTGACTCGAGCGCTACAGTGTCTCCGAGTGGAAAGGCCATGTCCATATATATATTTAGATTTAGGATTTAACATTTAGACATAACATTTAACATTTTGTGTTCACAGCTTCACATCATTTAATCACCAAAGTCATCTAAACGTGACTCAAGTTTTTACTAAAATCTGCTTAAAATACCTCAGTGAGTTTTATTGTTGTGCTGAACGTTTATTTTGTTTATGCAACATTTGCACAGAGGGAAACTGCTCTCCTAATGAATCAGAAAATTAACATTTTCTGTATCCGTGGGTGAAATTGCAAAAGATGCTAAACTTGAGTTTTGCACATCTGTGATTAAAAGATTTAAGCTACAAAATTTGATGTAGTGGTAATGCACAGCAAGTTAAATTCTACAAATTCTAAAATGTACATAAAACATGAATTACCAACAGTCAGATCAAATTTTTATTTTCATTCTTTTATTATTTTAGGCTGCAACTTAGTGTTTTACTTGTTTTTTTGGTAGCACCCTGAAGATTTTGAGTTGAAGTGAAAAATGTCCTCTGAAGAATATGAAGTTGAAAATCATTGCAATGCGAGGCTTGTTTACATCCCAGCATGCTGCTCAAACTGGGAACTGAGTACCCTATTGATCACAACTATGATAGTCAGATATAAAACAGCACTTCAGTAATAAGGCCTGTTAATGGTTGTCATCAACAAAATTTAAGTCTAAACCCAAACCAGCTGTTAAATGGATAGTCTGGTCATTTTTTCATTAACCTTTTTAATTAATTACTAATAGTCAACACCTTATTAGACATTAATCATAGAGCACAGAGTGGGGAGACAGAGTCAAAGTTATGTGTGTTAGACTTTATATGACATCCTTATAGTTTTGTCACTGTTTTTCAGCTGAACAATGTTACTGTTGCTGTGTAAATGTGTGTGTGCTGAGCACAGATCATATGCCAATAACACTGAGGCTGCATATACAGTGGGGTGCGAAAGTTTGGGCAGCCTTGCTAATTTTTTCTGATTTCTGATTTACAAATCATTGATTGTTTGGGAAAAATCAGTTAAATATATGATATAGGGCAGGGGTTCTTAACCTTTTTGACCTTGAGGCCCAATTCGTTGAACATAAAGTGGCACGAGGCCCAGTCAGACATTACCAATGTATGGATCAAAATGATAATTATTCTAAATCTTGGTTTAATTTTTATTGTATTTACATCATAACTAAACTATCATAACTAACTAATTTAAATACTCTTACATTTTAAAAGTAAAACTCCTGTCAAATAATCACAAGACATGATTATGACAAACATTTTTATATTGTAACCTGCCCATAACAATTATTTGACCACTAAGGCTTATCAGCACAAAAATATAGTGTTTTTAATAGAAGCAATAACAAAAATAGACAATTCCAAAAATTAAATTGCGGGCACAAAACAAATAAATTTAAAATATTTAATGTAAATGTTTAAAATTAAAAACCTGTAAAAACAAATTTGATAAAGTACAAATGAAAATATAGC
>NW_013952525.1:620508-623869 GCF_001266775.1 Austrofundulus limnaeus | reverse complement strand
GATATATTTGGATTTAGATATATTTGGATTTAGATATAAGACATAATAAATAAATTTAGATTTAGGATTTATATTTAAGATACAGCCTCGCACTGTGACTGCTGGATATGGGCACCAGTGACCCACCCAACCCTGAAAAGGAAGAAGCGTGTACAGAAAATGGATGGATGGATTTAAGATACAGATATATATTTAAATTTAGGATTTAGATAATATACATATATTTAGATTTAGATATAAGATTTAGAAATAAATATAATATTTGTATATAGATATATGAAGCAGAAATAAATTCAATATAAACATTTAGATATAATATTTATATATAGATTTGATGTATATATTTAACATTTACCATTAAATATGATAAAAATGCACTAATTGTGTTTTTTTTTTTTGCCAGCATGAAATAAAATGAAAAGTTGGGTAGGATGGATGGATGGATGTGTAAGAAATATATTCGTGTTCAAAGGCTGAAGTCAATAGAAAACCACCATTGTTAAATGATATTATTGTTAGACGAAGTAAAACCATACAAAACCAGAATTCTGGAGTGAGGGTTTATTGCCCTTCAGATCTGACAGGAAACACACACTGCCCGTAAACCAGGAAATTGATCCATTTATACAGAGTCTTCAATGCCCGCGTTCGCCCCCTACTGACCTCTACGGCTGAATCACGGGCATTCATACACAATTCTCACCTACTGTTCTCATAACGGATAAATATGTGTTGTTATAGATATTTCGGACATGTAACTAATCTATATCAATTAACACATAATAGATTAAACATTATGAAAAGGAAAACCTAAAAATATAGTGTTGTGCTTTTAACATCAGTACTAATCTGTAATAACTATAAATTTCTTCGGATGGATGGATGGATGGATGGATGGATGGATGGATGGATGGATGGATGGCAGCACTTCTTAGACTTTCCAATACAAAGAACAAAAAATTTAAAAACATCCAGTCTAAGGAGAATTGTCCTTTTACTCAAGTTAGGAAAGTATTTTAGGGCAGTTTCTAAGATTTCAAGATCATCAGTTTATACTAATGTATGGAAGTAAAGTTTCTTTGGATGTCACCTGTTTACCTGGTTTACTTTTCCCTGTGATGTACAGAAATTGGTTAGGATGTTCAGGAATAACCCACACTAAAGCCTGCCATGATTGTTTCTGTGTACATTTATTTCACCTTTTTCTCTGATTTATTGCTGCCCTAATCATTCACACCAACGTGTTTCCTCCTTTAAGGTTACTTCTTAGAGTTCCAGGAGCCGCTCAACAACATCACTCACTTCCAAGGCCAGACTGCCACGCTGCATTGCAAAGTTGCAGGAAATCCTAGACCGTCAGTCCGTTGGCTGAAGAATGATGCCCCTGTGGTTCAGGAACAGGGACGCATAACCATTCGTAAGACAGAGACTGGATCAAAACTCCGCATCCAGGACCTGGACACAACAGACACGGGCTATTATCAGTGTGTTGCCTCCAACTTACTGAAAGTCATCTCTGCTACAGGTGTTCTTTATGTCAAGCTAGGTATGTTTCTCATCAGATAAGTCTGAATTTGTTTTAACTATAATAGTCAAATATTAATGATGGGTTTGTTCTTTCATCATCTCCTTACACTTACAGTAAGTTATGGATTGATAGCTTGGACAAAGAGGTTTTGTTATTTATTTTGTTGTGATCGTTTTTTTTAACTTAAACTGCAAATCTGTGGCTAGTTTCATGTCCATCAGTAAAGTTAAATGTGTCAATAATATGTTGTAAGATAAACTGTTTCATTTTGGATTTACAGGACAGATGCCCACCAAAGAGCCAGTTGAACCGTAAGTGAATGTTTTTAACGTTTATTAACTTCTACTGCCATGAAAGGTGGGCAGTAATTAAAGCGTGAGCAGCATTAGTAGTATTGGTGAATCAGGATGATGACTTTCTAATAAGAGCCGAGCACCAACAGCAAAGGCTACAATCCATTCAAAAATACTTACATCTTAAATGTTGATATTTACATTTAATTTTTACATTTAGATTTACACATTTAGATGTAAGATTTAGATTTAGGATTTAACATTTAGACATAACATTTAACATTTTGTGTTCACAGCTTCACATCATTTAATCACCAAAGTCATCTAAACGTGACTCAAGTTTTTACTAAAATCTGCTTAAAATACCTCAGTGAGTTTTATTGTTGTGCTGAACGTTTATTTTGTTTATGCAACATTTGCACAGAGGGAAACTGCTCTCCTAATGAATCAGAAAATTAACATTTTCTGTATCCGTGGGTGAAATTGCAAAAGATGCTAAACTTGAGTTTTGCACATCTGTGATTAAAAGATTTAAGCTACAAAATTTGATGTAGTGGTAATGCACAGCAAGTTAAATTCTACAAATTCTAAAATGTACATAAAACATGAATTACCAACAGTCAGATCAAATTTTTATTTTCATTCTTTTATTATTTTAGGCTGCAACTTAGTGTTTTACTTGTTTTTTTGGTAGCACCCTGAAGATTTTGAGTTGAAGTGAAAAATGTCCTCTGAAGAATATGAAGTTGAAAATCATTGCAATGCGAGGCTTGTTTACATCCCAGCATGCTGCTCAAACTGGGAACTGAGTACCCTATTGATCACAACTATGATAGTCAGATATAAAACAGCACTTCAGTAATAAGGCCTGTTAATGGTTGTCATCAACAAAATTTAAGTCTAAACCCAAACCAGCTGTTAAATGGATAGTCTGGTCATTTTTTCATTAACCTTTTTAATTAATTACTAATAGTCAACACCTTATTAGACATTAATCATAGAGCACAGAGTGGGGAGACAGAGTCAAAGTTATGTGTGTTAGACTTTATATGACATCCTTATAGTTTTGTCACTGTTTTTCAGCTGAACAATGTTACTGTTGCTGTGTAAATGTGTGTGTGCTGAGCACAGATCATATGCCAATAACACTGAGGCTGCATATACAGTGGGGTGCGAAAGTTTGGGCAGCCTTGCTAATTTTTTCTGATTTCTGATTTACAAATCATTGATTGTTTGGGAAAAATCAGTTAAATATATGATATAGGGCAGGGGTTCTTAACCTTTTTGACCTTGAGGCCCAATTCGTTGAACATAAAGTGGCACGAGGCCCAGTCAGACATTACCAATGTATGGATCAAAATGATAATTATTCTAAATCTTGGTTTAATTTTTATTGTATTTACATCATAACTAAACTATCATAACTAACATAACTAAATTAAATATACTTACAGTTTAAAAGCAAAACTCCTGTAAAATAATCACAAGACATGATTATAACAAACATTTTTATATTGTAACCTGCCCATAACAATTATTT
>NW_013952525.1:609248-620433 GCF_001266775.1 Austrofundulus limnaeus | reverse complement strand
ATATATATGCATGCATGCATACTGTACCCATATTTACTCACCTGATATCTGAAAGCTCACATGTGGGCAGCTTCATCTATGACGTATGAATACCCAGACGAAGCTTAAAGACAGACTGATCTGTGAGTTGATTTTGCAGAGCTGTTTTCTGAAAGAGGCTTATTTTTGTCTGTTAAAAGTTACAACTACGCAAAACTACACCGTTATTAAAAGAAAGCTAAGCATAAATAGCTCTTTTTCATGGACAAAACAAATGACGTGCATTGCTTACCAATGCCATATCAGTACCTTCATTTGTCCACAGTGTGTCATCATTGTCATTCCTTTAACCCATTTTGAACCTGTGAAGACGTTTAACTGGTAAAATACCTGTGTTATGTGTTTTAGGACCCTCATCACACTGTGTCAATGAGACAATACAAAATCTATGTTGATAAAGTCTGGATCTGTGTGTAGATGAGTTATGTAACTATATCTTTATCGATTTATTTCTCTTTTCTGTGTCACAAAATCATACACTGCTTGCTGTTCCTACATTAGTTCCTAATTTTAATTTATATTATTTCAGACTTATGGTAATGTTTGTTGTTAAAGTGGTTCAGAAAACCAGCTGACTGAAATATTTCAACAGATTACATTCTTTTCTTGTCCTTTTCCTAAACAGTCCATATTTCCTAAACTGTGTGATTTTGATGTCCTTTTTAGATCAAGTAAAAAAGGTTTCTGTCAGCCATATAGAGGGATTGCCTGTGCCCGATTCATTGGTAACCAGAGCATCTACGTGGAGTCTTTACAGACGCAGGGAGACAGTGAAAATCGGATCACCGGTGAGCAAATGCACAAACCTCGTCACAGACTTGTGTACAATTTGATATGCTAAAAAAAATCCTGAAATTACAGATTAAACGCGTTCATTTTCTTCCTCTCTTTTAGCTGCCTTCACTATGATCGGCACCTCCACCCACCTATCAGATCAGTGCTCCAAGTTCGCCATCCCATCCTTCTGCTACTTTGTCTTCCCGCTGTGCGATGAGGGTCCTAAAGGCCCTCGGCGGCGTCAGCTCTGTAGAGATGAGTGTGAAGCCCTGGAGAACAACCTCTGCTATCATGAGTACAGCGTTGCCCGATCCAATCCCATGATCCTCATGCAGCTTGAGCTCCCCAGCTGCCACCTGCTGCCAAAAACAGGCACACCGGATGCTGCGACCTGCATACGGCTGGGAGTGCCACCAGAAAAACTGGGTTCCTGTAAGTCAATTCTGTGGCTTCTGTGTGTAATTATAAAAGTAAGAAATCATAACAAATACATTCAGCAAGCACATTGTAATATGTCTTATCACTTGGCCTTTTTCAGACAATGAGGTGCATATTATTCATGGCTAGTGCAATTGCATTTTGTCAGACATTTATCACTTTATTGTTTCCTACTGCAGGTTGTTTTGCTGTAACAGTTCTGCTCAGCTCCACACTGAACATAGCTAGGCTTCATGAAAGAGTGGCAAAAGGTCACAGGAAAAGGTCATTGTTTAAAGGGGCATTGCTTGAAGTCATGCTGAGAACACTATCCATGTCAACCCACAGTAATAAGTAACTTTCACAAAAATCTGTAGTACCCCATACAATACAACGGGGTGGGGGTAGGAGCAGACGAGAGGCATGGCTGTGAAGAGAGGATGTGTTGGTGGGGATAAAAGTGACTACAGAAGAGCAAGGAGAGGAGAATGAGCAGGTGGCAAATTCATTTCTGTACAGCCTGTGAGTTCTTAGACTTAAATAAAATTGAAGCAGCATTTTCGAAAAAATCCATAAGATTGCCCTATTTGTCTGTATATATGCAAAATGGGTGAAAATCCATGTAATTTTTGAACAATCCGTACAACTTCACACATACGGAACACCGTCCTCACAGTAAAGCACGGTGGTATTAGCATCATGATGCAGGAATTGGGAAACTGGTCAGCGTTGAAGGAAAGATGGAAAACACAACATGCAGATGATCTTAATTTTACACTCCTCTTTTAAAATGCCAGGTCTTTGTGATGTAAAAAAATGGTTTGCACACCTTAAACTAATAATTTGCATACAACATACTTTACTTTTAAGACATTAGACTTTTTTCACAAGACACCCCAGTCTGACTGCCTTGGTGTGACTTCTGCTGAGGTGGATAAAGTACTTGAAAAACTAAATGAGTTTGGTAAAAATTTAATTTCCCTAAGAAAAGTAAAAGTCATTAAACTGCTCACAATAATCGGGAAATTAAAGTACAAGTACACTCTAAGAAAGGAAGTGTTGAATTTACTTAGCAAAACAGATTCCACCAAACTGAGTTGAGTCAGTTGCTTTACATTTACTCAGCTCATTTTAGTGGAACCAGTTGACATAACTTGGTTAAGTAAATTCAACACTTCGTTTTTTTTTTTTTTAAAGAACTCCTTTCATAATGAGTTCAGTCATATTTAAATTTTTAGCGTGTAACCAGGCGTTACATTTTAAAGTAAAATGATCCTTTTTATGTTTTGAAAGTAACAAAATAAGAGTAAAAGTTATGATTACTTGATAAACTTACAAATCCACAAAAAAATACATAAGTACTGTGTATAAAGTAAATGTACTTAGTTACAATAGACAGAGGCAGTGAGGTGGGTTGAAACCCAGCCCACCCCGATGGGCTTTTGTGCCACAAAGTAAAAGGAAGAGAGCAGCTTAAAGGAACAACAATGTAATATATTATATTTAAGAAAAATAGTTTCATGTTTTTGTGAAAATAAAACTTTAAAGTCAGTTGTTGGTTATCTAAGTTCAGTATAAATACTTGGAGCAATGTTTCAAAATTTGTAGTTTTTAATTTATGAGTTTTTTTTTTAACTGGGTTACAAAATGTGTCTGCTCTGTAGATTATCCTTCAGAGCAAAGCTGCTACAATGGAAGTGGGGCTGACTACAGAGGAACAGTGGCCATCACTAAGTCTGGGAACCACTGCCAGCCGTGGAGCGCACAGTTTCCTCACAGTCACCATCTGTCCCAGGAGTACCCCGAGCTCTGGGGAAGTCACAACTTCTGCCGAAACCCAGGAGGCCAGATGGAGGCGCCATGGTGTTTCACTCTAAATCCTGAGGTCAGACTAGACCTGTGTGACGTCGAGCCTTGCAGTGAGTATCCCAGCACAATAACTGGTTTAGAGTGATGGAAACCAAGCAAAAACTCAATCCAAGCCTTATTTGGATGGATACACAATAGCACTAAGCAGACAATGATGAACACAACACAATTCACAAGTGATTGTAGTTGTTTGTGCCATGGGTTTTTCACAAAAGCTCAAAGTTATCATTCTTGTCTGACCTCATAAACTAATATAAGGTGATCTTTATTAACACAAGACTATTTAAAACAGATTTTAAGATTTTTACCCAAGTTTGTGTTGATTATTATTGATAGTAAAGATAAACTTCAATCTCCACTCAAGCTGGAGAAGTTTCACTAAACTGACTGCATGCAAAAGAAGCAGCAATCGTTTACTTTATTATCACAACTGTTTGTGTCAGAAAAGTTCATCTGAGAGACAAAGGTAAGTGATGAAATCCGTTATTTAGATTAAATTAATTAAATTAAAAGTATACATGATGTTGTATGATATACATTGTTATTTTCCCAATTTTGATGATAATTAAAATTTAGGGCCTAATATTGCTTGAGGGAATGCATATTGGCCTTTCATGCTAAACTTTTGAACTCAGATCATCTTATGATGTAAAATAACAGTTATGGCCATTTTGGTCAAATCTTGAAAACTGTAATGCACTCCCACAAGAAGTTGCGAGATCTTTCGTGATCTCTAAATTCTAGGCACAGAGTTCTATAAAACAACTAAGAGTGCACTGCCCCTCACCGATGGCGTCCAAAACTGGCAACAGCTCCCAGCCCATAAAACAGCTGTTTAATTAACAACAAGCCCAACTGGATCTGTCATAAATTTTCTTTACAATAACTTAATATAATTCATAATTAATGTTAATTTCATACAACAATCATGAAAAAAACAACTGGATGTTATAATAGAAAACAGTATATTGGGTCTAACTGATGATGATCTGAACTAGTCCTGAAGTCAGTGGTTAACTGATTGACTACCAATGATTGAGACATTTTAGCTCGTTGAATAATTATGACTTCAACTCGTTGATGAATTTACAGCTAACTTTTTTAATATAACTGTGTAAATGTAGAAGTACTCGTTACATTTAATTGCAGTGATCATTGTTTAATCTATACCTACACAAAGGTTCAGAATTAATACAAAGAGGTTTTACACAGTAAATATTACAACAACAGGAGGAAGTACCAGCTTGGACTATTTTATAATTAACAGGTTTTACAGGTTTTAAATGTTTATATTATTAGCTTCAACTGGATCACATTCACGTTGATGAAATAATATAATTCTTACTAGTGAAAGGAGGCACATTCTCTCTTCCTTTCTGTTGCTACATCTATAAAAATCACAGCTTTTTGGCATTTTTACATCAATATTCCATAGCATATATACATTCTAACATTACTGTATATTCTAAATATATTAGATGCACTTCTTTATTACATTTTTTGCATAGACACCCCTTACTCAGGGCTATTTAGCGAATATCTACCAAAACACCAAGTTCAGACATTTGTCTGCTTAGCTAATGTAAGTCATTTCTACAGTTAATCAGAAAGTCACGTGAGCAGTGCACATGTGAGGTGTCTTATGTAGCTCTATGATTCTAGTTCCATATACGTAAAACTGAGTTATTATGTTTGTGTTAAGGTTGATTAGCTGAAGAGTCTTATTAAAATGTATCCAGTAGTTTGAGATATTTTACAATCAGATGGAGATAAACAAACACAGATGCACTTTTCATGATTGCAGTTGTCTGCCTTTTATAAGGCAGGAAAAATGAAATAATGGGAGCCTTCTGCTCCATAAGTGTAAAGGGAAAAATGCAAAAGAATGAATTTCCACATTGGGGACTAATAAAGTACCATAAACACTATTATTACAAACTAGCAAACTGTTTAGGTTAAATTCTGCCATAACTGAGATAGGATGTCATTTATATTTACTGATAGAACAGATAATGAAATAGACATTTTTACACTGAGCAAATAACAAAGCAAAACTTAACTTGCTATCTTATCTGTATTTTACTATCAACAGTGCCTCCAGAAAGCCCAAGGAAGGAGATCTTGTTTATTTTAATCCCTGCTGTTTCCATTCCCCTGGTCATTGCTGGCTTCTTTTACCTGGTTTGCAAGTGTCGAAATAAACAAAAGGCTTCAACAGGGACACCGCCGCGCTGCCAGACAAACATCTCACCCAACCAGGACATAGAGCTGTCTCTTCTCAATCAACAGAAACAGCAGGTAACTGTAAAAACTCTCAGCATATCTAAAGATTTCACTTCGAGGGTTCTGGTCCAATTAAAAAACTGACACAAAGTTCACTGAGGAATTTGCATCATATAGCCTGAAGAACTTAAACTTAACCTGAACTCAAAGCGCTTTTTAAAATGTTGAGATTAAACCATCACATCTAGGCAGTGGTGGGCACAGTTCCCCTAAAGCACTAAATAGGGGAACTAATTTCCTGATTAGTGCTTTAGGACTTTTGCTGATTTTAAAATTTATTAGTGGATTAGCACTTGCTAAATTTATAGGCTAAATTTAGAAGCACTAACTGAAGTCTATAAATGTTATTGATCATTAACAACTGAAGGTGAAAGCGGTCGCTCATATTGTTCATATATGCGTCACTTGTCCACTAGTTGACATATTGACGATTTATGAACTCAAATACAGCTGTGGAATGTCAATGATAAGTCTTAAGAGAGCAACATGGCAACATGTGACTCATGTTGTCGTTGAAGAATGTTTATGGGTTGATTGGGTTATTTTAGTGCTTTAGAATTAGCTTTTGCTAAATTTTCAGTGTGTTCGTGCTTTAGAATTAGGGGACCTAAAAATTTGAGTTAGTGCTTTAGGGCTAGTGGGACTAATTTTTAGATTAGTGCTGCCCACCACTGCATCTAGGATGTCAGAAATTTTATTTTATTTGGTTGTATGCTCTTTTGCTTGTATAAACAGTATAAATGAAGTCATCTTGAGGTTACAACAAAAAGTTCAATTTTTTTTGTTTTTGAGGTCTTTGAAACTTTGAGTCGTTCTTGTTCAATCACATTCATAAAAACAAATGTGACATGTTTTTATTGCAGTCATACAATATGTTGACACTTTTTAATGTCTTCATAGCTGCCAGCCAAGCTCCGGGAGATCCACATGTCAGCTGTGAGGTTTATGGAAGCCCTTGGTGAAGATCGGTATGGCACAGTCTACAAGGGGCATTTATACGGCACAGTTCCTGGTGAACAGACCCAAATGGTGGCCATCAAGACTCTAAAGGACAAAGCTGATGCCACTCTGTTTGAAGAATTCCGCCAAGAAACCATGATTCGTTTTCAACTGCAGCACCAAAATATTGTTAGCTTGATCGGTGTGGTCACCAAAGAACAGCCAAACAGCATGATATTTACCTATTCCAGTCTTGGCGACCTGCATGAGTTTCTTGTGATGCGCTCCCCTAACTCAGACGTGGGCAGTTCAGACGATGGTAAAACAACTAAGTCCACACTAGAACAGGCTGATTTCCTCCACATTATCACTCAGATCGCCGCTGGAATGGAGTACCTTTCTAGCAACCAAGTGGTCCATAAAGACCTTGCAGCTCGAAACATTCTGGTCTTTGACAAACTCAGCGTCAAGATTCTGGATCTGGGTCTATTCAGAGATGTTTACTCTGCTGATTACTACAATCTCATGGGAACAAGCCCTTTCCCTATCCGCTGGATGTCTCCAGAGGCCATTATGTACGGAAAGTTCTCCACTGATTCTGACATCTGGTCTTACGGCATTTTGCTGTGGGAGACATTTAGCTATGGTCTTCAGCCGTATTGTGGCTACTCCAACCAGGATGTGATTGAGATGGTTCGCAGCCACCAGCTGTTGTTGTGTCCAGATGACTGCCCGGCTTGGATTTTCACCCTCATGTTGGAGTGCTGGAGCGAGCTGCCAGCAAGAAGGCCTCGCTTCAAAGATATTCACTCACGCCTGCGCTCCTGGGACAGTCTGTCCGTTTATAATGGCCCTGCCCAGACGTCTGGGACCAGCAACACTACCCAAACCAGTTCACTCAGTACCAGCCCTGTTAGCAACGTTAGCATGAGCACAACAAACGCATCGCGTTACACCAGCCCCAAAAAGAGCTCACAATTCAATCAGCCCCAGTTTATGTCAATTAAGGGTCAAATGCACCGGCCAATAATGTCTCCCCAGCTCTTCATCCCTGTCAATGGATACCATCCTTTGCCAGCTTATCCATACCTGCAGAACTTTTACCCCATGCAAATACCAATGGCAATGCCCCAGCAGCAGATGCACCACCCACCACAAGTTAACAAAGCCGGTTCTCACCACAGTGGCAGTGGTTCCACCTCTACAGGTTACGCCACCACCATCCCTTCCAACACCTCAATCACAGAGCGATCTGCGTTACTAAATGACGACTCCAAAGCCAACCATGAAGACTTGGCTGGCAGGGGATCTCAAGAAGAGCCAGTTCAGAACCAAGGCTTTTCAGTGACTGAAACAGAACTGCCCGGTGGCGATGTGAATCCTCAAACAGACGAACAGATAAACAGATCATCCGACACATGAGCGTGGCGCTGTTTAAAGGACAGTAGAGCTGAGCTTTTACTGATCAGCAGAAGATGAAGGGAACAATATAGCAGAAGACTGTTGAATGTTTTTTTTTTTTCATATTTTTGATAGTACTGATGCACTTCACTATCAAGTATATTGTGTGTTTTTTAACCTGTCACACCTCCTGTTTTAATTTGTCTTTTATAATCCCTGTTTTCTAAAGTATTACTAAAGTTTTTTTTATTTACTACAACCAAGTTTGTCTTGTTTTGATAAATTTAAACTTTTTTTCATGTTTTACCCTTCATAATGTCAGCTGTTAATTTTCACCGTTAATCGAGGTACTGAAAGTTTGGAATCTATTTACCCAATACTCATTCTTCTTAAATGCATGTCATATTTTTCAGAGCATGTTGACCTTTTTTATTAAAGGATTGTTGTTTCAAACAGACACTATGTGCAAATAATAATTCCAAACTTTTATATTACAAACTCACAAAGGATTTATCTTCACTGTGGAACAAGTTTTGTGTTCACCCTTTTTTTTTTTTTTTTTTACCTCTTTTTGAATTTTGTTGTTGGGTTAAAATGTTTTGATATGTAAATACCAAATAACCGCATACCAGAATAAAAAGTGAATGATGACAAACTATGAGACATCCACTTTTGTCAAAGATTACCGGTACACTCAGATGTATTTGAAAACTTGCGTTTGAGTTGCTCTTGAAATTTTTTTAACTGAAGCACTGGACTGATTTTAGTGAGACACAGAAAGTAATCATTGGCTGTGCATCGATTACATTACTTTTTTAGGGCAACAAAAATGGCTACAGGTCCGTCTGTTTTGTAGATATTGAAATAAAATTTGATGTTGTAGTAGCTGACAGTCATAACTCATAATCCAAGCACTAAACATTGCACAAAATATAATCTTAGAATGTATTGTATTCAATTTGCAATTATATTTGGGAGTTCTGGATCATTTTTATTCATTAGAAGAAGAGGCATAAATAGCTTTTTAGATGTAGGTGGCAGACTACTTTTCTGGTGTTTAATTGTTGTATAAACTACAGTAACTTATTCATAAACAAAAACAAATTGAAATGTTATTTATTTTGTCAATCTTTTTTAAAAGTGCCAAAATTAAAGTGTAAATGTAATACTCCATGCAAAATCAATATTGTCAGTGTGGCAAACATAAAGTTGTAGATGTTGTGTTATTAACCCACCACAATGGGCACACACTGTGCAGCTGTTGTTTGCTGCAGCCTCCAAAGGTCAGACACTGGACATCGTGGACCACCTCCAAAACAAATTGTGCTCTAAAATTAAATCTATTACAACAAAAGTTCAGTAATCAGATACATGTCAAGCTTACGCATATTTCAAATATGCCTAAATGTGTTGAAAATGCCAAAAATTCAATATTTAAAACTTCTGGAAGCAACAGTACAATTATAGAATTCACATGAAAGATTTTTCCCAAAATCATAAAATCCAACAGCGATAAGAGAAAAATAGCTGCACAAACAGTGTGACGACATACGTTTTTAAATCTAGATTTGAACTTCCTGTTCGAGGGACTGAACTCTAAACTCATTGGTTAAAATTGGGAAATGCTGCGCCACTATTGGCTGAAATAGCTGTCAGTCAATCTTACGCTACCAATACTTTTATCACTGACCTACTGACACAGATCCATGAGTCACTCACTAGCCACCTTGAAAGGGGAAAAATCCAGGGAAGAAGAACAAGGTAGTTGGCAACTTGTAGGTAGGATGTTTTTCGTACCTCATGTTCTCAGTAATATCTCATCTTTCTTTATCCTTCATACGAGGTGGACACCAAGACCAAAGTAATCGATCAGGTGAAAGAAAAGGTATGGCTACATTTAAAGCTTTTAACAAGCATGATAGTTATATACGTGGGGAAATGCCTGTTTTTAACATGGACGAACTCTGTTTAATCGCACGAATGCTGTTTATTATTTCCGTGTTCACGTGTGGGAAAAACATTTTAACGATAAATGATAAATACAGGGTGTTGCTCTTGCTTTTTAC
The DNA here is from genome assembly GCF_001266775.1 of Austrofundulus limnaeus. Classification (NCBI taxonomy): domain Eukaryota; kingdom Metazoa; phylum Chordata; class Actinopteri; order Cyprinodontiformes; family Rivulidae; genus Austrofundulus; species Austrofundulus limnaeus. The sequence goes on along the minus strand of NW_013952525.1, from coordinate 610,642 downwards.
GTGGTTTTGTATTATTTTCTGCAGCTGTACGGCTGATGAATCCAGGTCGTGCCTGTCAGAAAAGAATAATTTTATTCAGGCACGTAGTAGTTTAATGCGAGTTCACGGCTTTGCTGGACTGTATTGTGCTAAAGATTTTTGGCGTGGTGTCATAAAACGAGCCAGTGAGTTATTAAGTATAAATAAGCATTGTTGGTAAATAATATATTTGTTTATTTCTTAGCGGCTTTTCACTTTTTAGGGCGTATGAAGGACCCCGCGCGCGCGACCCGCCTGTGTCATGAGTAAGCACAGCTATGATGAGGTCATGTTTAAACTGTAAATGCTCTCATTGTCTTAAGCAAGCCGACACACATCTCTGTTCGTTATGATGGTATTTTAGCCCGAGAACAGAGCAGCCGTAGGCTTACGTTGTTATTGCCACATAGCAAACATTGCATAATGACTGCAGCGAGAGAAATTACCGGCAGAGAGGAGGAGTGGGGTGTTGTTGTGTAATCCGGATACAATGGGAATGTGGGGCAATAGGACGTGATGACGGACGTCACTCCGCCGTGATCCGTATCAGATTGTCTGGATACGTAACGGAGCAGGGGCTGCCTGTGGGACTGTTGCACGTAAAGCGGTAATATCCCCCACCTATTTTTAGACACGCGTGGTCTAAATTTAGTGTTGATGTCATAAGTTGCCTCCTTGGAAAATACAAATGGGAATGGTGTCATTATGTAAGCGGGTTTGCGCAGGTGGCAGTGTTTATTCTGTCATCAAAAAATAAACAAGCCTGATGGTAAGGGCGACGATCTAATGATCTAATAGTGGGAGTCATGAGGCTTAAAACGTGTCCTAACAGCGGGCCAGAACTTGCACTGGGTGTGACTCCGGTACACATTATCCCTGAAGTCAGGGGTCTGTGTGGCTCTGGGACCACAATCCGTTCTTTTTAGCTTTGATCAAAACTAGCATGGATGTATTAAATTTAGGTAGAAAAACAAATGCATTATTTGTTAAGCCACTCTGATAACTTAATATCCTACAAGCCTTTTTAATATATACTTACAGGGGTTAGACAATGAAACTGAAACCCCTGTCATGTTAGTGTGGGAGGTTTCATGGCTAAATTGGACCAGCCTGGTGGCCAATCTTCATTAACTGCAGATTGCACCAGTAATGAGAAGGGGTTATCTGTGGAATCAAAGTGGGCGTGTCACAAGAGTGGGCGTGTCAAACACATGAACACTGTGGGCTACAGACCTACATGACGGTATCCTTAGGTTATGTTCACACTGCAGGCAAATCCAATCCAAATCTGATTTTTTGACCCATCTGACTCGTATCAGATTTTTTTATGACAGTCTGAACGAGACAAATCCGATTTTTCAAATCCGACCCAGGCC
>NW_013952525.1:606814-608845 GCF_001266775.1 Austrofundulus limnaeus | reverse complement strand
TTCACTGGAGCATCCCGGTCAGAGGCAGATTCAGATATAAACACTGAACTAAAGAAGCATGTCAGATAATTATTTAATCGGCTCTGATTAAACAACAACTTCTGATTCGATTTGTAATATGTAGCATCCATGCTAGCTCTGTAAACAAACAAGCCGACTGAGACGTCACGTCTTTTACTGCGCAATGCGTGTCACATCAGTGCTGTGTAGCGTTCACACAGGGGTCTGATGCAGGTCACATTTAAAATGTAATGTGAACGTTCACACAAAAAGATCGGATTTTTTCAAAAAAATCAGAACTGAGCATTAAGACCTGCAGTGTGAACGTAGCCTTAGATCCTGCTTGATCTCTTTACAGCCTGACCCTGAACCCAACACTAAGGTTAACCAGGAGAAATGTGACCCAAGTAGGAGTCTCCAGAAAAAGTGATGCCGTACAGTAACGCCCCTTTTGTTTTTGTCCAATGAGGTGGTACCGTATGGTATCGCCCCTTCTTTGCTTGTCCAGTCAGTTGTGTCGCTTTAGAATCGCCTTTCCTTGTGACACGCCCAGTCGTCCGCAGAGACCCCTACTTGCCAGTAAGAGCAGAGTGTGAAGGGTCAATTAGCAGGGTAAGAGCACAGTTTGGCTCAAAATATTGCAATGCACACAACATTATGGGTGACATACCAGAGTTCAAAAGAGGACAAATTGATGGTGCACGTGTTGCTAGTGCATCTGTGACCAAGACAGCAAGTCTTTGTGATGCATCAAGAGCCACGGTATCCAGGGTAATGTCAGTATACCACCAAGAAGGACCAATCACATCCAACAGGATTAACTGTGGACGCAAGAGGAAGCTGTCTGAAAGGGATGTTATGGTCTAAAACCAGCTGTTTCACTTTCATTGTCTAATCCCTGTGTAATGAGGATACTTATGGATAATTGTCTAACCATAGTTATGCCTGGTTCACACAGCAAGATTTTAAAATTGTCAGTTGATTTTCAAAACCTCACACATGAATATCATCCACACAACAGGTTTGGTCCTACCGTGTCCTAAACAGGAACAGGTTTCATTCATGAACATTCAGATGTCAGACAGAAAATCTCGCAAATCCTCTCCAGATCAAACGTGTTCAGAGGAAATAAACGAGGCAGATGAGGACAAAGCAATGGCGATAGTTGTTGTGTGAACGGTTTGTACCAGAGAAAAACAAAAAGACATCTCCAGGGTCCACCGGACTACCTGGTGCACCGTGGCAGTTGTTTTGCCTTTTTGTATTTTAGATTCTCCTCCGTGTTTACATCGTCTCACACGTCACATTCAACAGGCTGTGAGCTGTTTGTCCTTGGGGAACACCACACACAATCAGGCCAAGACAATCCAACATGCTGAATATCCCTGATTTGAGGTTGGAGCGGTCCTGATGTCCTTCCAAGCTGACTAGATCACTTTAACTCACTACACATGGCAGGAAGCTCTCCTAAGATTATTTTTAGAGCCATGACAAATCAGGGGTCCTTAAGATTGTTGGAAGGGCAAAATCAGAGTTGTAAAGTAACAATTACAAATATTTGTTACCATACTTAAGTAGAATTTTGGGGTATCTGTACTTTACTTGAGTAATTTTTTTCAGCGTAGTTTTTATTCATTACATTTTTACACAATTATCTGTACATTTTACTCTACATTTTTTTCAAAAGGTAAGAAGTAGAAAGCTGTTACTCGTATTTTATTCCGAGTTGTTATTGCTTAAAAAAATACTATCCTGATAAATTGTGTCTCCTGGATAGAGTGAATTTAATTGTGGTTGGATGAGAAGTATAAATATGTACCATTCTGACACCCTGTTAGCTTGTACACAACCCATCAGAGCTGCACACCGTTAGAAAAATATTTTTTTGAGAAGTCACCTCCCAATAAATGTCATTTTGGAAAATCTAACTGCTCACTTTTACTCAGTACTTTTACTTTTAATACTTAAAGGCACAGTGTGTAGGATTTTGTCAATTCTTTTAGCCGAAATTGAGATAATCACTAATGACAA
>NW_013952525.1:601820-606694 GCF_001266775.1 Austrofundulus limnaeus | reverse complement strand
GTACAGGCAGCCGCCATCTTGCACCGCCATCTTGTCTACGAAGGCTCATGAAGGACAAACTGCGGTGACGGCGTCAAAAACTGTTTTAGTTGTAATACTATAAATGTAATGTTTGTTGTCTGTCATTGTAACTGGGATAATTTTACTTATTAAAGCTCTTAATCTTACCACTTGAAACATCACTAGCCCTAAAGCTGCTGGTAGACATCGCGGTTGGAATTATCAAAGGTTTTTGACACCTGAGAGACACCGTAGCTACTCCCCTGCGTTTGGAAGGGGGGGGGGGGGGGGGGGGGGACCAGGGAGGATGATTCAACCACTAGATGTCGCTGAAAACAAATCCTACACACTGTGCCTTTTAAAGTAGATTTTGTGCCAGAAATTTACTTTTGATACTTAAGTACAAAAAATATCAGATACTTTAAGTAATATTTTTAGAGAAGACGTTAACTTTTACCAAAGTATTTTTATGATAAGATGCTTGTACTTTTACTCAAGTTTCACTTTGAGGTACTTTATACAACACTGGGCAAAATGGGCACAATTATCTTGCCGTGTGAAGCAGGCATTGATATTTCACACCATAAAGTGCATGGACTAAAGTTTATAACTTGATCATTGTTTCAACACTAGCATGTTAACTGTTTTCTTACTTTCTGTTCACAGACTTCTTCATCTTAAATGGATTGATTCGCACTGGAAACTGTTGCTGGTGCTTCAGAGCTTTTTACTTCAGGACATTCTGAATGTGACAAAAATCGATAACATGCAATCAGTCAAGCAAGAAGTGGACTCTGGTGAGCCCTACAGCGGAGAGGATGCCCTGGTCCTCGCTGTGGCCTTACAAGGGCCGAGCGGAGAGTTAGCAGGTAATGACGTTTCTGCCGTTCCCCTCAAGAGTAAATCTGCATGTCGTAGGAAACGGGAGTTCATCCCGGAGGAGAAGAAAGACACCGTTTACTGGGAGCGGCGGCGAAAAAACAACGAGGCCGCCAAGCGCTCTCGAGAGAAGCGGCGCATCAACGACATGGTGCTGGAGAACAAACTGATGGCTCTCGGAGAGGAAAACGCCTCGTTAAAGGCGGAGCTGCTGTCGCTGAAGCTGAAGTTTGGCCTGGTGAGCTCCGCAGCATACGCTCGAGAAGTCCAGAAGCTGTGCAGCTCCCCCGTTGTTAGCTGCCATCAGGATTTTATTCCACCCAGTGCTGACCACGGCTCAATCAAAGATTTGGAGCCTTTGCAGCTTCGCAGCAGCTGCATATCGGTGATTAAACAGTCGCCTCTAATGCCTGAAACATGCACTGCAACTCAGGACGGCTTTACTCTCTGTGCAACAGCAGATGTCAAGCAGGAACCAGCAGAAAATGCACAGAAAAGGAGTGGTCCGTATGAACTTTATAACAACTGCACGGGCAGTCGCTTGTCTGACATGTACTGCCAGCCCGCCTCGTTCACGCCAAACACCAGGTCCTCCAGTAACTCACCCAGTAGCTCTTATGATGGCGTCGTAAGCAAATCATCAGATGGCGAGGATGAGCAGCAGGTCCCGAAGGGGTTGGTGCCTTCTGTAGCTGACCTGAGAAGTGTCATCGTCTCCACACACAAAGTGCCGGACCCCAATTCTTCAGCTTTGCCCCATAAACTGAGGATCAAGTCAAGAGCTGTCCAAGTTAAGGTGGAGGCCATTGACTCTGAGTACGAGCTGTCCGGAAAGTCCTCCTCTCCTGTCACCGTTTCCCAGGGAAAATGCTTTCAGGCGGCTCTTGACTCGTCAGCGTATATGCAGCACTCCCAGTGCCCCTTGTCAGTACAGGTCACCAGCCTGCAAGACTGGAGCCACCAGGCGAAAAGCAACGTGTCTGCAGGCTGGCTGTCAGAGTAGCGTTCAAACCCCGAGCCTCGTCTCAATCAAAGCTGTTTTAAATGTTAAGAAAAACTTTCTATGCACACTCAGATGCTGAGGACGTATCTACAATGGAGACTGAAAACTTCACAAACATCTGTAACATGTCAACCAAAACCATCCCTGATGGTCACGAGTCTGTGTTGAAGTCGTGAATATCCTCGTTTGTTTTGTTTTTCCACTGTATTTACAGTTACGCTGAAGTTGAACGCAGGTTTTGCTTGGTAAATTTTCAAAGATGGGTGTTAAATGATTGTCAGAAATCTAAATAATTCCCGCTTCTCTCTTTTTTTCTTGTTTGTGTAGAAAAAGAGGCGGTTCGCTAAAACAAGGAAGGATGCACACTCTGTGCTGTAAACGTCTGATTTGTTATTTTGGTATCATGCACTCATTTTACTAAAGTCCTGCACCACTAAGTCAGGTGTTCTTTTCAGTTTCTTTCTGTTTTTGAGCCAAATAAATCAACGATAATACATTTTGACAAATAGGTCCAATTTTCAAAGTAATAAATGTGGACCGTAAACATTTCATTGACAGTGACTTGAACTGTTGGATTTAGTGATGATATAATAAATGATGGCAAGTTTGTGTAAAAATAAATAAATAATCGCACTGGGTTGACACGACTGATGAAATTGGGGAAAAACATGAACAAGATGTTGATTTTGTTTGTAATTACAGCAACAGAGAAAACGGGGGAAAACCCTCCTTATGAGCTGGTTTCTGATTAAAGAAGTGTTAGTAAGGGGCTGACTGCCACTCTGAGAATTCACTGTACTTCGATAATATTTTAAACCCATGATGTGGGGGACGTTGTTGTGTGATTGTTTTAAATTTTTATTTTATTTTCCAAAAATTATTTACTGTGACTTTGGTTTGTTTTCAGTCTGTCGTGGTCCAGGTTCGGTCCTGCCACAATTTGCCTTAAATGAGAGATTCCTGATCAACATGTTGGCTTCTCCATTGGTGAATTAATGGTTTAGCAGTGGAGGTTCAAAAACACTTTTCCTTAAAGGTCATTCCTGACTTTACTACAATCAGTGTCAGAGATCTTAAAACCAAAAAGAATTACGAGACGTGACATGAATTATGAGGTGAAAGATCTATAATATTCCTCATGATCAGTAACATTTAAATCACTTATTGTCGTCTCTTGAGGAAAAGTTTCAAGTGCGTTCAACATGTTGCAGTTTCTAACTTTTGTTTTTCTGTGCAGAAACACAGAAGCCACAAAGGTCAAAATATTGGTAGCTCTTGTCTTTTAGCCATTTTATGATTAAACCAAGAAAGTCAGAGGCTCGATTGAGCTTCAACACATTTCACCAATTTATGGAACAATTCCATCAGTGAGCCCTTCTAATCCTGTGGATCCTTACAGGTTTAATAAATGAAAAGACACATCACTGTGGTTCTCAGTTCAGAATCATTTGACCATCTGAGCTTTAGCGGGACAGAAAGGGATTCCAGCTTATTTCAAATGATATAGCCTTACTTATGGAAGCCCATTTCCGCCACCCTGATAAAATAATAAAACTTGTATCTCATAATTATGACTTAGCTATCTCATTACCATGAGATACTATGTCATAATTGTGACTTAGCTATCTCATAATTATGAGATACTATCTCATAATTATGAGATAGCTAAGTCATAATTATGAGATAGTATCTCATAATTATGAGATACTATCTCATAATTATGAGATAGCTAAGTCATAATTATGAGAAACAAGTTTTATTTATTTTTTTATCAGGGTGGCGGAAATAGGCTTCCATACATACTGGCCAAAGTCAGCCTGATTTATTTTTTTCTGTTTAATAAAATCAAAAAACCTGGAGCTGCAGACTTTCAGTTTAGCAGCATTGACCTCTGACCCAGTGGACTTGTATCCTTTTTAGCAAGAGAGAGCTCAGTGGAAGTAGGTCATATCCCCCAACAAAGTAGTTAAAGCATTAATGATACTGTTTTCTATTACGAGACAGTGTGAGAACACGGTGTGATTAATTTGCTGTGCTCCATCAGTAGTGTTCTCACAGAGGAATGTCGCTTTCTGAGCCCGGCTTTAGTAAAACGAGTTCCATATAGAATCTGACATTATGAAACTACGCGTCCTACATGTTTAAGAAGTTTAAAACATCCAAACATTTCCAATAAACATGTAACAACTCCACATTTCAGTCCACACAGTTCTGCCAAAAAGGCTGACAAGATGTTCACATTAATGGTATACCAAGAAACAAAAAAATAGCTTTAGTTTGGCTAAAAAAAATCCAAAAATTTTCCCCTCTTTTGAAACTTTACAGTTTCCTCTTCACAACTCTTTCAGCACAAAGTTTAATGCGAACAGAAGCAGTATAAAAAAATAGACGCACAAAAATATGTAAAACAGTGGGTAAGCGGGCTTTACTTTGTCATCATTTTTCAATTTCAAATTCACCTGGAAAAACACCAAAAATGATTTTTTTATCACCAAAATCTCTTGTTTTTGTGGAAACGAGGTGCAAGCAGATAAGAAAATCCTCATTTAAAAAATGGTTAATGTAGACGGGACCCCAGTGTTTAATAATACTAATGTTATTTTTTAATAAAAATAATGTTAGTATTGTTAATAGTAAACATATGAAAATATGCATCTCCAATGATAAAGGTATGCATTTTGTGTCAAAGCCAGATTAACATTTCAGTGACAAATCTTTACCCAGCAGACTCACTTATTGTAACGCCAAGTTTTTGTTTACAATAAATGTCTCATCACTGAACTGAACTGTGTCTTTCTTGTTGATTTTACAGTGTGCAATTCAGAACACACAGTTACTCCAAATAAATACAACCTTTTATACAAGAAGAATTTTATTTACTCGAAGAAAAAAATAGTTCTGGTAAAACAACAGCGTCTCTGTTTGTGTGTGTGCGTGTGTGTGTGTGTGTGCGTGTGTGTGTGTGTGTGTGTGTGTGTGTGTGTGTGTGTGT
>NW_013952525.1:592377-596751 GCF_001266775.1 Austrofundulus limnaeus | reverse complement strand
GTCGTTGTTGTTGTTGTTGCTGGTGCTGAGACACTGCAGTTTCAGATTGGGCCCATTTCAAAAGGTTCAAACCAGTGAGACGTATTAAAAAAACGGCACTATCGCTTGGTTTTCTTGGTTGGAGAGAGCGGCCGTATTGTTCGGGGCGAGGACTAGTCAACAGGTAGGGCCTACTGCAGTGTTGTATAAAGTACCACAAAGTGATACTTGAGTAAAAGTACAAGTATTTTATCCAAAAACTACTTTGGTAAAAGTTAAAGTCTTTTTTAGGAATACAGTAATACTTGAGTAAAAGTCTTAAAGCATCTGATATGTTTTCTACTTAAGTATTAAAAATAAAAGTATTGATTTAAAATGAGCAGTTAGATTTTCTGTAATGACATTTATTAGGAGGTGACCTCCCCAAAAATACAGAAATGACTGTTGTATTTTAATTAATATTAAATTTAGGATGAACTAGTCCAGCTGTTTCAGTTTGTATACTGTACATATATCAAGACTGCCAAAACCTTTTCCCCAAAATGAAAATCTATCTGAGGGCTGCGGCCAAATGTAATAATATAGTTCATAAAATACAAATACTTCTTAAGTACAGTCCTTTACTTTAATGATTATGTCCTGCTGGAGTGTGACATGATTGTGTACAAAGTAATACGGTATCAGAGTTTTATATATTTATACTTCTCATTTAGCCACAATTAAATGCACTCTATCTACGCGGCACAATTTATATAGATAGTATTTATTTTTTACAATAAGAAGCTGGAATGAAAACAAGCAAAAATGAAATAAAAGTAACGACTTTCCACTTCTTGCCTTTTTTTAAAAAATGTTGTGAGTGGAAAGTACAGATAATTGAATGAAAATGTAAGAAGTAGAAGTAAAAAGTAGGCTGAAAAATAATTACTCAAGTAAAGTACAAGTACCAAAAAATTCTACTTAAGTACTGTAAAGAAGTATTTGTGCTTAATTACTTTACAACTCTGCAGTATTTCTTAGCTGTTAAATCTGAGTAGTAAAAATTACATGTTAAATTTAGGTGAGCGCATCAGTGAAACTCAGATGGTCATTGAAAATCATTTTTTTTTTAAATAGAAATGCATTCCAGACACTACATATTATCATATTAGACAAAAACATGTTGCCAAGGTTTACATATCTGCAATGAATGATGTTTGTAGTAGACAGAAGCTTTTCAATGAAAAAATAATATTTATATGCAATTCTAGGCAGAAACCTAGCCATAATAAACAGAATACATTGACAGCTCGCCCCTTCCAATATGGCGTCACGTGCGTGCGTGACGCTTCTATTCAATACATTGGTGCAAACTGATTGTCACGTGACCACATCACGTGACTCTGGTTCAGGGTTGAAAGACAAATCTTCGACTCTCCATCATGGCGGCGGTGGTGGTGGGTCGCTTTGCCTTTTGGCGAGCCTGTCGCGTGCCCGCCGTGGATGTGGACAGAGCACGCAGGGTGACGTACCTCTGCTCGAGACAACATGTTTTTCCAGATAAAGTCTCTCTGTGCTCTCGGCTGAGCGTCGCAGCGACACGCCGCTATAGCTCCGACTCCTTCAAGGAGGAGCTGAGAGTCCGGTACCTGGACGGTGAAGACGCCGGTGGGTTCCGCCGACACTCACCGCCAGTGACCCTGTGCGGTTCTGTTAGCATTCAGTGTTAGCTTCTGACTGACCACTTTTACAGGGTGAAGGGCAGTGAAGCAGTTTATTATACTCATACTTGGTATAAAATCATTGACAACAGACAGATTTATGAAAACACATTTTATGATTTGTGGAATCTTTATTTAACCCATGATGAAAGGTAAAAAGATAATATTGTGTTGGTCTTTTACAGGGGTGGTATGAAAGAGGGGGCCTGGGGGGGATGGCCCGTCTTATAAATTCAGATGTGTTTCTGGCAGAATTACTTACAATAAGGAAATTTTAAATATTGACTTATTTTCAAATAAAAAGCAGCTAGTTTCTTGAAATCTGGTGATTTATGGTTTACAACAAGCTGATTTTATTTACAAGAGTGCATGTTTGAAAACTGGATTTTTTTTTGTCTAGAATAATGTCATCTAAAATTATAGCCCTGTTTAAAAAAAAAGGGATCTCCGAGATGGATTCACAATGACACCAAACATTGTATGAAGGGATCCCCAGTTATACTGCATCTAGCAAGAAGAAAATGTAATTTTCAAAGGCACTGACAATTTTGGCAGCACCTGGGGGGACCAGAAGCTCAAAACGAGTCTCAATAGCAACAAAATAAGTTGTTTGGCAGAGAAGATTTGGCTTTTTTTTTTTTTTTTTGTTTGTGTAGCCCACATACTCAGCTCTACTGCTCATCCCAGCTGGTTCCTTACAAATGTGGCACCATGTAAAAGGGTAATTAACAAGCTTTCCAACAATATAAGATTTATTGCCAAGAAGCATTTTTAATCTACCAAACATAAAAAAATTTGTGCTAAATTATAAGGGCTATAAAACAAATGATTATTTTTAAAGACACACCTGTTGGAAAACTTTGATTTAAAGGTAGAATAGGATGATTATCTGAGATTTCAGTTACCATTATTGCTAGATGGTGTCTTTATGGACTCAAATATCAGTAATGGCAAAAATCCATAATTTCTAAACAAGAAATAAGGAATTTTTTTTCTAAGCTAATATTCATGTTCTGTCATTATACTGAATGTCACTTATCAAAATACATCACTTCTCTTTCAGGTATTGTTGTTCTTGGGATTAATCGACCAAAAGCCAAAAATTCCATAAGCAAAAATCTTGTGAAATTGGTATGTATTGAGTTTTATTTTCTATTATTTTATGATAAGCATGATAGAAAAATACTAACTGGGCAAAAGCATTTATTGCTTTAATTCCTCTTTTATTTACTGCATATTTTAAAGTTAATGAACGCTGGATTTCTTCTGGTAGTCCTAACTGAGATCCAGATTTTTCATTTTATCTACGTTTTTGGGTATCATTCAGTAACCGTAAAATTCATTACCAGCATTTCATCTGATTGTAAAATACATCAAGATGGGTTTTGTTGAAGTTTAGAAAAAATATTCCTGTTCTCTCACTGTACAGGCTGTTGTGGCATATGAACTATTCCCTATGCTAACATTACCTGCAGACATTTGGCACTAAACATCAGGTGTATCTTTAATGTATACTACCAACTTCTAATTTCCATTATTTAACAATTATCTGCATTGTAGAATAATGCTAAAGTCATCCAGAATTTGAAGAAATACACCTGGGATTATTTAGTAACAAAAAAGTGTTAAACCTTTGCTGGGATGACAACTGAACACATTTTGGCATTTCCTCAGTTTTATAATGTAGTCACCTTGAATGGCTTTAGGTTAACAGGTGAGCCTTGTCAAGAGTTAATTTCTTGAATATTTTGCCTTTTTAGTGTTTGAGAACATCCGTTCTGTGAAAAGTTATTTGGTACACAATGAATAGCCGTTTTTGAGTAATGTTCTAATTCATATCATGACAAGAACTACTCAACTAAACAACGAAAGACGAGTCATCATTACTTCATTGCTTTCAGTCAATTCAAACAATTTCAAGAACTTTGAAAGTATCCTCAAGTTCAGTCGCAAAGACCTTGAAACGTTCTGATGAAATTGGCTCTCATCAGGAAAGAAGGACCAAGAGTCACCTCTGTGGTACAGGGTAAGTTCATCAGTGTTACCAGCCTCAGAAACCACAGGTTATCAACCTTCTAGATTAGAGCCCCTAAAAGCTCCACAGAGTTCTATACTTCTGCCTGAGGAATGAATGGGAATGCTTTTGACACCACTAGTAATAGTTGCATAATTAATCAACCAAAGAGACTAATTCTGCATCTATCATTTTACAAAGTAATGTTTTACCATACATCAGCTTTTCTTTGTTTGAGTTTGTATGATTTCTGATTTTAAAGCCTTAAATTACCCTGAAATCTGTAAGAAATATTAAATCACCTTTAAAAAATGTAGAAATAGAATGTTCTTCAAAGTGCAATTATTGGGAATTTTTTTCTTGTTTATTTTTCTTTCTTGCAGATGTTTGAAGCCATAGAGAATATCAAGAAGAATAATAAAGCGCGAAGTGTAATTTTAAGCAGTTTGGTCCCTGGAATTTTTTGTGCAGGTATGGTCTTCCTGATAATTGCTATAGTCATTTTTCATTGTTGGATTGTTTTATTTCTTGTAGACGTGTCTATTTTCAATATTCTTAATTTTATAAATGCTTACATTAGATCATGACTTGAATAAAGCTTGAATCTAGTTGAGAACAATGGGCCTCATGCAAGAACATGTTCGTATTCTTATCCTAAATTTCTCTTACTTTTGTTCGTAC
>NW_013952525.1:588264-590910 GCF_001266775.1 Austrofundulus limnaeus | reverse complement strand
CTCCTAAATCACTCGTACGCACAACTTAAGAACAAATCTGTGCGTACGAACGGTTCTTGCATGAGGCCCATTGCATTTTGGCTTTATATTCTTTTCACAAACAGTTTCAAATACCAACAGTAGTTCAGGTGGCGCTCTGTTCGATTGATCAAAAAGGTAGAGCTTAAGTTTCGTGCATGCTTTGTGTGCAGGCGCAGACCTGAAAGAAAGGGCAAAGATGCACCAGAGTGAAGTTGGACCATTTGTATCCAAAGCAAGGACCCTCATCACAGAGCTGGGTATGGACACTGAAGATCTACGAAATAACTTCAACATTTAACATTTTGAATCAAATGTGTTCATTCTGAAGTACTGACACACTTTAAAAGTACTTAAAAAATAACAAAATAAAACTGTGATAAATAACAAAGCTTGCCATTTCCTCTTGCTTTGTAAAAGTAGAACAAATCTCAGGTACGTGTGAAGTTCAGAATGTAACAACTGCATGCTTTGATAAAACACAGCTTGTGTTTCTGTAGGCGCTTGTCATCTGACTACATTCATTTCTGTGTGTAGTGAAGAAATGTATTAGATTGCCTTGTAAATGAACTTTGTTTACAAAAAGAATGCCTCTTGATGTTTTTTTTGTTGTTGTTGCTTTTTAGGAAACCTTCCAGTACCAACAATTGCTGCAATCGATGGAGCTGCTTTAGGAGGAGGCTTGGAAATGGCCCTTGCTTGCGACATCAGAATTGCCTGTAAGACATTCTAAATTTTACATTAAGATTGTGTGTTGGTGTTTTCTGACCTTTGCACTAAAACTCTGAAAATACTGTATTTATAGTCTGTGATTCAGTTTCGCCCTCTATCCCTCAGAAGAATGGTCATATTTCACTGCTGCCTTTTTTCAGAATAAAATTAAAATCTTTCTTATGAACATGATGAATAAATGGCACATTTCACATGTCAAATGTTAAAATAAACGATTTTTGTTTATATTGACTTGTGAAGTAGGCACTGGGTAAGAATTTCGAATGTTATACTTGCTGTTAGCACCTGTACAGATGTCACTGTATTTTCTGCAATCCTTACTCTTCATACAGCTATGGAGGAACAAAAGGTAAAGCCACTTTGGTTTGAAACAAAGGAGTTACTCAAAGCTTTTGACAAGAAATGTGTGCTGCCAGGTTTGTGTTAATATTTAGAGCAACAGGTAGATTTATCACCTTGACAGCAGACACGTGATCATCTTTAAATATGATGTGTTATCAAAAAGAAAAAAAATTGTGTAGGTCTTCTGGACGGGTTCTTCTCTAATGAAACGTTTCGTCTCTCCTCCAAGAGACTTCTTCAGTCTGAGAGTTTCAGGCAAAATTCAGGCTTTTAAGCCCAGCCTCCATGTGACTGATACATCACATGGCTATCGTTGACACCTAATTAACACCTATTGTTAACAGGGGGTGGAGTGATACTGGCAATAGCAGCACTGTAGGAGGGGGACAACTGAAAACGGAGGCCTATACAAGTTTTTTTCTTTTTGATTTTTTTTACCTGGATTACTGAGACGCATCAGGACATGATGTCTTATATTTCATACCTCATAAAATATTTTTAAAAGCTGAAAACCGCAGGAAACATGTCTTATAACATGTTTACCTAATGGCCACATAGCCTATGTGTGCCACAGAGTAGTCTTTATTTTAATATTCACAGCAAATGACTGTTTTTAGTGTCACCATCAGAGGCGATTGCTCTAAGGCTGCAAGGGAAGCTCAGCTTCCCCTAAAATGTAAAAAAATAAAAAGATTAAATATACACTGTTGTGTGTACATGTCATTGACTAAATATACACTACAACGTGCTCAACTTTTGTTCAGAATCAGCTTCTTATCACTGGTAACGACGCAGCTTTCCTCTCCCTCATTCCTGCAGCTTCACAGTGCTTTAAACAGTCGGACGCTCAGCTTCCACAGAGCTCATTAGCGATGCAAAGACTGTAGTGAAACGAGACGAGTCATTGGATAAAAGCTGGTTTTGTCCCGCCCATCGGATGCTCAGTGTCTCTGGAGGTCTGTGAGGCAGGGGGCTGGCCTCGGCCGCTCAGCTTCTGCATGATGATTGGATGATCTGCCGGAGGCTGAATCCCTTTTTGATTGACAGGGACACGAGCGAATCAGCGGTCTTTTAGTGTAAACATTCCGTGGGAGCAGTTTTTACCTTAGTTTCTGTTCTGAGTTGAACCAGAGACTTTATTAATCCTTTTAGCAGCATTTTCTTTGTTAAAAACGACTAGTGAAAAATCGAGCTTCTATTTCTGGTGGTTGTTTTGAAGTTGCTTATGTTTGGAGACTCAGTTTCTGTCCAGCGGGTGCTGCTGAGCCCCTTCACCATCACAAACCTCGCGTCAGTAACAAGCTGCTCAAATGGCAGACTGAATGTTGTGGACTGGATTTTGGTGAAGCTATTTAATAGTCTTGTTTACAAAGAAAAACTTAGAGTTAAACAGCAGGGCTGATCAACTCCTCAGATTAATTTGGTGCAAAAGCTGGGGAAAAGTAAGATAAAAAAAAAACATTTTATTGATCCCATAGTGGGGAAATAACAGGGGTCTCATTTATAAAGGATTGCGTGGAAACCATACTAAAAGTGAACGTACGGCCAAAAGGC
>NW_013952525.1:585377-586834 GCF_001266775.1 Austrofundulus limnaeus | reverse complement strand
GATTGGTTCAGACACGCTCCTTCATGCGTCTGGAGGTTGACAGGTGCTGACTGACAGCTGCTCACGTGAACAGAATGTCTGTAATTGACACAGATTTTCCATCATTTTGCTTTAGGGTAATCTAACGATTTTTATTTTAAAAAATACTCAGCTTCAAATTAATTTTCCATCAGAGCCTGAAGGACGATAAAAACAATAAAAATAAAATTAAATAAGTCAGATAAAATTAGAAGTAAGTCCCCCGCTCTTCTTCTCGTCCTCTCGTCCTCCTGCCTGCTCTGTTATCCGCGGCAGACACCCCCGCACCCCCGCGCGCGCTCGCGCGCTCACACACACACACACGCACAGCCCTATGTAGGTAATGCGCCCTGCGTGTGTATCCAAAGCGTGACTTTTGCTGTCTGGGATTTGCACACGGGAACTTTTATTTAAGATTTAAGTTTTTTATTTCAAAGGTCCTCATGGCTCAGCAGCAGCAGAAGCATAAATATTACTGTTAAGAAAGCTGATGATAAAGATGAATAAAAATCTAAGTCTGATGAAGGTAAATTAAATATCTGACAGTGATCATTACACAGTGTGGCTCTAATTCCTCACTTCACCATCTGTGTCACAGTTTCCCGTCCCCAAAATGAGCGTACACATGGGTCAGAGTTGGCTGAGGCACCGCACATTTTCACGTCAAGTTTGGATTTTATAAATCACAACCTTGGTGTAAAAAGTGGCGTACGCAAGTTTCTGGGCTCAAATTGTGCGTACGCCAGTTTTATAAATCCGACCCCAGGTCTTTTCAGTTGTCCTGGTATGACAGAATTGGCTGCTGTAAAAGACTATAGAATAATCTGAAAAATGATTATAAAAGCATTGGATCAATTAATTCCTTTAAAAAAATAATCAAAGCAAAATTGTCAAAGAAATATGAAATTGTTTAATTTGTATGAGTCACTGTTTGAGGGGTTGAATTTTTTTGTTTTGTTTTATTTGGTTTATTGTTTGAAATTAATGTTTTTTTGTAAATAGGAGCAGATATAAGATTTTTCTTCTGCTGCCTTTAATTTAATTTTATTTGTATTGTTTTGTTTTATGTAATGTTTTGTTTTTAAAAATGAAATGAATAAATACTATAAACTATAGGAAAAGGAATGGAGGGTAGAGTTTATAACCCACACATTTTATGATGTAGGCCGAAACTGAGCTTCCTCTTCTTGAAAGACCAGGATCCGCCACTGGTCACTGTTATTACAACCCATGTCTTTTTGTAAAAATATATTACAAAGATGTGCAACACATATCCTGTTTATTGATTGTATTTTATTTTTAAGGAAAACAAGATATTTACCCATTAATGGTCATGATATGATTGTGCATTAGTATTAGCATGTACAGACCTTTTTTAATTGCAGCTCCAACATTTTCATCACTTCATACCTGTGAAAATTGAATTGATTATATATATA
>NW_013952525.1:582272-585297 GCF_001266775.1 Austrofundulus limnaeus | reverse complement strand
AGATTATATTTGTAAAAATTACTTGTGTTTATAATTTCTGCTAAGTTGTTCTTCAAATCCAGAATTAATTAGTTTTTGTTCTTTTATTTCTTTAGCTGACTCTGCAAAAATGGGGCTAGTTGAAACTAAACTCGCAATTATTCCAGGAGCAGGTAAGAATGAATTTTTATATTTTTATTTTTTGTAATCCCTTAAAACTTTTAACCGACAAATCCAGAGTAAAATTGGGTTCCTTAAACATTTTGAAAGGAGCTTAATTCCATGTGCATTGTCCAAGAAAGCACAAAAAAAAAGACAAAACTAGAGATACAGTCGTGCTTCATTTGTGGTCTCTATCCAATCGTAGGTGGTACGCAGCGTCTCCCCAGGTTGATTGGCATCTCTCTTGCCAAAGAGCTAATTTTTGCTGCCAAGGTAGTGGATGGAAAAGAGGCACATGCACTGGGGCTGGTCAATCATTCTGTGGAGCAGAATGACAGTGGGGATGCTGCATATTTGCGGGCTCTGGAGCTTGCCCGTGAGATCAACCCTCAGGTAAAAGTAGTAGATGCTAAAAGAGCAAACCCTGTATAAAGTGTGTGTGTGCATTTATAAATGTACACAGATAGTTCAAAACTTGTTCGTCACAGATAAGCTCTGTGTTCAGCACCAGGGAAAGCACACTGAACACAAATTAGCTGTGCATCACGGGCAATGTTCCCAGTTGTTGCAACTTCCTGTGTTGATAACTTTTGAACCACAAGAGAGATTGCACTTCTGATTGCAGCAATCCAGCCTCTTTTGATATGCTCCATGACACCCTTTCCATTTGAAAATTTTCATTTTGATCCAAGATGGAGGCCATGTTCTGGACAAAGCCTAAAATATAGGCCCCCCTCACCCATTAGTTGCTGGGGTATTCATATATTTCTTTTACCCTTTCCTTTCTAAGATAAAAGGGTATCCTGAACCTTTTGACTCGTCCTCACTCATCCCTGTTAGATGCGACTGAATAGATGCTTTTACTATTTTAAAACCTTCAAACCTAACAACAGTTTTGTCACGTTTTCGGTTCCACAGGGTCCAATTGCAGTAAGGATGGCAAAACTAGCAATTAACCAGGGGATAGAGGTAAGCCAATTCCACAAATACTATAAATTTAATTTTACAAAATATCCTGAGGAGTTTTAGTGACATCACATTACTATGGCTTGGCTGTTGATGAATTGTTTTCTGCCAAACATATGTGGATGTAAGGGGTCTGAAAGTAGAATAATGGTGTAATTTATTAAAACTAAATTCAGTGTAAGTCACCAACTCGTCAAAAACAGAACCTATTAAAAATAATCATATGGTACATTATTCCTCTGCATTCCTTTCTCCCGCGACAATTATCTTGTAGTAAGGGACACTGAGGCATTCCCAAGCCAGAGAAGATATGATCTCCAGCAAGCCCTGAGTCTTCCCCGAGGATTACCAGTACAGCATTCTCAGAACACCTCTAAAGTGAGGCATCCTAATTAAATACACAAATCAGCTCAACTAATTCCTTTCGATGTGGAGGAGCAGCAGCTCCGCTCCAAGCTCTCCCTGGATGACTGAGCTTGTCATCTCAGAGGCTGAGCCTAGCCACCCTGCAGGTTGCCTTGAAGCTCATTTCGGCTGCTTGTATCATTTCGGCTGCTTGTATCTGGGATCTTGTTTTTTCGTTTGTGTGATTCACACCCCTTGATTATAAGCGAGGGTTGGAAGAAAGACAAATAAATCGAGAGCTTTGCCTTTTGACTCAACTCTTTCTTCAGCATTACTGACCAAAGCAATACATCACCGAGGACAAGGTCCCAATATTCCTCCCAATCACCCCCTTCCAGATAACTCCGTCGATGCCTACATATTGAAGTCACCCAGTAGAACAAAGGAATCCCCAGGCTGCACCTCTTCCAGGACACCGTACAGAGACTCCAGAAAGACTGGGTAATCTGAAGTGATGTGTGGTGCATAGGCACAAACAACAGTCAGTACCTTCATCTCCTGCAGCTTAAAGCCACAGGGAGGCAACCGTCTCATACACAAAACTCCCAACACAAAGGAGTTCAGCCAGGGGCTTGTGAGCATTCTGTAATTGTCTCGGGATTGGCCCGTCCAAGCCCCAAGAACCAAGGTTTGACCACCAAGTGCTTGCCGGCTAGCTTCAACCATATGGCCTGGCTCCAGAGAGGTGCCCCGGTTTCCTTTTTCTGGGTCAGGTTTCCTGACACGATTGCTGTTTTGTCTATGGCCTAAGCTGAGAAAAATACTCTAAATCCCTTTTTCTTCATTATGAATTTTCATTAAGAGAGGTTTTATTCTCTTTCAGGTGGATTTATCCACAGGTCTGGCAATTGAAGAGGCATGCTATGCCCAAGTGAGTATTCTATCAGCTATGGTAAATAGTCTGAATTACGTGTGTAGTGCTTTATCAAGTCCCTGCGGACTCCAATGACACTACAGTCATTCACACACTAAGTGACAAAACTAAGAGTTAAAATATAATGTACATTTTAAATGGTAATGGCAAATGTACTAATATAGTGCCTTTCTTTCCAACCAGGATAATCAAAGTGCTTTACCCTACAATATGTGCCCTCATTTACCCATTCACACAGCACTTCATAGATCACTCTTTAATGCTGGTCTCCATAAACCATTCTATAGAGACTAATCAGTGTTTTAGATCACATTCATACACTAATAGGACACATATCAGAGAAAGTGGGGGTTCAATGTCTTGCCCAAGGACACTTCAACGTTAAATTGAACAATCCAACTCTCACATTGGAAGACGACTCCTAAATACTCAGCTACAGCTGCCTGCTTACTTTAAAAAAAAAGAAACCTAAAATTTAGTCCCTCTGAACAACCAGTCCAACATCACGATGTAGGTTCTGAAGAGGTTAGAAAATTAAATATATCAGTAGTTATCAGTGCTGGGCAGCAATAATCTAAATATTAGTTGAACTAACCCTAAATAATGTTGATCAATATCATTTAAAGACCTCATATATAT
>NW_013952525.1:575812-582137 GCF_001266775.1 Austrofundulus limnaeus | reverse complement strand
ATATATATATATATGTGTGTGTGTGTGTGTGTGTGTAATGAAGGTCTCTAAAGTTGAAAATGGGCCAGCCATCTCTTGTTGCTTCTCTAATTAATGCCCTCCTTGCCTGATGTACAAGCTTTGGAGGACCACCACTGCTTGGCAGGTTTGCTGTGGTGGCATAATCTTTCTGTTTTTAATTGTTGGTTTAAGTGTGCTCTGTAGAATGAGTAAGGTTTGCGATGTTTTTTTATGACCCAACTACTGCTCCACAAATGTATCTCTCACCTTTCTGAGAGTTCTTGTCTTCGTGCTGTCTATGGTTGATGGTAGCCTGCACTATTTACACTACAGTTCACTGCTGGTGTAGACTTTACTTTAATACAAAAACATTGTCCGTGTATAGAAACATACACAATATCTACATTATACTCAATTGTACAAAAGTAGCAACTATTTTTGAATCGTTGTAATTAGACCAATACAATCTCCATGAGGAAATTTGAGTCTGTAAACACTAACTTGACATAGATCTCAGATAAAGACATGCATTGTTTCCAGGATTCATATGTCTGTTTTTTTGTTTTGTTTTTTTTTTTTTTTCCCTGTTTTTTTTTAAAGGTGATACCAACTAAAGACCGGCTGGAGGGTTTGGCTGCTTTCAAGGAAAAGAGGAATCCTCAATACAGGGGAGAATGAGACCAGACCTTTTCCTGTTCGTTTCCAGAAATGATCCGTTTCCACAGCTTTTAACAATGTATGAGTGGATCTATCAACTCCATGATCAATACAGTGTCCCTGAGGATATCAGAGGAAATTATGGCTTTTTGAGTGGTGATTTTACCCATTTTAATCAACTGGCCTGTGTACTGAATTGAATATTGTTTGATTGCAGTTTGATTGTCAAATATTCACTAACAGTAGCTTCAATTAGTAATAATCCAATTTCAAAGTTAACATCAGCATGAATTCTTGCACATGCAGAAAATTAATGCAATAGACAATTTTTAATACAGTAATAATACAAGTTTAAAATTTCAGACTTGTTTTAGCTGTATGTAGGGTAGTTTTTTTTCTTTTTTTCCTCAGTTTTGGCGCCTCTGTGTGATAGTCACACTCAAAGCAAAAGGTTTGAAATGCTACATTGTAGTAACATACCATCTATATATTTTTTATACAAATCACAGCTCATGCTGCCAGATTTTCAGATGTTATGCTGTATAAGTTCAAAAAACTGCTGGTATTTCAAGCTTTAGTCATCCTCACTTGCTTTCTGACTGTACAGATACATCTAACACTTGTTTTTGTAGGCTGGTATCAAGCTTCAAACTGCTTTAAAGGAATAAAAAATCCAATGCTTCACATTTGTACTGTCTTTATTATTTAAAGGAATGCATTGGCCATTTTCAAGGGAGTTTCTGAGGAAAATTTACAAAATAACTTTAGTCTTACCAGTTGTAGACAGTTTGGAGACATTTTATTGTTATTTTTTAATCCAATGTCACCAGATGGGCTCTGTTCATAAGCACTCTTAGTTGAAGACTAGCAGATTTAATCTAATGTAGGTTTGTTTAGGAGCTGTATAATTTGGTTTAAACATTTTGATCTGTTGAAATCTAATAGAATCCTCTCTGAGTCGACTAACAGCTCTCCTGTTGGCTTCATATTTCCCGTCAGCTGCAACAGCTCTACAAACTCCACAGTTCTTCGCATTTACCTGCCCCACCCCCTTTTTTTTTACAGTTTCCCTTTGTGCAATTTTTCACTAATTCAAATGGCATATTTTTACAATGAGCTGATATATCATTTTTTTGTTTGTTTGAGCTTAAAGATTCATCAATTTCACTTTTTAGAACATTTTAAAAACAAGTGAAAATGTTACAATTTTTGTATTTTGTTTGCTTTCCTTTTTATTTATTTATTTTTTTTAATCTACTGTGCAGCTGTGGCGGAGTGGTCCTGAGGGTTGCCAGTTCAATGCCCCATTCCAGCCATCTCTGTCGTGTCCTTGGGCAAGACACTTCACCCGCCTTGCCCACTGATGGTGGTCAGAGGGTCCGGTGGCCAGTGTTGTATAAAGTACCACAATGATACTTGAGTAAAAGTACAAGTATCTTACCAAAAAATTACTTTGGTAAAAGTTAGTCTCCTTTTGGAATATTACTTGAGTAAAAGTATCTGAAATTTTTTGTACTTAAGTATTAAAAGTAAAAGTATTTATTTAAATTGAGCAATTAGTCATTTATGTATTTTTTGGGGAAGTCGCCTCCTAATGTTATTACAGAAAATCTATGTCTTATTAAAACAATTAATTTACATTAAATTTAGGATGAACTAGTCCAGCTGTTTCAGTTTACATACATGTATCAAGTCTGCCCAAACCTTTTTCCCAAAATGAAAATGTATCTGAGGGCTGCAGCCAAATGCAATAATATAATTCATGAAATACAAATACTTCTTAAGTACAGTCCTTTTATTTTAATGATTATGTCCTGCTGGAGTGGGACATGATTTGTTTGTGTACAAACTAATACGTTATCAGAGTTTTATATATTTATGCTTCTCATTCAACCACAATTAAATTCACTCTATCTAGGAGGCACAGTTTATATGGATAGTATTTATTTTTTACAATAACAAGCTGGAATGAAAACAAGCAAAATGAAACAAAAGTAATGACTTTCTACTTCTTGCCTTTTTAAAAATGTAAGTAGAAGTAAAAAGTTGGCTGAAAAATAATTACTCAGGTAAAGTACAGATACTCAAAAATTCTACTTGAGTACAGTAACAAAGTATTTTACAACTCTGCTGGTGGCGCTGGTGCATGACAGCCCCGCCTCTGACAGTGTGCCTCAGAGCAGCTGTGGCTACAATGTAGCTTACTACTGTGAATGACTAGTGTGAAGCGCTTTGGGGTCCAATGGTTCTTGATAAAGGGACGTTATATAAGTTCAGTCCATTTTACTATTTTTAACAAAATAAACACCAACATAAACATATCTTTAAATGTGATTTGGTATTCATTTTATTTATTTAGAAAATAATTGATAAGTATAAAACAGAAATCGATTGAAGATTGGGACAAAATTCAGACCCCCCAAAAAATGGTGATTTAAAAACTTTGTGAACTTTTGAAGGCTTAACACAGACAGTGAAACAACTGTGCTGCAGCTCCTCTGCACTTATAAGAGATTTGCATTGCACTTCTCTTCTGTCACATTTTTTCTGCAGACAACAAAGCACTTTGATTTGTAATTTTTTTATTCTAAATATATAAGTTGTCAAAAAATATATGCAGTTTGTTTCAGCCAAGTCATTCAGTGGCTGTTTGATATTGTTTATCCAGACAAGATCATCTGAATAAACATCACAAAAGTTACTGACATTTGTGTTTGATCAATTGCTTTTTCTTGGCAATAAATCATGTATACTGTTGGAAAGCCTGTTTATGCCCCTTAAATGATGCCAAAATGTATTAGTGGGTTGGGCTTGGAGAAAACAGACCTGCATGACTTGAAACTTTAAAGAAATGAACTAATAGTCTCTGGTAGCATGACTGAGACCACCCATGTGGATATTAATTCTTTGGCTCAATTCACTGAGCCAACCATGAACCTGGAGGTCAAAGTGGATGCTGATATCAGGCTCAGCAGTTAGATCAGAGTAATGGTCCTGAAAGTTTGATTTGGCAGTAGCTGAAAGTCATTCTCAACACATACTGTGAGAACAAAGAAGTAAAATATTTGATTCAAAGCAGCAGGCAACATGCGTTCTTACAAGCAATGCTAGTTTTATTTATGAGTACAGATTTATGAAAAAGAGGACACGTCAGTGAGTTGAGTGGTGACTGCTGTTTTCTGTTAACTAAGAGAAGAAATCAGAACCACATCAGAAGGCGATTCTCATTCTGCAGTATTTTAGATAACCTGTAAATGAAAACAGACTTCCTGAAATTCTATCTGTCCACATGTTTTGAAAATGTTCAACATGGGTCTCCGATCCTGTGTCAGGTCAGAAAGCCATATTGATCAGGATTAAAGAATGCCTGACTTTCTTGAAACAAAGCATGAGGAAATTATAGGTGGATTAAACTTATATGTATACACTCACCAGCCACTTTATTAGGTACACCTTGCTAGGACTGGGTTGGACCCCTTTTGCCTTCAGAACTGCCTTAATCCTTGGTGGCAAAGATTCAACAAGCTACTGGAAACATTCCTCAGAGAGTCTGGTCCATATTGACATGATAGTATCATGAAGTTGCTGCAGTTTTGTCAGCTGCACATCCATGATGTGAATCTCCTGTTCCACCACATCCCAAAGGTCTCTACTGGGTTGAGATCTGGTGACTGTGGAGGCCATTTGAGTACAGTGAACTCATTGTTGTGTTCAAGAAACCAGTCTGAGGTGATTCATGCTTTATGACATGGAGCATTATCCTGCTGGAAGTAGCCATCAGAAGAAGGTACAGTGTGGTCATAAAGGGATGGACATGGTCAGAAGATGGGTACACTGTGGTCATAAAGGGATGGAAATAGTCAGAAGATGTTACACTGTGGTCATAAAGCGATGGACATGGTCAGAAGATGTTACACTGTGGTCATAAAGGGATGGACATGGTCAGAAGATGTTACATTGTGGTCATAAAGGGATGGACATGGTCAGCAGCAATACTCGGGTAGGCTGCAGCATTGACACAATGCTCAATTGGTATTAATGGGTCCAAAGTGTGTCAGGAAAATATCCCCCACACCATTGCATCACCACCACCAGCCTGAACCGTTGATACAAGGCAGGATGGATCCATGCTTTCATGTTGTTGATGCCAAATTCTGACCCTACCATCCGAATGTCGCAGCAGAAATCGAGACTCATCAGACCAGGCAACGTTTTTCCATCTTCTGTTGCTCAGTTTTGGTGAGTGTGTGAATTGTAGCCTCAATTTCCTGTTCTTAGCTGACAGGAGTGGCACCTGGTGTGGTCTTCTGCTGCTGTAGCCCATCCTCCTCAAGGTTCAACATGTTGTGTGTTCAGAGATGCTCTTCTGCAGACCTCAGTTGTAACAAGTGGTTATGTAAGTCACTGTTGTCATTCTATCAACTCAAACCAGTCTGCCCATTCTCCACTGGCATCAACAAGACATTTCCGCCCACAGGACTGCCGCTCACTGGATGTTTTCTCTTTTTCAGACCATTCTCTGTAAACCCTAGAAATGGTTGTGCGTGAAAATCCCAGTAGATCAGCAATTTCTGAAATACTCAGACCAGCCCGTCTGGCACCAACAACCATGCCACGTTCAAAGTCACTTAAATTACCTTTCTTCCCCATACTGATGCTCAGTTTGAACTGCAGCAGATCGTCTTGGCCACGTCTACATGCCTAAATGAATTGAGCTGCTGCCATGTGATTGGCTGATTTGACATTTGCGTTAATGAACAGTTGGACAGGTGTATCTAATAAAGTGGTCGATGAGTGTATATTGTCAAATACAGTCAGTCAAACGTGGAAAAGAAGAACTATATTGATGCTTTCTGGACTTTAGAGGTTGCCATCAGAGAGAAACTAGAAATGAAGAATAATGTTTTGCCACTTTACAGTTAAATGTCAGTTATTATTTTGGATCAACTGGAGGATTTAGAAACAAATGATAAGGATAACACATCCAATACAACATCCGATCACATTAACTATTAGTGATATCCACCATAAATCATCTTAAGTGTTTTAGAAATCTACTTAGGTTAGCTTACTGTTTATTCTGACCTGCCTTAGCTTCAATTGGTCCAACAAATTCTAATTAAACTAAAACAATATTCAGGTTTAGAGGAAATTTGTTTTTCCATCATTTGTTTTATTCTGAATAGTAACAGAAATGCTGCCAGAACACTTTGATGCAATTATAGATGAAATATTCAGAAACTTCCATTCCAGAGTTTCTGTAAGGGAAATCATAGATACTACTTTAAAAAAACTCTGTGACAAAACGTTACAGTTCAGGTTGGCAGTTTAAACTGAGGCCTGCAGAGTTTATGGGAGAATCAGTTACTATAAGGATATAAGTAGAAAGTACATATACGAGTCTGGAGACAGACAGTTGAGGCCCTGGCCAGCGGTTGCGTGCAGGCCTGCCCTGTGGCTTCATGTTGCTGCAGCAGAGAACCTAACATCAGAATATTTGTCCCCACTGTGGCTGGCCTCCTTCCGGCAGATGTCCCATGTCTAAGCCGGGGTGAATCCCACCACAAGCAACAGTTGCGTAAAGAAGGATCAGTTTCCCAATACTGGAGGTCTGGACCCAAGCTGTTTCTCACGGGAAATGGTTTACCTTCAAATGTATATATATATA
>NW_013952525.1:573411-574847 GCF_001266775.1 Austrofundulus limnaeus | reverse complement strand
CACACACACACACACACACACACACACATTACTGACATATGGCATTACTTTATTAGTGAAGCCATCAAAAACACAGGCAAGTCCCATGCTGGAGCATTTTTGGAATGGCAAATCTCTATTTATTTAACTTTTCATGTAATTTGAAAGAAAATATTTTGGTATTTAAAACAGTTCACGGCTGGGGGTTGGATAGCATGGTGGGTGGGTGAGCTAAACGATTCCACTGTGTGGGGCGAGTACTGTTAATCAAGGAATAACAAAGTTTCTCATAAGCTTGGGACACCACACTACTCCAGACATTTTGAGTGGAGAAAGCCTCCTGGATGGAATGGGAAACATTTTTAAAACCTTTTTTGGATCGTGACCTGCATGACTGAGACTCCTCACCAGCATGTGGGGACATAACGTCAAGTTCTCAGGCCGTGGTACACTCTGGAAAAACTTCTTTTTAAAAAAACGTTTGCTCCTTCTACAACTTCATGTAACTTTGGTTGTGCTACCATCTGCTGGTTGTTTTGTTCACCACCATCATCATTTTTCTCAACAAGTAAAGAATAGATTCTGAGGTATCTCTAATTTTATGACCAAAACTCTTTTCATGCATCAAGGTAGCAATGTGAAAAGTTTGCAAAGTTGAACCAAATTAAGACTAATATCCTTTGAGAGATGAAACCAAAGTATAGGTGTTTGTCTATAATACACAGTGCCATGTTTAGCAAAAACTTCATCGGCTGAGTAGCCACAGGACCTGAGTGCCTTTCAGTTAATCAGTCGACCGTGAACTCCTCTGTCGACCAAAGTACTCCATTAAACTGACACTATCACTCTGTTACACTGCAAAAAATTAGCCATCTAAAAAAGTTTTAAAATACTAGATTGTAGCCTGAATCTACTCAAATTAAGTAAAATAATTTGCCATTGAAGTAAGACAGTTTCACTTGGTAAGACTTCTTGAAATAAGAAAAAAAAAATTCCAGGCCAACAAGATAATCTAACATCAGGCTCTTTCAGACGACAGTACTGCTAAGCAAACATCCCATTCTGTGTTGACGCTCTCTCTGGCAGAGCAGAAGTCTCAGACAGATGCTCGCTTACACATTTTTCACATGTGCTTTCAGAGAACATTAATTAGTGCAGAAATAAAAGAAGCGTGGGAATAAATTCACTGCTCTGCCATGTTGCTGTCACTCAATCTGCTGCTGAATCAAAGAAAAACTCTTGCCCTTTACAGCAGGTAAAATAAGTATTGAACACGTCACCATTTTTCTCAGTAAATATATTACTAGAGGTGCTAATGACATGAAATTTTCACCAGATGTTGGTAACAACCCAAGTGATCCATACATACAAAGCAATCAAAGAAGTTGTTTGTAATAATGTGGAATGGCACAGGGAAAAAGTATTGAACACAAGAAGAAAGGGAGGTGTAAAAAAAC
>NW_013952525.1:564476-572311 GCF_001266775.1 Austrofundulus limnaeus | reverse complement strand
TTTCTGGACATTTATGGTTTGATTTCTTTGTATGTATGGATCACTTGGGTTGTTACCAACATCTGGTGAAAATTTCATGTCATTAGCACCTCTAGTGATATATTTACTGAGAAAAATGGTGACGTGTTCAATACTTATTTTACCCGCTGTATATTGCAGAGATCAAAAAAGGTCTGGGTATGTCTTATTAGGGTTTGACGTTTCAACTTAACCTGACCCTTATTGTCCCGTCACCAAGGTGGGGGACATGCAAATGCTCTCAGTCTGTCCGTACGTGATGGGGGACATCAGCGATGGTTGGTGTTAAGTTCTGTCTTGCTATGGTTGTATCTGCACTGCTGCATACTTTTAGCCTGTCTCTTTGCCGATGAGTCTATTCTTCCTCTGCATGTATACAGTGAGGAGCTCCCAGGGCTCGAATAAACAAACAAACAAAAACACTGAAAGTTTAAATCTGTTGTCAGTTAGCACTATGTCGACCCACCTTCTCTGGCGTCGGCATCACTGTTTCTCTCACTACCTTGTTCAGAGGTCCAATTGTTGTAGTGTAGCTGAAGCTTGGATGAAATCAGGTCATGAAATAAAGAAATGATCCCAAACCCAGCAGCAAATCTACAACAAAAATCGTTGGAAAATAAATAGATTGGGGTGTTGCATTAGCCTCAAAACCCAGACCTAAAACTAGTAAAATCCTTGTAAGAGCTGTGAAGCAACAAATGACACCTCACTGAACTGAACCGACATTGTAAAGAAGAGTGGGTCAAAATGTCTCTACAATCTGATAAAGGGAGACTGGTGAGTCATAAGGAAAACAACTGCTGACAGTTATTGCAGCTAAATGTGATCCCACGTTATTTTAGTTTATTTGCTCATCATCGTCCCTCCCAGTACTTCCAGTATATCCTGGTTGTGCTTCAGTCATATTGTTGCTTCCTGATGTCCGACTGCCTTTTTTATGGTCCAGTCTTTGAGTTGTTTTATATGCCGTCTTGGTTTGTCATGTAAATGTTGTTGTGTGACCTCGTCAGCTTTATATTACGTGTTTACAGTTTTTGTTTATGTTCGATTCTCCTTGTCCATTTAGGTACTCTTTAATGACATGCTCTGGTTTCAAGCTGAGTTCTTCCACACACACAACATTCCCATTTTGTCATTGTTTAAGAAATAAGGACAAAGTGGAATGTGTTGCATTATTTTGTAAACGTTTTTCATAATTTTATGATGTCCTGAAATGGAATACCCTAGAACAGAAAGACAATGGACTTATTTTTTTCTGAACTACTATTTAGACATATTCTGATCAATAGTTTATTTTTGTTTGTTTGTTTGTTTGTTTGTTTTTTGCCAAGATCGTGTCTTAAAAAACTGTAAAACTGTTATGGACTTGCGACCTGTCCAGGGTATACCCAGCCCCTCGCACTATGACCACTGGATGTGGGCACCAGTGACCCCGTGACCCTGAAAGGAACAAGCGGGTATAGATAATGGATGGATGGATGGTGTCTTAAAAAGCCTGATCTGCCACTATATAATAGCAGTGCATCCATTTACATCAATATAACAATTAAATGATTAAGGAGTCAATTACATCAAGGCAAAATTAAAACACTGATTTATATCATCATCATACATCCATCAGCATGATATTGCTTCATATCAATCACAGACTTTAATTGAAATTATATCTTGACAAACTTTGTGATATTTAGAAACATTGTCATCCAAACAAATTGATATGAATCATGCTAAAGCTGGTGTATAATTTTCTCTTGTGTATCAGTTTCTGCTCAAGATTTCTGTGTTGGTAACTTGAGTTAACGTTTGTTACGCTGACCTGATTTCAAGCCAGACATTGATGACTTGATCATAAAGTCTGTCCCACGACTTAAGAACTGGAAATCAAGTGACCAGCTTGACACCAGCTTAAGGTCACAAGTTCTAAAAATCAAGTGATTTTTTGTAAATAAATTGGATGATATTTTTAAAAAAAGAACATCTAGTTTTCCGTGTCTGGTGTGGTCCTAGGCCAGTAGTTCCCAACCTGGGGAGGCCCACTCCTCAGGATGGGAACACCAGAGAGCACAAGGTTTAGTGGTTTACCGTTTTGCATGGTTTACAAATAAAAGTTTGTAACTATTCAATTTATTTGAATGTGTCTTTGGGAGAGGTGGGAAGTGGGCTTTGAGGAAAATAGGTTGGAAACACAACTAGTAAGTATGAAAACAGTTTAAAAAGATGAGACTCTCAGTAATATGCAGTTTTTTAATATAAAACTATAATGATATTGTGGTATAGCTTTCACTCATTTTACAACTTTCAGTTGGAAGCACAAATAAATGATTATGTTACATAGTTAGCTGTAACATTTTCTCACAAAAAATATTATTATTATAAGCTTCTGTGTTACATTCATGAAAAAAAAATACACGGCATATGCATAATAATAATAATCCATAAGGAACATAGATTGCATTATTTGGTAATATTTTAGTTTTGCTGACTATGCATGAGCTTTAAGACTACATTCACCCATTCATTCACTCACTCATACACAACTGCTACTTTTCTCTTTCACTGATAATCATATCTGCCTTTATATACTTTAAAGATACAGTAGTTTGTAAAATGAACAATATGCTTCCTGAGCTAGTTTCCAAAATATCTAAGATACTGAACAAATGTCAGAGTTTAAGATCATATTACAATGTTTGTAACTCATAAGACATTCATGATTCATGGCTTATAGATGACAAATTGTTTTTGTCAATCAAAAGTCGGAAGATTATCATAAAATTTATGGGAAGAATCACTGTGCAGCGATGTCATAGTAATACTCTCGTAGTCTTGGCTCAACAACAGAAAACGCAGGCCTTTCATCCACCCTGGTAGAGAAAAAAAAATGTGCAAAGCGTTATAAAAAATGATTTATTCTAACAAAAACTGTCTGTTGATTCCTACAATTAATACCTAGACATGATTTTGAGACACGTCACTTACTTGTATGTCCAGCACGCTAACATGATGTCCGACATCTCTGGTGGACAGTTCACTGGGGGGTCCATGCGTTTTCCACTTTCAATCATATGCATAACATCATTTCCCTTCATCCCCTGTGAGCAGGTCAGAATGAAGGTCACACAATGACGACAACTTTGGAAGGATTAATAAAATAATATAAAATAAAATTAGAGAGAATTCGTATTTCTTTCTCCTTGAGAAATTAAATGTAACCAATGACGTAACCACAAACTCACTGAGAAGATTATGATTAAAGATGTGCCTATCCAGGTTTTACTGGGATCTGATCCTGGTCGTTCCTTCGTGTTATTTTTTTCATGTTGATGGTATTGCAAAGGGTTGGAGGTATAAGCTGTGCAGCTTCCATTTGTCCATATTTATTGTATTCATATTTAGGAGCAACACAACGATCTTCCCATTCCCGTGTTGATGTCTTTATCAGCATCATAGATGAAAAACAACTCCTGAGGAGTCAAATTTAAATTTCTGCCTCTAATTCTGGTCAGAACTCTTTGAACTTGGGAGGGGAGTTGAACGACACATATCAGGAAGAAAACATTTTGTTCTAAATAATAAAAACAATAAAAAGGGCTAAAAATGACCTTATCTAGTAACAGTGGGCCTCATGCAAGAACCGTTCGTACGCACAGATTTGTTCTTAAGTTGTGCGTACGAGTGATTTAGGAGAATTTGTGGCATTCACCAATGTTTTCGTATTCAAAGATTTTTTTCAGATACGAACAAAATTCACGAGTGGTCCAGACCTGTCGTATATTTTACGAACAGTCAGTCTGCTGTTATCCAGGCGGGTTTTCCTCCCTAATAACTTTATATTTTGTTAGTTTGAAGATATTTTGAGTTGAAAATAAATCACACTCCATAATTATGTTGACAATAAGTTATTCTGCTTGAATTAGAGTTATAATTTTAAATGTAATAATTTAGACTAACAATATAAATTGTCCGTCCGTCCGTTTTCTGCCGCTTATGCGGGATCTGGTCGTGGGGGGCAGCAGGAGAGAGACCCGGACTTCCTCTCCCCAGCGACATCTTCCAGCTCGTCCTGGGGGACTCCGAGACGTTCCCAGGCCAGAGGGGATGCATAATCCCTCCAGCGATTCCTGGATTTTCTCCAAAGTGCCAGACACATTTTGAAAACATTTTAAAATGTTTATTTCAGAACCGCAACTGAGACCACTTGAGACCGGTGGGGTGTGTGTGTGTGTGTGTGGGGGGGGGGGGGGGGGGGGGGTACGGTGCTCAACAGTGTGGCTTCTGAATAAATGAAAATGATTTAACACAGTTGTTTATACTTTTAGAAGCTSTTTTTATTCCACAGCTGAGCTGCTAAAAATGACAGATTTTCTTGTCTGGATCTCTGACAGACGGACTTCAATCTCTGAACTCTTAAAGATTTTCTTTTTAATTTTCGCTGTCATTTTCATGAATGGACACTTCCTGATATCTGAGGCAGGAAACATAGCCTTATATGGTTTTTTTGGGGTGGTAATTAGGCTAATCTCCTCTCGCGTGCACGAGCAGCTGGATACGAACAGGTGGAATTTACGCAGCTCATTTACACACTTTTCCTGAAGATAGAAGAGTTTGTTGAATCTGACGTGACATGTTCGTACAAACCCTTTGTACGAACAAAAGTAAGAGAAATTTAAGATAAGAATATGAACATGTTCTTGCATGAGGCCCATTGTGTCTTCTTTGTCTTTCGGCTGCTCCCTTTAGGGATGGCCACAGCGGATCATCTGCCTCCATCTCATCCTATCCCCTGCCTCCTCTACTGTTACACCAACCATCTCTATGTCCTCCTTCACTACATCCATGAATCTTCTCTGCTCTTCTCCTTCTGCATGGCAGCTCCATCTCCAAAATCCTTTGTCCAATATATCCACCATCCCTCCTCAACACGTCCAAACCATCTCAACCTGGCTTGTCTAGCTTTATCTCTAAATTGATCCACCTTCACTGTCCCTCTGATCTCCTCATTTCTAATCTTGTTCATCCTCGTCACTCCCAATGAAAATCTCAGCATCTTCATCTGTGCAACCTCCAGCTCAGCCTCCTGTCTTTTAGACAGTGCCACTGTCTCTAAACTGTACATCATAGCAGGTCTCACTGTGGTCTTGTAAACCTCCCCTTTCACTCTTCATCATCATCAACATCATCACTTTATTTATATAGCACATTTAAAAACAACAGTGTTGACCAAAGTGCTTCACAGACACAACACAGTAAAACATACAATAAGCTAAAAACAAATAAAAGACACAAATTACAAATTCCTGAGGTAGTTCAAACTGAATTTGAATTAAAAGCCAGTGTAAAAAAGTGAGTTTTTAAGCCAGATTTAAAAGACTGAACAGACTCTGCAGTACGGATCTCAAGAGGCAAGTTGTTCCAGAGTCTGGGGGGCTGTCACAGCAAAAGCCCGTTCCCCTCTACGCTTTAGTTTTGCCTTTGGCTGCACTAAAAGCATCTGATCAGAAGATCTCAGTTCTCTGTGTGGGGTATAGAAGTGCAACAGGGCCAATAAATAACTGGGTGCCAGACGATTTAAAACTTCAAACATAAGTAAAAGAATCTTAAAATCAATACGAAATCGAACAGGCAGCCAGTGCAAGTTGGATAAAACAGGAGTGATGTGGTCCTGCCTTCCTGTTAAAAGACGCACAGCAGCGTTCTGGACTAACTGCAAGCGATGGAGAGACGATTGTTCCAAACCAACATATAAAGAGTTGCAATAGCCCAGTCTGTATGTAATAAAAGCATGGATACGAGTTTCAAGGTCTTTGTGGGGAATGTAAGATTTTGCTTTGGCGATTAGACGGAGCTGATAAAAACTGGTTTTAACAACTGAAGACATTTGTTTCTCAAATTTAAAAGCACTGTCTAAAAACACTCCAAGATCCTTGACCACAGATGAGCAATAGGGAGCAAGTGGGCCAAGAAAACCAGGTAAACCATCAAGAGGAGGATAATTGCCAAATAAAATAACTTCAGTTTTGTCTTCATTTAAAGTCAGACAATTCTGGGATAACCAGTCTTTAACGTCCTGGAGACAATTTAAAGGGGGCTGCAGAGGGGCAGAGACATTTGAATCAAAGGAAAATAAACTCTAAAATCATCAGCATAAAAATGGAAAGATATTTTGTGCTGTTTAAAAATTGATCCCAATGGCAGCATGTACAAACAAAAAAGAATAGGTCCTAAAATAGAACTTTGAGGTACACCACAGCAAATCAGAGTAGATGAAGAAGTGTATTCCCCCATAGAAACGGAAAAAGAACTATCAGCCAAATATGACCTGAACCATGTTAAAACTGAGCCTTCAAGACCAACAACATGTTCAAGTCTGGATAAAAGGATGCTGTGATCAACTGTATCAAAGGCAGCAGTTAAATCTAAAAGAACTAAAACAACAGGGCTACCTACACTCTTGGTGCTATCCTTCTGTCACACAACAGCCCCGACACTCATCTCCACCCACTCCATCCTGCCTGCACCCTCTTCTTCACCCCTTTTCTGCACTGTCCATTGCTCTGGATGGTTGACCCCAGATATTTGAAGTCTTCCGCCTTTCTGACCTCTTCTTGCATTTTCACCTTTCCACCTGCCTCCCTCTCATTCACACACATGTACGGTATTCTGTCATCTCTACTGACTTTCATTCCTCTTCTCTCCAATGCAAACCTCCCCCTTTCCAGGTTCTCCTCCACCTGCTCTCTACTCTCACCACAGATTACAATGTCATCAGAAACGAATTTACATTCTGTTCAAGTAAAGTTATGTCAGTCTTCAAGCCAGGTTGTTGAGAAGAGAATTTGAAAAATTACTTCAAGAATAAAGTCAAAATAATGAGAAACCTAGTTATTTTGAGATTAAAAGGGCGACCAAAAACCAAACTAACACTGACACTAAGACCTATGACACCCATATTAGGTGTGGAAACAGACTTTAAACTTAAGAATAGGCTTATGAAAGAGGAAATTACTTTAACACAAACACTATTGTCTTAAAAGTCTTAACTGTTTTGGTTTACCAAATAATAATAATAATAATAATAATAATAATAATAATAATAATAATAATAATAATAATAATAACCACTAGGTGGTGAGAACATCCACATTTTCATTTTTTCTATTTTGTGATTCAAATGAAAAAAAAAAAAAAACAACTGCATGAATACAGGGACAGTAAAAGACAGTTCACTCTGCCTTTTTTGAAGACTACTGGTCACAGTTTAGAATTTTATTTTGTAAAAATTGTAAAAATCTCTAAAGATTTTAAATCAGATAAAGACAGGACTACGGCATCTGGGTTGGCAGATGGATTGAAGACCTCAAACTGAATTCTGAGTGAAGAATAATGTCAATAATATATGCTATTATCAGTAGGGGTGTAAGAAAATATCGATACACTGAAATATCGCGATATTTTATTTCCCGATACTGTATCGATATTCTAAAGCCCTGTATCGATTTTTAATTAAAGTTTAAAATGTAAACCTTCTTGCCAACCGTTCATTTTTATGTTGTAGTTCAGTCTCTGACCACTTGTTGGCAGCAGTGAGCCAGCCATTTGGCTCCTCTACCTCTTGAGCGCCAGAGAGTAAGGGTAGCATTAGCATCGTAAGTAAACATTAGCTTTTCTTATTTTTTTTTCAGTAAGTGGTTTTTATTTAATAGAATTTTTGGACAAAAAAAATCGCAATATATTTGCCTTGCTTACAGTATTGCAATATATCGGGATATATCGTATCGTGACCCCTCTGTTATGATATGTATCGTATCGCCAAATTC
>NW_013952525.1:554319-564307 GCF_001266775.1 Austrofundulus limnaeus | reverse complement strand
GATATAAAGTATAGAAAACAAACTAAAACCAGCTGTAATTTAAACATGCAGGTGGCTACAATGACCTGCTTGTGTTTAAACTATGTGTGTAAGATGTGAGCAAGTGATCTGTCATCCTGACTCAGACTGATTAGACTGATTCATCAAACCTTGTATGGTTTTTGGCCATAGGAAAAGGCCTCCCACATGAGCACGCCGAAGCTCCACACGTCACTTTTGGATGAGAACTTGAAGTAGTTTATACACTCAGGAGCGTACCATTTCACCGGCCACTTCCCATGAACCGTAGCCTGGAGGAGGAGACACACATGAGCCATCAGCAGCTGTAAGTTACATCATATTGGTAGTTTTACAACTTCATATGGCTCCGACTACCGGGGCTAAAGTGCCACAAACCACCTGTGGTAATGTATGTACTGACATTATGTAAAACATTAACCAAGTTATCCGAACTACACTTTATTTATTCCCAAATAGAAATTGCATTGTTGCAATATGAATGTTTGAGTAAAAATAAATAAAACATTAAAGAAAAAATGTCTCAAAGTTTTAGAGAGGCTTCTTTATGGGGCTCAAGGTGTAAAATAAAATGTTAAAAAAATTCATTTTCATTATTTAGCTCATTTTCTTAGTGTTAAAACACTTACACTAACATTTTATTGTTATTTAGCTCACTGTTCTTACTTGCATTTTGCTAATTCTTTACTAAATGTTAAATTTAAATATTAGATTGTATGCCTAAATGTTTAATCTTTAATCTAAATGTGTAAATGAAATTTTAAATGTTCCAGTTAAATGTTAATATTTACATTTAAGTATTTTAGAATAGAACACAGCCTTTGACATTGGTGAACAGCTTGTGTTATGACATCATCATCCTGCGACAAAAGTAATCGCTAATGCTGCAAACGTAACTAACACTGCTAATGCTTTTTTATTAGCCTTTATCGTCCTGCAAAGGAAAAATTAATTCTCTGCATTTTACCTATCTCATATGTGAACAGTGGGCTGCCAATTACAGCACCCAGGGAGCAGCTAAGGGGTTAAAGGCCTTGCTCAAAGGCCCAAGGTTGATTTGGGGAGTTGAACAGGTGACCTTCTGACCACAAATTCATCTTCTCTAACCTCTGCGCCACCACTCCCCTTTCCTACAAGTCATCAAACTTGCAGCTGCAGCCAGTGTCAGACCACAGCTACCATTTATATTGTTTTCACTGAACACATTGAATTTAAATTTTAAATGTCATCTTCACCAATGCTTTTTTTTTCTTTTGGGGATTTTTTTGTATTTATTTATTTTATTTAACTTTATTGAAACATGAGTCAAAACAAAAACAAACAAACAAAACATTACGTATTGTGAGGTTCGTGTTTTTGTGTGATTATTTTTGCTGTCCTTGTGCCTCCCTCTTGTGTATTCTTCGTGTCATTGCCTCTTTACCTCAGTTTCACCCTTCTCCAGGGGTCGGATTTATAAAACTGGCGTACGCACAATATGAGCCCAGAAACATGCGTACGCCGCTTTTCACGCAATGGTTGTGATTTATAAAATCCAAACTTGACGTGAAAATGTGCGGTCTCTCACGCCAGCTTTGACCCATGTGTACGCTCATTTTGGAGACGGGAAACTTTATCTGACTTATTTTATTTTATTTATTGGTTTTATCGTCCTCTGAGAGAAAATAAATTTGAAGCTGAGTTTTGATAAAAATCATTAGATTACTATAAACTTCTGTAAAACTGCAAAAAGAGGGAAAATCTGTGTAAATTACAGATAATCTGTTCACGTGAGCAGCTTTCAGCACCTGTCATCCTCCAGACGCATGACGGAGCGAGAGTCTGAGTCGGCCAATCACTTCTTTTGACATTGATCAGCTGACTGATTTAAACATATCTTAACATTCATGAGGTACTTTGCATTGGCTGTTTATGGTTGAGTGTGGGTGTGTAGAGGGTAGAACCTGAGGCGGAACCTTGTGCGCAAATTATGAGGCACAGCTGGGATCCATAAAGGGAAAATGCGGTGAAACATGCGTACGCACAGTTTTATAAATCTGAATTATTTTTGGCGTACGCCATTTTCATCTTTTGGCCGTACGTTCATTTTTAGTATGGTTTCCACGCAATCCCTTATAAATCCGACCCCAGATCTTTCCACTCACACCTGTCTACACTTGTAATTAGCTCAGCTGTCTTCCATTTCCACTCAACTCTGCTTGTGTATATTCTGCTTCTCTCCACCCTCGTCCGATCATTGTTTGGTCTCCCACCTTGGCTTCTCTTTGTGTTTATCTGTGCTGTGTAAATTTTTGCATTTCCACCCCACCAGCTTATTTGTTTGTTTAATAAATACTTTTACTTTTTGAACATGCCTGCCTGCCTGCCTGCCTGTCTGCACTGGGGTCCGAACCTGCCACCAAACCTGACAAAATGATCGGACCATCTAAGGACCCAGCAGGCAGTGGTTTTTGGGTTGTCCCTGGATAATTTGCTTCTGGTCCAGGAGAGGACCAGAGCTTTCATTGACGCGGGGAGACCTTTTATGGATTTGTGGGTCAGGTGGGTAGCGACAGTGGATTTCATCAACCTGTTCGCTCAGCTCCCCCACCTGATCTCCAGCCCTGGCATGTCGGAGCTTTTTTCTGAGGCCCTGTCAGACTGCAGACTCCTCTGTGTGGCTCTTTTTGCACCATCTGAACCATACACGGAGCCCGTGTATTCCGGTTCCGTCGAGCCGAGGGGTGCTGTTCCGGCAAAGCCGATGCGTTCCGGCCCCGCTGTGTCGCCTGTGTCGGAGGGGGAGGTTCTGTCTTCCTGTTTTCCGGGCTTGTCTCGTCGCCGACGTCCACGTCGGAGGGGAAAGGCTGCTTCCCCCGGTTCCTGCCCTGTTGAATTAACCACTCCTGACATCACCATCCCGCCTGCAGCCGAAACCTCGCTGCCTGCAGCTGAGGTTTCCACACCGTCTGCAGCTGAGGTTTCCACACCGTCTGCAGCTGAGACAACCACCTTTGCTCCAGCCTCTCAGATCATCAGTTTTATTGCAGGCTCCACCAGTCCCACTGTTACCACTGCAGCCTCCGAGCTCTCGTCTACCTCTTCCAGTCGCTGCCGCCAGAGGAGAGCGGCTGCTTGAGGGGAGGAAGCTGCAGTCTTTGCTGAGCCTACAGCCACTGCAGCATCTGAGAATCCATCATCATCTGCATCTGTTCCAGTATCAGTGTTTTCATCTGTTTCAGCTACAGAGACCCAGCCTACAGAGACCCAGCCTACTCCTGCACCCGAGTCTTGAGTCTCCTCTGCACCAGAGTCTTGAGTCTCCTCTGCACCCGAGTCTTGAGTCTCCTCTGCACCAGAGTCTTGAGTCTCCTCTGCATCAGAGTCTTCATCCCATGATTCTTCAGTTCTAGTCTATATCCTCATCATCATTGATACTGTAGTTCCTGAAATCCTGAAAACCCGGGTTGTATTGAGAAGCCCCCGGGTCTGCTAGTTCCTGAGTCGACGCCGGCCTCCAGGTCTCATGAGTCAGAGTATCCTGAGTCCAAGTATCCTGAGTTGGCGGTCCCGGTGGTTCCACAGTCTGTGGTGGCGAGTCCCAAGTCGGCAGTTCTCGAGGTTTATGGATCAGCTGCCGGCTCCTCCATGGCATCTGGGTCGCCGCCCGCTGTCTCCTCTTCGCCTGAATCCATGCCTGAGTCTTTGCTGCCTGCTGCAGCTGAAAACTCTACAACACCTGCTGCAGCTAGGCTTCTATCGATGCTTTCTGCAGCCTCCGAGGTGGTGCACGAACCTGCTGCAGCCCCAGCCGGGCTCTCTTTGCCTGCTGCAGCCCCAGCCGGGCTCCCCTTGTTAGCTGCAGCCCCAGCCAGGCTCCCCTTGTTAGCTGCAGCCCCAGCCGGGCTCCCCTTGTTAGCTGCAGCCCCAGCTGACCTCTCAATGCAGGCCCCTCCAGAGTCTCCAGAGCCGGATTCTCCAGAACCTCCTGAGCTCCGCCTCCGCTACGGCCAGGTCCACGGTCGCCCTCCTGAGTTCCTGGCTTGCCCGTGTTCATTCCCTGGGCGTCTACCTGAATTATTGCCCTGCATTAGATGTGCCTAGGGCCATTTGGACATTTTTTGTTTTGTTTTTGTTTTTTCCTCCCAGGACTTCTTGCCGGTTTTTGCTTAGTTTTTTGATTTTATTTTTTCTTCCCTGTACTCCTTGTCCTGTCTTTTCGAGACTCGTGTCTTCTGTTGTCTTTTGCCCACCATCCTGTTTTTGTTTGTTTGTGCCCCCACCTCCCTCCTGTGCTTGTGTTCATCGTCTGGAGACAATTCATTGAGGGGGGGTACTGTGAGGTTTTTGTGTGATTATTTTTGCTGTCCTTATGCCTCCCTCTTGTGTATTCTTCGTGTCATTGCCTCTTTACCTGAGTTTCACCCTTCTCCAGATCTTTCCACTCACACCTGTCTACACTTGTAATTAGCTCAGCTGTCTTCCATTTCCACTCACCTCTGCTTGTATATACTCTACTTCTCTTCACCCTCGTCTGATCATTGTTTGGTCTCCCGCCTTGGCTTCTCCTCGTGTTTACCTGTGCTCTGTAAGTTTTTGCATTGCTGTCCTGCCGGCTTATTTGTTTATTATTTAATAAATACTTTTACTTTTTGAACATGCCTGCCTGCCTGTCTGCACTTGGGTCCGAACCTGCCACCGAACCTGACAAGTATATCAGGGATACAAAAGCAGAACAGTAATTACATAACAACCATTACATTTCAATTTAACCATTCAGAATAAAAGGAACTAGAAATCTTCATCAATGTTAGCATTTGCTATTTTTTTAGGACGATGTCACAATAAAAGCTTAGCACCAATGACAATCTTCCAAATTCCAAAATTTCCAAATCTAAACTTTAACATTTTGCAACAATATTTAAGATTTAACTTCTACATTTAGATTTACACGTTTAGATTTCGGATTAACATTAAGGCATAACATTTAACATTAAAATTTACCATTAAGTAAAAATCAGCAAAATGCAAGAAGAGAGAGCTAAATCACAATAAAATGTTAGTTGAATTTTTAAACTAGGATTTAACATTCAGAAAGGGAGCTAATAATGAAAATGAGTTAGTGACAATTTTTAACATTTATTTAGACTTGGGACCTCATACTTCTCCCGTAGGGCCTTTTATTTGTGTTGTCAGACTTTTGAAAAAGTCTAACAAAAGTGTAAAACAAATTCCCTCTCAAAATAGTCACAAAGTCACTTTAGGTATGAATAATTTCTAAACTTAGTTTCCGTTACACAGAAAATGTGAGAAACTTAAAACTATTTTGAGAGTTTTAAAAGGATAAGATATGCAGAATGAAAGTTGACACTAAAAAAGGTAATTAGTTGTAGATAGTTACTTTTTGGTCTTTTGAATTGCTAACAGTGCAGTCAAACAAACACACACATGCACATATACACTGTGATTAATGCAGCCCCATTCTGAAAGGGTAATTAGTTGATTTGATGAATTATGTTTAGATGTAATAACATTTGAACAAAGTTCCTCAGGCTAAATTACCTTGTAGTAGTTGTTCTCCTCTGCAATAGCCTTAGAGAGGCCAAAGTCACTGATCTTTGCATAGTGTTGTGTGACTAGCAGTACGTTCCTGGCAGCAAGGTCTCTGTGCACAAAGTTATGCTCCTCCAGGTACTTCATCCCCATGGAAACCTGATGAACCAGCTCTGTGATGTTCTTTATGGACGTGCTCCTATAAACAGAGAAACTGTGAGTTTGAAAAGTGAGCTTACCTCTAACACTAAAGGAGGACAACAAATTTATCTGATTGTTTGCAACGTCTTCATGCCAAATCTAAAATGCTAAGATTGCTAATCCACTAGCCTGGTAAAAATCAGCTCCTTGTTCTTCACTTTGCTTTGTACAGAGGGACCGGACCCACCAGCCATTGAGAACCGATTTCTTGCTGGAGGAGTGGACTATGTTGAAGTTTAAAACGACTGGATCTGATTTTACCCAATCACTAACATTTGGCCGTGACGTATGCAGTGTGACAGCCTGACCATGCAGGAAGCTAAGCTAAGAAGTTAATTGGAAATTGTGTGCTCTGTAAACATCCATCCCTTACTAGGAAGAGAGAAGTACAGAGCCGAACAAGATAGCATTCTGTATCCTTCCCCTAAACCATGACGGTGAACTATCTTTGTTTTCAGCTCATTTGAAAGTTGTTTTGAGACTCCCATGCTGCCACTCTTCAGAGATGATGCAAAGAGAAGAAAAACTTACAATTGCCCCCCTTAAATACCCTTTCTCATAATTGGAGTCACCTGTGTATGGAGGTCAAGTGTCACTGAACTTACCAAACCAAATTTGAGTTCCAGTAATTAGTTCTAAAGGGTTTAAAATCAATAAAATGACAACAGTGCCCAAATTTATGCACCTGCATAATTTTGTTTAACCAATTATTGCACACTGTGAGGATTTGGGGTTTTGTGTGTGTTTTCTGTTCTTGTCTTGTGTTTCCCTCTAGTGTTCGTTTCATGCCTTGTCATCTCAGTTCTCAGATTATTCAGCACTTCTAGATCATTCTGCTCACCTGTCTTCACTCCTAATCATCACAGCTGTCTCCACTCTCCACTTAGCCTCTGGCTACTTATAGTGGTTCTCATGCTCTCCACTTTCGTCCGTTCATTGTTTGTTTCTGTTTGCTTGATTTGATTTTGATTTGATTTATTGATTCAACAGGAAAAGATTACTAAAAATCAAGCCTGACTCAGCATAATTGCTGTTTTACAGCAGGTTCCTGTTCTGCAGCACATAAAACACTCAGAAATACAGCATCACAATCACATCATTATACACCATAGACACAAAGACAAACAAGCGTACCAAATTTCAGGAAGGCAGCATTTGCAAAATAGGACGTCTAAATATGAGCACAACAAAAAGTGTCCAGCAGATGGCAGACAAGATTCTTCTTAAAGGGCTGT
The DNA here is from genome assembly GCF_001266775.1 of Austrofundulus limnaeus. Lineage (NCBI taxonomy): Eukaryota > Metazoa > Chordata > Actinopteri > Cyprinodontiformes > Rivulidae > Austrofundulus > Austrofundulus limnaeus. Next base: position 557,321 of record NW_013952525.1, on the reverse strand, counting down.
AGTTTTGAAATGGACTTTATGTTTTGAGGAATGTCATTCCATGCTTTAGTATARACATAGAAGAAAGACCTCTGGCYGTAACAGTTTTTAAAAGTTGGTAATATCAGTTGTCCTTTTGTAACAGATCTAGTTGAATGACCACTTCCAGAATTTGATTTGGGCAACAATGCACAGACTGCTTTCAGTCCTGGTCCTCATGGTTTGGTTTTTGTTATTTATTGAAGCCATTGACTTTGATTTTGTTTGCTGCCATGCCAGCTCTTTATTTTCTTTAACAAATACTTTAATTATTTGAAGTCCTGCCTGCCTGCATTTGGGTCCATCCTGCCTTCAAAATCTTGTCACACACTTTCTGTAAATCACATAAACTTCATTTCACTTCTTTAATATCACTGTGTTTGTCCCCTATACAATATATTTTACTGATTTCTTTATCCAAACAATCAATGATTTATAAGGGTAAATCAGGAAAATTAACAAGGCTGCCCAAACTTTCGCACTCTGCAAGTGTTGAGAATATCAAAAAAATCAAATCTTTTAATGACTTGTTGCAGTTTTGTAAAATGTCAGACTTCCAAGTTAATATTAGAACCTAAATGTTAATAATTTAGTTCAGTTCTTTCGACTTGAACTCTAATTTAAAACCAGACTGGTTTGTAAGAGTATGCTTCTGTTGTCACACAAACGTGCACTATTGGTTACATACTTGTTTTTCTGCAGGAACTTGTTAAGCGGACCCAACTCGGCCAGTTCCATAACCAGCATGAGGTCCTCTGCGTCACAGATCCCAATCATTCGAACAATGTAAGGATTGTCCAGCTGCTGCATGACGTCGGCTTCCCGCAGCATTTCCTCACGTATGGCTGGGTTGTTGCCATCGTTCTTCAGGATTTTCACAGCAACCTGTTTCTGTGTTCTAACACACACAGATTAGGAATAAAATGACTAAAATGTCTATTCTCACCACTCCTGTTGATGTATTTTTGTAGTGGCTGTTTGCAGTAATATGTTGCAGCGTACTTTCTCATCCTGTAGATCCCTTTTTTGACTGTGCCAAAGTTCCCAGAGCCCAATTCTTCGTCCTCCAGAAAGAGCTGGTTGCGATCCACTGTGGAGCTCCTTAGTTCATCTGGATCTGCGTAAGGACTCTCGTACACCTCGGTGTCCATTGGCATCGCCTCTAATGGAGACAAACCATCATGCCACATTAAAGGATGGGATACATTGTTGTTTAAATTGTTTAGTTTAATGTTTTAGTTTCGATAGGAACGGGAACTCTTTAAGAAAGGAATCTCCCTGGAGTTTGTTTATTGAAACAGTATTATTTGAACTCTGACTCTTCATCTCTCTGATGACTAAATATAATCTAAAGAACCATCAGATTTTTCTCTGCTCTGTAAAGTTAGTCAATGCATCTATGTTTTTTTTCACATCCAGACACATCACTTCCTGTTACTTTACATGCAAATATATCTCAACAACTGTTCATATCTGCAGTGATTTATTTATTATTTTTTTGCAATTTCTTATTAATGTTATCTTCCCAAAAATGCATTCAAGTTTATTATAAATATTTGATGTCACAGGCACTTTAAGAACAATATAAATTTATATCACAAATATATCCTAAGTTTGATCCTTTAGGGGTAGATTATCGAACAGGGTTTAAAGTGAGTCTGAAATTCAAATTATTATTTAAAGCAAAATAATTAAAATCTGCTTTCTTGGTCAGAGTAGAAACTAGTCCTAAACTAAAATAAGATCTGTAACCACACACACTTGTCTTGTTAAAACTTTAGGATTTTTCCTGTACACTGTATGTAAATTGTAGTAAAGCACACTTCAAATTACAGATCTAGATTGTAAATTTATATTCCTTATGTAGTGTTGTAGTCAAGACCACCTAACCCGAGACCAAGTCAAGACCAAGACCACAGTGTCTCGAGACCAAGACAAGACCAAGACTTTTAGGGCTTGAACCAAGTCGAGACCAAGAGCAAAGGAGGGCGAGACCGAGACAAGACCAAGACCAGAAAAAAAGTGTCCTAAAAGATGGAGTATTCTGTACACATGTACAGTGGGGGGGAAAGTATTTAGTCTCTCATAGTTGAGGTCTAACTATGTCAATCACAGGCCTCTCTCATCGTTTTAGGTGGGAGAACTTGAACAATTGGTGCTGACTAAATATTTTTTCTCCCCACTTTAGCTAACTTAATATGTAGAGCTAATATTGACAAAATCTTTGTTTGAGGGCAGAGGAAAAAATTTTGCTACAGAGGCAGATTAACGTTAGTGATGATACAAGTTTAAAGTTGTTCCCATTGTCTCTGAAAGTAAAGCATTGCCGAATGTACAAGTTGCTGTACGCTTTCTCATGGTTGTTGTTGGGTTTTTTTTTTACAATGATATTATTTATGAATAATGCAGCCAAAATTTTTACTTAAAAATTTGAAGACATCTTTTACCGCTCCCAGAGAACCACTGCTTACTTTCCTGGAGTGCTGCATGTGAGTGAAGAGATGGGGGGTATGTGACAGCCAGTAATAAAAATACATAAATACCAATGAGTCAGGTTTGGATTTGAATCAGTAGATACATTTTTAAATCCAATGAAAGCAAGAAAGTTAACAAATAAATTGGACAATAATCTGTTTATTTAGTGATATTTCCACAGTTGTGGTCTTGACTGGTCTTGAAATAAAATTCCGAGTCCTCAATATCCGAGATCGAGACAAGACCAAGACCATCAAAAAGTGGTCTTGAGACCATTCTTAAGACAAAGACCAGTTTCAAGTACTACAACACTATCCTTATGTAAAATAACAAAAACTGTAACTGACAATTTAAAAATATTTCATTTTTACCTTTTTGTGTATATAATTTTTGTTATAATAATATTAGATTCTGTAGATCAGTGTTTCTCAAAGTTGGGGTCGGGACCCAAAGTGGGGTCCCGAAACATCAAGGTGGGGTCCTGAAAAGATTTTCTGAATTAATTACAT
>NW_013952525.1:551706-554154 GCF_001266775.1 Austrofundulus limnaeus | reverse complement strand
GGGTAACAAAATAATTGCTGATGTAATATTTTCCCTATAATTATTACAAAAACACAAAATAAGTAAAAATAAGTGTTTATATTTGTGTATAAGCTGGTTAGATTGTCAAAAAGCCTGTGTTTTTAGGGTTATTAACAAAGTTCATGTACTCAGACCAGTAATATTTGGGGTCAGAAGTTTTTGCCATGGATAGTTTGTGGGTCAGAAGACAAAAAGTTTGGGAACCACTGCTGTAGATCACTCAGTCTTGCTGGGAAGGTTAAGAGATGAGAAGAGTTGTGCAGCTTAGTTTAGTAGCTACTGTTCTGGGTGCACACTACATTATCAGTGAGGACAGAGGGTCATCTCTCTGACCTGCTAACCGTACACATAGGTGTTAAAGACTCCATACTTGGTCCAGCTATTTTTACCATCTACATCAGGAGTGTCAAATTCATTTTCATCGAGGGCCACACATGCTTCATGGCGGCTCCTCAAAACATTGCCCTTTTGGCCGGCCAGCCGGAAGTCACCTGCAGGCCAAATGTGGCCCATGGGCCTTGAATTTGACACATGATCTACATCAATTATGAAACCAATTCTGTAAAAAAACAACAACTCAGATTCACATTAATTTGTATTATGCTGATGACACTAGTATCTATACTTTCAGCACCCCGCTGTCCACACTGCAAATTAGTTTTAATAACATCAAGCTTCCCTGATCTTCATCTAAAAACACATAAAAAAGCATGTTTTTTCAATAAAAATCTTCCTCAACCCATACGCACTTAGAAAATCTGCTCATTGGACTGCTCACATCCCCACTCTGCTCTCCAACTTCAACCTGACGTAACTTTTGATAAAAATGACAGTCCTTCCAAACTTCAACTGTGGCGACATCATCTACAGAGCTGCTTCCAAAATCCTCCAACACAAAGAAACACTCTTCACCATGCAGCCGTTCGATTTGTCACCAAATCAAAGCCTTCAGCACTCCTCACTGCAACCTGTATTTCCCGGTGAACTGGCCTTCTCTTCACTCCCACAGACAAACGCACTGGTTGCTGCTGATTTATAAAACCCCATCCTGCCTCCATTCATTACTCAACATTCAGAGCAATATTCATACTCTCCATTCCAGCAGCTATACAATCCCTAAAACATGCTCTTTCTTTGACCTCCCACTCGTTTGCTGCTAGTGATTACAACAGACTCTAAAGCTCATTTCTTTCATCCCATTCTCTTTAAAAACTTTCAATGATTATGAAACGACACTCTCACTGAACTTTTAAGTCATGTCCTTTTCACTTTTTGCTGTTCTACCTATCTTGTTATCCGTACCTTTGGTCTGTATGATTTGATGTTTGCTTGTCAGTTGTTCATTTTTATACTTTACTTACTTAGCTCCTTATTTCTGTATTTGCTGCCATTTGGACAGTTCGTCATTGAAAATGAGAATAAGTTCTCGACTAAAATGGTCAAATCAAAAAGAAAATGCAGAACTTACCTTTGCTGGCTGCTTGATTTCCAGCCACCCTGGTTGAATAAGGATTGGAGTCCTGTTGAGATTCACGACTCTGTTATAAGTTTGTAAAAGAAGATGATGTTTGAGAGACTATTCAGTGCAGAAATCCATGCCATAGAGTACATTTCTCTTCAGTGACTCAACACTTGGATTTAAATTGGGGCTGTGCTCATATTCAATCCCCAGGGTTTTATCAAAGCCCACATCTTTACCAACTGGAAATATTTACCAACTTTTAACATAATCCAAAATTCCAGAGGTAACAAATGTTATTGTACGACGGAGTATTAGGGGCCACACAATGAGATTTTGAAATTATTATTAGGAGATTAAAGTCATAATTTTATGAGAATAAAGTCATAATAGTACGAGAATAAAGTCATAAGTACGAGATTAAAGTCGTAATATTATTAAAGTCTTAATTTTACGAGATTAAAGCCGTAATATTACGAGAAAAAAGTCATAATCATGACGTGTCTGTTTCCTGTTCCTCATTTCCTCCTTATTTTCCTCACACCTGCTGTATACAGCCATGTGTGTATGTTTATAAAGTAGTCTGTGATGACTTGGGTCACTGTTAGATTAATATGCTTTCATCCAAATTAGCTACGTGACGACTAATCTGTCAATGCATCCATTAATTACAATATGGCTTCAGTTTATAGTCGTTTGCACAATTTCCAAGTCCTGCTACTGATAATTTGATGCTAATGTGCTAAAAGAATAACTATTTATTTATAGCAATACTAAAGAACAAATTGACAAGTTGCTCAACATTCCTCATTTTAATGCAGTGGTAACTGCATGCTTTTTCGTGTAAAGGCTACAGTATTATGACTTTAATATTATGACTTTAAACTCATAATATTATGACTTTAATCACGTAATATTATGACTTTATTTTTATAAGACTTTAATGTTGTAATATTATGACTTTATTT
>NW_013952525.1:549622-550958 GCF_001266775.1 Austrofundulus limnaeus | reverse complement strand
AGAATTATTTTGTGCATTAAATTGAATGAACATGGTCTGGATAGCCCACAGACAAACCATAAAAATTTCTAGGACCCATAATTGGTCTACTTAAAAAAAATCTTGTTGTGTGGCCCTAATACTCCACTGTATTATTGAAAGGCAACTTCACACTGAAATTTCTGCTGTCTTAGACAAAGTCTATCTGCTGTTTTTGACAGGGTAAACCTTGCCAAAAGGAGGGTGGTCCTAGGTCCAGTCATGGCCCTGGTTGGTCCTATGATACACAGGCAATCTGTCGACAATATACCTTACTTCTTGTCCTGTTGGCCAGCTTATATCCTATAAAGTACAAATGTGCGGCATTTGTGTACAGCAAAGCAACAAGGAGCTGAGATGCGCAAACTTGACAGTGCAGGCAAAGATTTATTAACTGTGATCACCGAATATTGCATTTGTCAGATGAAAAAAAAAAAAGCAGCCATAATCCATTTAGTGTTTGGTGTGTTTGCTTTCATGAATATGCAGAATATGTGACACATGTAAAACTCTGGGCAGAGGACATGCAGATGTGATCATTGAGCACCGCGGTGTGATTCGTCAGACCTGAAACTGGTTGAAGTAGCTGTTTGTGCGTCTTATATTTAGCACATTTGAAAGACAGGTGCACACTGGCAGTGCTCTGCCTCGGATGTTTTTATTCTCTCTCCCCTCCACCGCCGCCACAGTGTGTGAAATTAAAAACAAAATGAATCACTTTAATATAAATAAAACATCTCATTGCAGCTTAGCAGCTTTAAAAAGTAAAAATAAATTAGGAATGTTTGTGAAACAAGTTCATCTCAGCTCTTGTCATCTTTTTTTAATTTTATGAGTTGATCTTCAGAGCTGCGTCAAGTTTTGTTTTTGTTTTTTTCCTTTCAAAGTCTTTCTCCAAATGCAGCCTGCCTTACAATAATTGCACACTGGTAATATTCACAATTAACATGATTTTGTTTGTATTTGAACTCTTTAAGAGAGTGAAAACAAGAGAGTAAATGACCTCTCTGCATGCATACAATCTGTACCACTCATTATCAAACACTCATCTCTGTGCTCATTTGCAAAATCCTCATTTCAACAGGATGGTCCACACCACTGTCGCACCTGTTTTTATTTGTGCGGGTAATCTTGTGCATCGTGTGCAACACACCCACTAATAATAGCAAGGCAATCTTTTAATTTGCACGCGCAATCTAGCGCTCATTTTAGGGATCTTGATAAATTAGCTTATGAAGTGGGTTAAAATGTATTAGAATAGAATAGAATAGAATAGAATAGAATAGAATAGAATAGAATAGAATAGAATAGAATAGAA
>NW_013952525.1:536224-546439 GCF_001266775.1 Austrofundulus limnaeus | reverse complement strand
ATAGATAGATAGATAGATAGATAGATAGATAGATAGATAGATAGATAGATAGATAGATAGATAGATAGATAGATAGATAGATAGATAGAATCTAAATATCATATGAAGACAGTGTCTATTCATGTGTGTGAACAATGCTATAGTAATTTTATTAGATTATATCTGACATATAAAGCACAGGTTTTGGTGCTTGTACTAAAAAAGAAGATAAATAAAAAAAAAGATTTTATTACAAAATGCATTAAATTTCAATGAGCTGTCAGTCTTTGAACAACATATTTTCTTTGTAACGCACATTTCATTAACAAAAATCTGAAAGTGCTACAAAACAACAAAGCATACAATAAATAGTAAAACTAGTAACAGCAACAGAACAATACACTTACACTAATACAAGCATCAACCAGAGCTGAGAAAAAGTTCCTTTTTATTTGATTATGAATTACAATCTCACAACCGTTTCAAGTAGTTCTCATTTGGAACTAAAATCACGTTTTAGTTCAACCACCATCTTTTTGGCTTTCAGCTTTTTAGAGCCAGACCACAGTTCAGCTCATGATAGTTGACTAACTTGTTACTTTACAGATAGATGAAATAGTTCATTTGAAAGTTCACTTTGAGCACCATCAATGTACCAGACTTTTATAAACGAGTTTGTTGGTTTAACATTCGTTTGATGAACAAGTCAAACATAAACCTGGTGTTAGAAAGGTGGACAGGAATGTTTAAATATCTAAAACTGATCATATTGTAATTATATTTTCAGAAATTATTGTGTTGTCACTCTCCAAAATCCTACAAAGTTAAATAAAAAGGCAGAGCTGCTAAGGAACCTGGAGTCAAAAATATGCATCAGTGAGGCAGGCTGAAGCCATTTAAACAGATTATCACACACAAATGCAGGCTTTGACAACTTACGATAGAATGGGGCAATCCAGCATGGCTTCGTCCTATTTGCACTGTTAGGAAGGAACATGTGGATAAATTATGTCTTGTCCCACATTTCATAGCTGTGAATACATGTTTATCCTGCATGTTATGTTGTGTGTGTTTTTACCAGTTTCTCCATCGGGTCTTGGACTGGGCTCTGTGAGGACCCGTAACAAGCCATCAGGTTTGTAGGAGTAGTGCTCCACCAACTGTGGTAGGAAAAAAACATGGAGACACTGTTATCAAATGTTGTTTTATAGGTTTTTCTTTAATTTCTTTGTTGCAAGTCATTTACAGAATGTTAAAGTCACCTATTGTAAATGAAGATGATTTTTGATAACATGAACATGATCAGCATGTTTTCAGACAGTATACTGTATCTGTTTGAATTCTTAGGAGGTAATAAAATTAACAGAAATATGAAATAAAATGTAATAACCTGCCACAGGGTGTCAAATTTCTTCCCGTCTGGGATGGAGATCTTGCCGTGTCTGTCTCTGTCGATGCGATAGTGCATCACTTGACCTTCGTGTAATAAACACAGAGCGTATGATCCGTTCTGATCTCTCTGTCGGATCCTGTGTACAAGACAAGAAGAAGAAACAAAAAAAGAGGTCAACTGAAATCAAAGCCTTTTCTTGACGTTTCTTCTTATTTCGGTTGTTCCTTCTTCAGGGGTCACCACAGGGGTCCTCCTCCTCCATCTCACTCTGTCCTCTTCTTCTTCTTCCAACTACATTCCATTTCTTCTCTAACTGCATCTATATATCTCCTCTTCGGGGTCAGTGTACATACAAGCAGTTTGTTTATTCAATTATTAAACCATTTTAAATTATTAAAAAAAAACTATGAGTTGATCAATGACTATTGATTAAATAAATTTTCTCATTATGCCACCTATAAGCACTAATTAATGAAACAACACTTATTATATTAAATCACACAATTAAACCAACTCAGCTAAACGAGAGCTTTTTGGGAATACAGACTAATTATAAAAAGATGACTAGACCAGAACATTATAAGCATAGAACAAGATACAAAACTTTGTTTTGTTTTGATTCGTTTTGTTTTTTTTCCCCACATTCTTTTCTACCGTGTGAAAGGAGACATGCTCCTCTGGGCTGAAGGATAACAAGGGAGGATAGTTTAATATTTTGGTCTGAGGGGCCTTTTAGAAAAAGGGCATAATGTAACCAGGACTTCAGTCTCTTGTCAGGATGGAAACAGAGTTTGACCAAGCCAAAGGTCAAACAGGAATAAGACGAAGTGAGGTGAAATGGGCGTATTTACTACACTAACCTTAAATTTTTTTTAAATAAAACTATGTAACAGATTTTTTAATGGAGTTTGGTTTGAATATTGTTTTGAGTAATTTTAGATAAAATAACCGTCTTTTATGCTTCTTGTTTGTGTTTTTACGTTGTCTATTATTCACAGACATATAGGCATATTAAAGATGACTGATGTTAAGCCTTTAAAGTTCATGACAACTCTAATTTATAAATAAGGGCTGTAAATTAACTAGTTATGGTGCTACAAAGTTTGCTGGTTTTGTAGCAAAGAAAATGTTTGTTACAATCTCTAAAACATGCATATCATCTGACAAAAGAAAGCACTGAACGTTTGTTCGATTCTACTGAACGGTTTTATACAGGGGTTTGGGTTAAAAATGTTTTTGAGGCCCCTCTTCACTTGGAAACGTTATTTAGCCATTAAAAAAAATTTAAAAAGGTGAGGGGAGGAGGTGGAAACATGACAAAATTATTTGACTTGTTATTACCGATCGAGAGTAAATTCATCTCCTTAATCAAATAAAATCAGATTTTTCCTTTTATCTCAGTTTTTCCTTCTAAAAAAATATGGGTTTAATTGTTATTTTAAATGTCAAATGAAAATTACTTTTCAATAGCCCGGAGGGTCAAGGGTGCCTGCAGGATTTTATTGGAGTGTGCGCACAAACCTATCTACCTGACCCACACAAATACAGGCCACATCAGGGGCGGAGCCAGGGGTGGCCATGGCCACCACAGACAAAACTTTGGCCACCCTGCTGTACACACACCTTCCACAGTGAAACAACCTTTAGAGGTGTAATAATCCTCCTGAACAGTTGGTGGCGGTGTTTAACAGTTTGAAACATCACCAAGCTCTATCACTGAAGAAGAGTACTGAAAAGGAAGTGATGGTTTTCTTTATATACATATATTTCTTTATATATTCTGTAAATAGACTTTCTTTATATGCCTATGTAATCTGACTAATTGTGTCAGCTTTTGGACTTATGGTGACAAAAGTTTTTTTTTTTTTTGTCATTTTATGATGTGAAGGCTGCATGATCTGTGTTTATTATGAGTCGACCTATTACTAAATCAGAAAAAGTGAAACACACTTCTAAATTCACTGTTGGTGGTTATAAGTATTGCACCTGTTCATGGGGTAAATTATTAATATTAGTTTTAAACATGCAGCTGAGGGTCATCGTTATTTGGCAAAATGATGTTACAATAAAAAAAAAATCAATAAACATAAAAGTAAAAAGCACCCCTAAAGTCGTTGGATATGATAAAGTCACATTAATTAACCTTATCTCAGCTGTAGCAGTGAGTTTAACACAGGATGATGGAACTAGTTTAATGAATAATTTGTCACTGAAACAATTATTATTATTTATGTAGGAAAGAGTATGTTTAAAAACTTGGTAAAATACACCAGAATGCAGGAAATCGCATCTACTTTGTTCAAAATTTTCTGGGGGAGGACCCCCTGACCCCCCAATAGTCTGTCCCCCCACTTTTAAAAAGGTTTTGCACCCATGTTTATAAGGTAGTCACTGCCTGTATTAGGAAATGACCAAAGCACAAAGATCTGCAGAAACTTTCAAGTAAAAAATGTAATGTTCCTGGCCACCCCTGTGTGAGTGGTGGTCCCAGTCTGGCCACCCCTGAGAAAAACGTCTGGCTCCACCACTGATGCACACACATTTGTCCCGCTTTTGACTCGTCACATTACGAAATGTCAAAGAAAGAAAAAAAAAGTGACAAGCTATTTAGTGGCTGCAGTTTGCAACATTACGTCCTTATTTTGTCTGCATCCTTTGCAGGAAGAAAAGAAAGAAAGAAAGAAAGAATGCAAGAAAGAAAGAAAGAAAGAAAGAAAGAGCAGATCAGTCACAACAAGCTGCAGCCACTGCATTAAAACTAATTTTAAATAAAAGTAGGGCAAGAATATGGATTTGATTTATGCAGATTGTAGTGGAAACTGTCAAAATGCAGAAAAAAATACACTGATAAAAGGGTGAGGTCAGTGAAAGGTGATATTCAGAGAGTTATAGTTCCTTTTTTTTTTTGAAGGGAACAAGACGTGGAGCAACAAGAAACCGTCAGCTCATATTGTCATAGTTTTAGATGCATCTCAGTAATCCAGGTAAAAAAATCAAAAAGAAAAAAATTGTATAGGTCTTCTGGACGGGTTCTTCTCTAATGAAACGTTTCGTCTCTCCTCCAAGAGACTTCTTCAGTCTGAGAGTTTCAGGCAAAATTATTTATTTTAAAATTTTGCCTGAAACTCTCAGACTGAAGAAGTCTCTTGGAGGAGAGACGAAACGTTTCATTAGAGAAGAACCCGTCCAGAACACCTATACAATTTTTTTCTTTTTGGTCATAGTTTTAGCTGAAATAACAACAGTACATATATTTATTACTACACCAAACACCGGAGTTATTAATTATGTAGGGGTGTGTGTACCGGTACCTCTTGTATAAGTGTGGTTGTGTGTACATGCTTTGCGTGCGTGCGTACGTGTGTGTGTTTTAGTGGATCAAACCTTCAAGCACATTGTCAGAACAATCAGAACCATCTTTGAAATCGAGAACAAATAAAACCACCAAATGAGCTTTTCTAGGAGATTGCCTACATAATGTTTACACTCAGTTTCTCTAAAAACCATCATCATCTTTTCCACATTCACGCTTCACTGGCAGCACCTGTTGTTCTCGAGTCCTTCACAATGCATTACGTTTGCATCACATAATAATAATAATAATAATATTAAAGGATTGTTGAGATTTTTACTTTTTTTGAACATTTTCTGGGCTAGTTTAAATACAATTTGTGGCTAGTTTTAAGTTCTAAGACAGTGCCAAAATATTTCATTAAAAATATCAACGCTCATATTTAAAATATTAATAGTTTAATTTAAAGAATTTATCAAAGCATAAAAACATTTAGTTTTTTTATCAGGCTACTTGAAATGTTTTTTTTGTTGTATTCTGCAACTTTATCAGTATTTATGTCAGTGTACTTAAGTTTTTTAATCTACACAATCTTTCTGATTTAGTTTTTTATGAGCTTTTCAAACAGCTAATCCAATTTTAGTTTTTGTCTCTTTTAACTCTTAAAAGCCAACCGTTCGACTAATTCTCCATGTTTTAATTTATTTTTATTTCCTTTTATCATACCTCCATGATCAAACCACTGAGATCAAAACAAGATATGATTTAATCTTTATAACTACTACAGACCGGAATTTTATTTTTGCTTTAAACCACGTATTTGTTATTAATTTGCATCATACCTAAATTTGTTTTGGGTTTTTCTATTTGTGCATAGTTTACATGGTGTTTAATTCCACCTGCTGCCACACAGTGTGTGAGCTGTGAGGATTGGTCACTTGATTCAACTATTTTCATAGCTCAGAAAGTGAAAAAAAAACAAAAAAAAAACAGCCGAGACTTTAAAAATAAACCTCAGTTACAGGAACTAAACAGAAACTCCCTTTTATTTTAAAATATAAAACACTGCATTTGTATTGCTTGGAACGGCATTGTTTAATATTTTAAAATGAGCTGCTATATTAATTATGTTTAGCTATATTGTTGTGCTGTTCATGAAATTGAAACAGTTTATTTGCAAAAAGCAAAGAAAGTCTTAAATGGTGTTGCAAAGTTAAAGATATTACCTACGAGACCACGTTACAATAAAAAAGAAATCTTCACTAAACACTTGATGAAAAAGAGACAACTTGCTGACTTTCTTCCTCTTGTTTGGCTACTTCAGGAAGTCCCTTGCAAACTGTCAGAGCGGAAACCACAGCATGTGTTTCTGTGCATCTCTTCTGATTGTTCAGCCGAGACCACTGTCCCTCAACCGAAGCTTCAAGTTCTCCAAGCATACTTTACACACAGCTAGATTTGCCAAAGCAGCCAATGTGTTGAAATGGGGTTTCTTTTCTCAATCAAATACAAATATTTAAAAAGGTAAATCATGTCCTGATGCATCTCAGTAATCCAGGTAGAAAAAAAATCAAAAAAAAAAAAAAAGTAGGTCCTCTGGGTGGGTTATTCTTTAGTGAAACATTTTGTCTCTCCTCCAAGAGTCAGCGTAAGGAGGACTGTGATCAGTTATACATTGGGGAAACAAAACAGCCACTGTTCAAAAGAATGAGCCAGCACAGACGAGCTACTTCGTCGGGTCAGGACTCTACAGTTTACACTCATCTACAGGCCAGGACTCTACAGTTTACACTCATCTACAGGCCAGGACTCTGCAGTTTACACTCATCTACAGGCCAGCGGTCACTCTTTCAGGGAWGAAGATGTTCTCATCCTTGATAGAGAGGAACATTGGTTTGAGAGAGGAGTAAAGGAAGCCATCTTTGTGAAGAAAAACCGTCCACCATTAAACAGAGGTGGAGGCCTGTGTGTCCAGTTGTCGTCCTACAACGCTGTTATTGCAAGTATGACTCAGCCCCCTGTGAACAAAATGTGTGAATCAGGGTCCCAATGATACCAACACAAAGAGGGAAAGAGAGACAAACGCATTCACTACATACACGACACGACACGGGTCAGGTGATGGGGTACATAACCCTCTATGAACAACAGAGCTAATCAAGCCTATTGTTAAGCGATGGCCCTCTTTTGCATATGACTAACCTGTTTGTCCACCATATGGAGGCAGTGCTTATAAGGCTGAGTTCACCTGAAACTCATCAGACTGAAGAAGTCTCTTGGAGGAGACGAAACGTTTCACTAAAGAAGAACCCATCCAGAGGACCTACTTATTTTTTCTTTTTGATAAAAGGTAAAGCAGTTTGTTCTGTAGTGGTTCTAAAGTTTGGTTTGAAGAACATTATTTAACACAATTCCATTTTAGAAACTACAATTTTTTCTCCTATAATTCTAGAATAATGCACTGGTCTTTAAGTAAAACTAAAGACAAACTGTCCTGCATTGGTCTGATTTAAAGTCCATTTAAGGTTTTCTTCAAGTTTACCAGCAAACAAGAGACATCATGAAGAACAAGGAACTCTCCACAGAGTTCAGAGACAAATTAGAGTATAAAATCCCACGAACGTCTCATCAAGCATCAATAAATACACTTTTTGAAAATTTAAAATTTATATCTTCACTTTAAACCTGAAGAGAGAGGACTGCCCGACAAAACTCACAAATTAAGTAAGGTGGTATAATTCAAGAACACAACCAAGAGATCAAGTGAATCACAACTGTGAAGAGATGCGAGTATCCGTCCATAAGCTGCACCGAACAGAACGTTTTGGAGAGTGGCCATGGAAATGTAATTGCTTAAGGACAATCAATCAATCAATCAATCAATCAATAAAAAATGGGCAGAACTTTTGGACTGTCTTGTCAAGGTCTAAAGGTGAATGAACCCAGGTGCAGGCAGACAAGAACTCAAATAATAAAACTATTTATTAAACAAAAACAAAAGCTGACATGGCAGCAAAGACTTACATAAACTCAGGATGACACAGGGAACAGGAGACCATGACTGATGGGGTAATCCATACATTGGGCCTCATGCAAGAACATGTTCGTATTCTTATCCTAAATTTCTCTTACTTTTGTTCGTACAAAGGGTTCGTACGAACATGTCACGTCAGATTCAACAAACACTTCTATCTTCAGGAAACGTGCGTAAATGAGCTGCGTAATTTACACCTGTTCTATCCAGCTGCTCGTGCACGCGAGAGGAGATTAGCATAATTACCACCCCAAAAACACCATATAAGGCTATGCCTCAGATACAAGGAAGTGTTCATTCATTTATGAAAATTACAGCGAAAACTGAAAAAAATAAAAACTTTACGCGTTCAGAGATTGAAGTCCGTCTGTCAGAGATCCAGAAAAGAAAATCTGACATGTTTAGCAGCTCAGCTGTGGAATAAAAAGAGCTGCTAAAAGTATAAACAACTGTGTTAAATCATTTTCATTTATTCAGAAGCCGCAGCGGCGCACCGTGCACCCCCCCCCCCAGCGCGCTGCGGTGGTCTCAGATGCGGGTTTGAAATAAGCATTTTAAAATGTTTTCAAAATAAGTCTGGCACTTTGGAGAAAATCAAGGACTCACTGGAGGGATTATGTACCCCCTCTGGTCTGGGAACGTCTCAGAGTCCCCCAGGACGAGCTGGAAAGTGTCGCTGCGGAGCGCGCGGGGTCTTTCTCCTGCTGCCCCCCCCCGCACCAATAGCGGATATTACATTTAAAATTATAACTCTAATTCAAGCAGAATAACTTACTGTCAACATAATTATGGAGTGTGATTTATTTTAAACTCAAAATATCTTCAAACTAACGAAATATAAAGTTATTAATGAAGAAAACCCGTCTGGATAACAGCAGACTGACTCTTCGTAAAATATACGACAGGTCTGGACCACWCGTAAATTTTGTTCGTATCTGAAAAAAATCGTAGAATACGAAAACATTGGTGAATGCCACAAATTCTCCTAAATCACTCGTACGCACAATTTAAGAACAAATCTGTGCGTACGAACGATTCTTGCATGAGGCCCAGTGAACCAGCAAAGTAAGACCAGTATTTATACAAACAGGGATGAGTGGAAGTTGGAAACAGCTGGGTGAGGACAGGTGAGTGTGGCAGGCTGGAAAAATACTAAGAAGCTGACGGAGGTGAACACGGCACAGGAAACTGAAAACAGGAAATGAGAAAATAAGACAAAACTAAACAATGAAAAACAATCTGAAAAATACTAATGAAAATAACCCTGACACAAGAATCATGACATTTCTTTCCCAAACATGTAAAAGATAAGACTAAAATGTAACTTTCTGTCCATCTAGGACAACACCATGATGCATACCTGACACCTCCCATCATGCTGAAAACACCACCCAAAGGTCAGCATAGTGGTGACAGTTTCATGCTGTGGGGAAGGCTTTCAGTAGCAGAGACTGGGAAACTGGTCATGGTTGAAAGAAGATTTGGTGTTAAGATGGAGCAAAATACAAAGAAATTCCAGTCCCACCCAATTTAATTTATGAAGACCTTTAAAGTGTTGTATGATGCAAAACAGTAAAACAAGCAATGAAACATTACACCACTGTGTATATTGTATAAATGTGTACTGGAGAGACAACATCTGCTGGAAACAAATTCCTTGTGTGTGTCAACATACTTGGCCAATAAAGCTGATTCTGATTCTGATTACAAGGTAAACAGAATAAAAACAAATATTTAAAAACTGATTTAAAAAATCAACATCCTGAGATGTCTCTAAGCCAAAGAATAAAAGTGGTCTTTTTAGTGAAGATTTAAAAGCCAACTTAAAATCAAAACATGCCTCAAACTCATTATCCTCGTGTTAACGTTCTGATACCTACAGTAGTTACAAAAAAAAAAAAAATAAATAAAAAACTCAGGACGGTGAGGCCTTGCTTCTGAGGTCAGTGGTGGGGGTATTCAACTGGCAACCCGCTGGCTGGAACTTCAGTTTGACCCTTTGATGAGTTTTACTTTTTTAGACTTAAATGACAAATATTTTAGTCAGAGTGGCAATGCTGTTATAGATTATCTATGACCAGACAACTCAACAGATTTTTTTTTCTTAAAGGGCCAATATTATGTGTTTCTCAGGCGTACATTTAAATACTATACCATAATAAAGTATCTATGTCACCTTTAGTTGTTATTAAAATGCTGTTTTTATGTTTAAATAGAAAATAAACTTATCTTCTCATCACTTCCTCTTCTAAACACCTTGAAATTCGCCTCTGTCTCTTTAAGAACCACCTTCCGCTTCTGTCCCACCCATTTCAGCGCATGTGTGTGTTTGTGGGGGGCTGCTATGATGCAGTTTACTTGGCATCTGAAAATACATTTCCTCAAAGGTATTTTGAATCTGAAAAGAGCTTCACTGAGTGAGAAGTAGTGTTAAAAGCAGCAGACAGTTTCACTTTCACTTTCACCCGAGAGCCTGCAGGAGTCAGGTGGGGTGTGTGGGAAAGGGGGTGGGGGGTG
>NW_013952525.1:533689-535732 GCF_001266775.1 Austrofundulus limnaeus | reverse complement strand
ATAATGTTGAGAGCTCAGCAGACAGTTTAAGTTTCACTTTCACTTTCACCCGAGAGCCTGCAGGAGTCAGGTGGGGTGTGTGGGAAAGGGGGTGGGGGGTGCTCTGCCATGAGGAAGCTTGGCTTAAAGACACATCACAGGGGCATTTCTGATACAAAAGGCATTTCTGGACCCCACCTGTCGTTTTACTCCTCAGCATAGCTTCCTAAAAACGCTGCAGGATTTCTCAAACATGCATGAATGAGTCAAAGCAAGGCTTTGGGCATGTTTTTTTTATGAGAGTATAACATTATAACATGATATAAAACTCAAAAAAGTTGATTTTACATGATATTGCCCCTTTAAATATAAAAATATGTTAATAATGAAAAATTGGGATGCACTAGATGACCTGTTTCAGCTATATGTCTCTGCCACAGTCATCTTCATACTAGGATAAGAAGTAAAAAGTTAGCTGACAAATAATTACTCCAGTAAAGTATAAATAACCTGAATGTCTTCTTAAATAAAGGAACAAAGTATTTGCACTTCATTACTTGACACCTCTGCCAGTGTGCTGCTTCTTTCTGGGTAGTTCAGTTTCCTTCCCCAGTCTAAATGTGTTAACAGTTAACTACGTTGACTTCAGATGTGAGCATTTGTGTTGCCTTAAAACACTGTTTTTTTTTCTTTTAACGTGTAATTTGAACAGTAATGAAAAAGAGAAGTTTAGGCTTCTTGCCTCAACAGCACACAAGTTTGTTACACAACTGTCTCACCTAACTGTAAGTGAGACATTGATCAGTGAATTCATAAAGTATTGTTTAATGTCCTTTTCACTCCAACTATAATGATAAAAGTTTGCATGCAGACATCAAGGGGATGAAAATTTGATTAACTTGTTTTTTTATGATTTTTGAAATAAGATTGGAATGATTATATTCTGTATCATACAACAATAAGTTTAAAAACGTAAACTGGGTACAGCTACATTTGTGTTTATGGTGGATTTTCTCTAATCAACACATACAGGATCAAACAAATAAATGCATTTGCTTAAATCATTTCATAAGTGTTGCTGAAGGCTCTAAACATCTTTTTATTTGACAAGACCAGGGTTTTTTTGTTAGCTGTCATGGCCAACAGCAGCTTGTAGTTCAACTATCAGTTTGACAGCACCTAATGAATTAACCAACACTCAGCTGTCATCCTATTAAAGGGATTTGGTTGGAGTGTTCAGGAACAACCCTGGAACTGCAAAGGTCCAATTCTGTCATGAAGTGTTTCTGTCCACAGGGAAGCAACATCAGTCTGAGTAGACAAAGACTGAGTTTTTTTTATTGAGTTAATGGCAATAAGTTTGTTTAGAGGAGTGAAGTTGAGGCTGTCATACTGGAGAACACTGTCCCAGCTTGGTGGTGGTAGAAACAAGCTGTGGTTCTGGTACGCTGCAAAAAGTGGATGGAATAACAGAGGAGGACGTCGACCTACAAGGTCTTCAGCAACACCTCAAACCATCAGCTAGTTGAAATTTGGAGACAGTTAGGTGTCCCCACAAGACAATGGGCCTCATGCAAGAACCGTTCATACGAACAGCTTTGTTCTTAAAGAGTAACTTACCCCAAAATTAACTTTTTTTAGCTGATGTGTCTAAAATGTTATATAGTACTGTTTCTGTGCTAATTTTGATGTTTTTGTGCGTATTTGTCCAAATCTGTAATATTTGGTCTAAAAATATCTTTTCGCTGCTCATATGGGTAGAGCAGTGGTACTGCAGGCTAATTTGCATATTGGTTAATAGCTCTCCGCTGTGACGTGTCTTCTCCACAGTTTCGTCACAGCGGCTGTGTTCTGGTATAAAAGCCTCTCTCTAAGACACGCCCCTGCAGCAGTCAGAGGGTGGAACAGTTAGCAAGCTTAGCATGATCGTCTGTTGACCTTCAGCCTCGGTGGAGAGAGGAGCTGACTGCTGCGCTGCTCTCTCTCTCCCCCTGTCTCTGTCTCTCTCCACACACACACACACACACACACACACACACACACACACACACACACACACACACA
>NW_013952525.1:530484-533251 GCF_001266775.1 Austrofundulus limnaeus | reverse complement strand
CCCCCTCCCCTACCCACTTTGATGCATTTTTCAAATTTCGCTTTGGGGCGGAGTTATCTTTTCCAGGTGGGGGGGGGTAAGATACACTTTAAGTTGTGCGTACGAGTGATTTAGGAGAATTTGTGGCATTCACCAGTTTTCTCGTATTGTAAGATTTTTTTCAGATATGAACAAAATTCACGAGTGATCCAGACCTGTCATATATTTTATGAGCAGTCAGTCTGCTGTTATCCAGACAGATTTTCTTCATTAATAACTCCATATTTCATTAGTTTGAAGATATTCGGAGTTGAAAATAAATCACACTCCATAATTATGTTGACAATAGGTTGTTCTGTTTGAACTGGAATTAGATTTTAAATGTAACTAACAACATAAATTGGTTAGAATAAATCAAATTGGCTTTTAATGCTGTTGTATAGCACTGCAATATTAATATGAAGATCACAAACTAAAAACCAACTTAAATTATGTATTTATTGAAGTTTTTTCAGAAATGCATCTGACGCTTGCGACGGTCGGAAGGTGGGAGACGGGGTGGGGGTGGGGGGGTAGTGATGTGCAACTGCTCTTCTTATGAAAACTATGTAACACAGTTGAATTTAAAATATTTGACCAAAGAAAAACCGGAGCAGGACTAGAGAAGGATGAATATGATTTAGATTTTTATTTCTGTGTCTGTATTATGACCCAAAGGAGACACGACATTAACAGCAGTCGTCATTTCATTCCTCGGCTTTAAAGCAGATCCTTTAATTCCACAGCTGACCTGCTAAAAATTACAGTTTTTATTTCTGGATCTCTGAGAGCAGGACTTCAATCTCTGAACTCGTAAAGTTCTTCTTTTTTACTTTGCGATGTCATTTATGAATGGACACTTCCTGGTATGTGAGGCAAGAAACATATCCTTGTATGGTTTTTTTAGGGTCATAATTATGCTAATCACCTCTCCTCGTGCACGAGCACCTGATAGCATTCATCAGTTTATGCTCCTCATTTACACACTTTTCCTGAAGATAGAAGAGTTTGTTGAATCTGACGTGACATGTTCGTACGAACAAAAGTAAGAGAAATTTAGGAGAAGAATACGAACCTGTTCTTGCATGAGGTCCATTGATCCCAAACACATCAAAACTGGGTTCTGCCAGGATAAACCCTCAGACCTTATGCAAATTTGAGACTATGCTTAAAAGCCATGTCCATGCCAGAAACTGTACAATCATTCCATCCTAGTAAAATAGTGGTTTAAATAACATTCATGCTAATAATGAGTGGATGAAAACATCTGGCCACAACACTCCATTATTGAGTAATTTATTAGATCAGATACGAAACCACATTAGTCAAGACAAAGATTCTTTCTACACCGCATTAAAAAAGAAATCATTGATCAAAGTGATGCCTTCATCTCAGGAAGCAAAAGTCTTTGTATTATAAAACTGTGTTTGATAAAATATGATAAAGTGAAAAAAAAAAAACCCACAAGTACCCAGCTGTTTTGGTTTTCACAAAACCATACTTCAGACCTTCTCCAGTGGGCTTTTGTGTCCATTAGAGTGATGCAATTTCATGCAGTAACCCAAAAAAGGCCCATAAGAACAGTATCGTCAAGATGATTGAAACCCCTTACTGAGTGAGACAGGAAGGAAGTTTCATAGAAGGCCAAGAACAAAACCTTAAAAGATTACTTATTTGTGAGACGTGTCAAAGAAGAAGAGCAGTGGATGACTCAGAAAGAAAAACTGTTTTGTTACAATAATTGTTTTTTAAACAATAATGTTGACGATACGTTTAATATCAAGTTTGATTTCCACCACATAATATGCAGTCGACAGAAAAGAAAAGGTCAAATACTTACAGGAATTTTCCATTTATACGCGGGCCACCCTGAAGCCTGGACTCAGAGTCCTCCCGTGTTATTGCTCCGTGGAACCAGGGCATTCGCTCATGAGCAGTGGTGGCAATTAGTTTCTCAAGCTGAGGCCTCTGGCTGATAATGGCCTGCTCAAGGACTGCTCCCTGCAGACATCATACATGACACAGACTGTAACATCGAACTCACACTTACATTGTGTTCATGTGCATAAAGCTTACAGATAAACTGCTAAAGTCTGAGTCTTTAATCTTTACTATCGAAAGAGAAATTTCTTCCCCTTGGCTCACTGATAAAATGTGTCCGGAGCCACAAAACATGCTATAACTGTGATTGTCAACTGGTGGCTCGTGGGCCTTTTCAAGGTCTCTGAATGGGTGGTTTCCAGTCAGTGGGGGTGACATTATACAACTAAAAATATATAGTGAATTTGAACATTTAATATTATTTTTACACTTTAGGATAAAAAGGACCACGTTCATGCAAATAAGTTAAAAATATATACCAGCAATTTATTCCAAATTTAAAATTTATAATATAATAATTATTATTATCATTATCATTATTTTGATTGTTATCTAAAGAATTCACCATGTTTCTTCTTAGCAACGTCCCATTCCAAAATATTCCTGATGGATTTGACAGAAAGATCAGACCATGAAAGCTGGGTTACTGAAATGGTCAAAAATCTACCAGCATCATCTAATCCAGAGGTTCTCAAACTGGGGTCCCTGGACCCCCAGGGGTTCGCGAGAAGTATCTTGGAGGTCCTCAAAAATTTTTACTAAAAAGATAATTTGGTTTTTATTTTTAAAAATGCATGGAGAACAATGAACTGATAAAACAAACATAATAAACATAATAAAAATATATAATCCCATGGCATTTAGGGGT
>NW_013952525.1:521286-529037 GCF_001266775.1 Austrofundulus limnaeus | reverse complement strand
TTTTCAATTTAAACATAAAAACAGCATTTTAATAACAACTAAAGGTGACATAGATACTTTATTATGGTATAATATTTAAATATATGCCTGAGAAACACATAATATAGGCCCTTTAAATAAAACGTCCTGAATTTTTCCGTTAAAATTCTTCTATTCATGATATATTTTTATATGAGAGGTACAATTCAGGCTCAGTGTTTTGAAGACAAAGTTAGAGCGTCTGAGATTGTGGTGGATATTCTGTACATAGCATATTAAATAAGGTGCAGACAAAGAGGACAACAGAGACGTGTCATGGATGTCGTGAAGGAGGATATTCAGAGCATTGGTGTAGAGGAGGATGTTTGGATTCTGTGGGGAACCTTCAAAGAAACAGATGAAAGGAGAAGATTCCTAATAAATCCTAATAAAAGGTCAGAGCTGAACTAACCTGCAGGTTCCAGGTCTGCATCACGTACTCCCGGATAAGTTTCTCCTTCAAGTCCTCAAATGGCCCCACCTTTGGCTGCATGTTCTTGGGCCGATTGCAGGGTTTCTTCAGCAGACTTACGAGACCATCCATCTCCTGGGAATGGTAGTCGATCACATCCATGGGGGTTCGGTGGCTCTTCCCACCAGCAATAGCATACGTTTCATTGGGTTTTCTTTCAATTGTGTAGTGGTAGATACGGCCTGTGTGGGAAACTGACAGTGCAAAGCCTCCGAGATAATTTCGACTTTGCCGTAACAGATACAGACCATTACTCAAGCCTGTCTGCCGCAGGTAGCCCTCTGCCTCTTCCCTGGTGATGTTGCCATAAAAGAATGGCAACGCATTCACACTGTCAGCCATGTTGAGTTTTTGTTAAAAGGCAGCTGCCTCTTAGACGTCTGGTCACTCCTCCAGGATAAAATCAATCTGGAATGGAACAAAACCAAAAACATATTAAAAAATTAGATCTCTACAGATCTCATTTATACATTTATACAGTGCCCGTCAAGTGACAAATTTATCTTGTGACCACGCTTATGTCGTCATAGCCATGAGATTAACTCAGTCACATCCATGCAGAGACTGTTGATTGTTTTCATGGACCGTCTGAATTAATTGCATTTTATATTAATATAAAAATTAGTGACATACTTCAGTCACTTGTGGTTTGGCATGAAGTAATTCTTAACATTATATGTTGCAGCTATAAGACACAGGTGACAACTGGAGTTGTCTTTATCCAAAAAGCGTTATTTTTTTTAAGCTCAACACTCTAAACAGGCTCTTCTCTCACACCGAGCCTTTGAAGCTGCAGGAGTCGGAGTTATGTTGCATTCAGGAACACAGTAAATAAAAAAGTTTCCTGACACACACCTGTCATTTCATAAATAGCGTACTATAAAATATGAACCATTTATAGGAACATACACCAAATAATAATAATAATAATAATAATAATAATAATAATAATAATAATAATAATAATAATAATAATAATAATAATAATAATAATAATATTACGTGTGCAAATTCAAATAGTTAAATATGCCTTAATATAATGCCTTAAGCAGACATGGAGGGATATATTCTCTTTTGCGATACCTCACAATACTTTCTGCGTTCCTCCGAAAAAATCCTATATAGTAAATGGACTGAACTGAACTTCACTTTATCAAGTCCCTCTAAACCCCAAAGCACTTTACACTTCAGACATTCACCCATTCACACACTGATGATGGTAAGCCCACAACTCCCCTGGGGCGCACTGACAGAGGTGGGGCTGCCATGCACCACCGAACCCTCTGACCACCATCAGTTATTTATTGTGTCTGCCAGTTTATTAACAAATTCACATGCTCACCGTTATATGGGAGTTAGTCTTTTTAATCAACTTTGGAATGAATGTGTCACAGTTATATATATATATATATAGGAGTTATATATGTAGCAGGTGTTTTAACTCTGCGCAGCTACGCAACTTCACCGTCGATTTCCCCAATTTGTGGTGACACATCCTGTTTTGGTAATAGGACATTTCAAACCAATCATCACTCAATACAAATGCAAAACATTAAACTTTTGTGTGGGAATGAAAAACAATATTGCGAGCGAATGCAAACTTTTGCAAGGGAACGCAAGAAAAGAAAAATCCCCTCATGTCTCCTTGCGGGCTCCGTAGTTAAACACAAAACAATGTAGGTTATATTTAATCTAACTCCAATAATGTCTGTATCTCTCAGAAGGCTGCTCAAAATTATCATGTGGCCACACAATATGAAGTCATGGCCATGCATTATTATCTTGTGGACACAAGATTTTTTAGATTTTATTCCAATGTCAACGGGCAGGCACTGAACAAATGTTATACTGCAAAATAAATATAATGCAGAGTCGTAAATGGACATTTCCAACAGAAGACATTGTGGATGACAGACTTTGACAGAAACTGCTTACATCTTGTGGAAGTAGCACGCAGCAGAAACTATTAGTGCTACTGGTTCCTGGAGCAAGCCGAAGGCTGCACAGAATGAACAGTTAACATCAATATTCTGAACTATGGCTGTGCTGGTTTTGGCGACTGGATTCCTCGAGCTCATTCTTCAGATATTCACACAAGCATACAACACTCATGGCTTCAGATACACGCCCCCTAAACTCACTTACTCCTCTGGCTAATTAAATGTGCTCTATGCAGAGGTTTTTTTTAAAATAAACACCATAGTGTGTCACATTGTTGATATAATACGACGTTTTTTTTCCCTCATCTTCCCTTATGTGGTTTTTAGTTTTTCTGTTGTTAAAGGTAGCGCAACTGTGTTTGCTGCATGACATGTTTCACCTGTTCTCCCATGTTTGCCTTGTATGTCTTCTTGAATGGGTGTTTCTTAACTGGCCCCTCCCCCTTCCCTGAATGTACAGCACCTTGTGAATTTATTTCTGTGAAAGGCGCTATATAAACAAAACTTTACTTACTTACTATTACACTTGATCATGAAATACAAAACTTTAAAAGTTAACGTACACCCAGTAAGTCCTTTTCAAACTTTTCATTTTTTCAAAATCGATTCAGTGGTTTATGAGATATTTTGCTAACTGACAAGGAGATTTGAAACCAAAAGCTAAGCGCAAATTCTTATAAACACTTTTTGCACAATCTGTTAGTGCTTGCAGTGTGCGTTGGGGTTGACTCTCAGATTTGTAAAACTGGCTGTTTTATAGCCATTTTTGTGTTTGCTAAGTTTGCTTAGATTCACATCCAACCAACCCACTTCCACACACACACACACAAATACACACTCACAAGCAAAAACATTATCACCTTCAGCGGCACGCAATAACAAGCACAAATTGCGTGTTCATCTGGATGTCAAGTAAGCAAAATATCTCATGAACCAAATTTTAATAAAAACCCACCAAACATAAGTTGATTTTACATCTACATCTCATAAACTTTTGGAGTCGACACAATTCAAGATGGCCACTGCGGCTAATCAATATTAGCCAACTCCAAAATGGTTATAACTCAGTCATTTCCACAGATACTGAGCTGAGGTTTAATGTAGCTGTAGATGAAAGTCACCCTCCATACTCCAAGCATTAGAAGATCTCAGAAGACCTTAACAGTATAAGCTTGTGTGCTGTGAATTCTCCGTTTGATCAAAATGGCTAAAACTCCATCCATTCTCATCTCATCAAAAGGAAAGTCTTTGTTTAATTTAAGTTTTATTTCTCCATCATAAAAATAATCAACAACTGCAAAGAGGACTTATATGTTTCTGTACTAGGACAAAACAACAAATAATGTGAAGTAAAATTAAGCTAAAGGCTTATAACAGAAGTTGAAGGAGCTCAGGTGGAGTCACAACAAATATCTGATGAAAGTACGTACAGTAATTACAAGAAATGATGTAAACTCTAGAATGCATTAAAGTGGAACTATATCTTGGATTAAAACTATTATTCTTTGTAGAGATTTAAGAGGAAAACTCAATGGAACAAAGAAAATCTCAATGTCTTGAAGATGCTGCTTTTAATTCATTTTTGTGACTTACTATAATATATTTGATCACTTTTCACATTTTAAAGATCTGTCTAAATTATTATTATTTTGCTAAAACTGTTAAACCTTTAAAAACTTAAAGAAAGAAACACACCTAGTAAATTAGGACTGCAATAAAACATAAAATGCTTTTTAAGCTGCCTAAATTATAATATTTCTAGAAAGAACAGCAGCAGTGAATTAAAGTAAATTATTACATCATGTTTTTTAAAGCAAGTCATCACAGTGATAGAATATTTTAAACTCGTCACAGTTACCTACTGTTACACAGCATTTATTGTATAAATGGATTTAAAGTTAGATGTTCGTTAGTTAGATCTAATTACATTCTGTTCAGTTTATCAGCCACCAGCATACAAACAGCATGAACAAGTCAGTAGCATAAGAAAATGAATACAGCTTCAATAAAAATAAAATAAAATAAACATTAAATCCATGAAATCCCCAACATAAAGCAAGTAAAAGCAGTAAAGCACTCACAGGTGGTGTTGGCTGTGCTGTCCAGCTGAGACAGATTAACCTTCAGTCTGTGTGCGACGTGGGCAAGAGCTTCCTCATTTCAACAACTTCCTTAGCATTTTAGTTCTTTTTACTTCCTTTTTTTTAAAAACTCGCACAATGACCAATTTGCCTGCTGTGCAAACCGAAAGCAGCAGTTATGCAGAGCAATTTATTTTTGGCCTTGAAAAAAAAAAAACGAAAAAAACAAACATATAACTTAACTTAGAGGACGGTTTGTGAACTCCTGACTTACAAATTTCTACTTTTTTTGAATATTTATTCATTTAAGATATATGAAGTTCAAATTGTATTTATAAACAAACAATATTATTAAAGAAAAAGAGAAAACTTACAGAGGAGTTAGGGCTGTTACATATTTTAGTAAAATACGGGTCCATTTGTTAAGGATTTATTGCTTTATAAGCAAGTTAACCACGAGTTTGTAAACATTTTTAAGCCTTTATTTTTTAAATAAAATTATTGCTTTATTAATGCTTCATAAGTATTTGTAACTATGATATTAAGCATTATTAAGCTTTTATAAAACAGGTATAAAAGATTTAAGAGATTTAATCATGATTTTGTAAACACATAAAGAATTATTAAATATGTATAAAATTAATGTATTGAAGTGGCTCTGACTGTATTCAGCATTTGACATGATCGATAATGTTTTTAATCAAGTAAATGTAAATTGTTTTCTTTATTATTCATTTTTTATTTTTTTTTTAAACTAAATAACTGCATGCCAAAACAAACTGCATGCTCATAGTGCTCACATGCACGGGGCTTACTGACAAATGTTTGATGGCGTTTGATGTCATCAGCTGTCGGAAATCATCGGCCGTGTGCTCGAGTGTTTATTTATTTATTTATTTATGTACTTAACCCTTGCATGACCCAAATGCAAAAATAAAATAAATAAAATAAAATAACCATCATAATCTACAAGTAGCTATTCTTTTAAGAGAATTTGAGTGTAAGTGTGGGTAAAATCTTAAGAATCAAGGTGAGAGAGTACAGATAAATGTTGGCTCACTATTTGTCAAAAACAAGATAGTATTTTCTGTTGTATGGAACATAACTTCCTATTAGAGGTTTATTACAAAAGTGTTATGAATAACTTATTAATAATTGAAAAGGAGACCCCTCCCCCCATTGTAATGTGATATCTTTTAATCTTATCTGTGGTAACAATCATATCAAATATGTATGGAAGCCCATTTCCGCCACCCTGATAAAAAAATAAAACTTGTATATCATAATTATGACTTAGCTATCTCATAATTATGAGATAGCTATCTCATAATTATGAGATAGTATCTCATAATTATGAGATAGCTAAGTCATAATTATAAGATAGTATCTCATGAGATAGTATCTCATAATTATGAGATAGTATCTCATAATTATGAGATAGCTAAGTCATAATTATGAAATACAAGTTTTATTTATTTTTTTATCAGGGTGGCGGAAATGGGCTTCCATAAATATGTAAGTTAACACTAAGGTTTAATTTTCTAAATTATATTGGAGAAAACATATGATATAAAAATAAAATGAGTATGTAATGTAAGAACATAATTTGCGATTTTTTTAATTTACAGTGTTTATTTTTTTACCTCAACCAAAAGCATTTATGTCTTACATAAAACTAACTATTGGCTTTTAAACAGTATTGAATAAAATATCTAAAATCTAATACTTCCATACCAACACATTCTCACTCCCGAGTCGTCACATATTGACGTTTTTCAAAGGTCCCTTTGCGTCCAATTTTGACGCATCAGGTACCCCCCTCGCGTCAGTCCTTGCCGCCCGCGGCTTTTCCGGGTTGCGCTACCAGGGGTCTTTGGGTCGGGGGTCTGAGGTTAACATTAGGGATCAGGATAAATGGTTAAGTTTAGGGACTGGGGTCAGGGATAGGATGTCTACAGTGAACATTAGGTAATTTTAGGCTTTGCAACACGTAGTTGCCATGAATTTCCTACATTTTCTAAAAWTGGTTAATTTTACGTATCAGGGTTAATGGTTAATTTTAGGTACTAGGGTCTGGGACAGGATGTCTAAAGTGAATACACGTAATTGCACGCTTTGGGACGGTAGTATTTGTGCATTTTCTACACTTTGAAAAATTACGACAACAGATTCCGCCCCATCCCGTCAAAATATGACGCAAGGGGGGTACCTGATGCGTCAAAATTGGACGCAAAGGGACCTTTGAAAAACGTCAATATGTGACGACTCGGGAGTGAGAATGGGTTGTCCATACACATCTTATTAAAAAAACGAATAAATAAACTATAAGGGGTGTTTTAAAAAGGAATTTAAATAAAATAAGATTTAATTCAGCTTTTTACCTCTGGTGCAGAACAAACATGTTGATGAAAAGATAGAGATCTTTAGTTTGAGGAACATATAAAGTCCCCACATGTATCTGAAAACAGTCTTGAATTAACTGGTTTAAACAGCACGGCTCGATCATTTCCCATCAACACTTTTACTGGTCTTATGACGGGTTTTGTGGATTTCATCCTTCTGTTCATTTAATGCGAGTTAACATGAAATTATGCAAGAAACAAGCATATTACAAAGCGGGGAGTGTTTCACACTCAAACTGTGTAAACTCATGTCACAACTTAACTGTGAGGCAGACAGCGGGGAACATAAGACTTCTTCAAAAGACGTGTTTGAGTACAGCGAGGAGCTGAGCTGTACATCCGACACGCCGTGAAAGAAGTTGTGCAATCCTGTGACATTTCAAGTTCCAAAGACTGAGGCTGGTTTTAGTTTCTCTTCAGGGTGAGGGGACCCAGGTTCATTTGGACACAATGAACTGAGGAGTGGAAAAAGTCTCGCTGCTATCCGCTCTCTGTGGTCTTTGTAGTTTTACCTCATGGTAGTTATATCAAACTGCTCACTTGCCTTCTCTTAGAAGGAAGTGAACGGTTTTCACTTCCTTCATAATTCTAAGTAAGTCTAAAAATTTATAATTTAAAAATAAGTTTAACATATGAAGCTTAACGTTTACTGGTGTATTAACCCGTTTACTGGTGTATTAACCTGTCAACTACAGCAAAACAAGGTTGCAAAACTTAATAAATAGCGTAATCCTCTTGTAAGGTTAACACATACACAGCTCCTAATGTCTTCATCATGAATTTCATAAAAAAGGAGAGATGTTAAAGTTGTAGCTCTTGCCATGTATTTGTAATATAA
>NW_013952525.1:514423-520276 GCF_001266775.1 Austrofundulus limnaeus | reverse complement strand
GTTTTACATGATTATTGAATGAAATTAACATGATTATTAATTTAAAAACATGACCGATAATCTGTGAAACAGATCCAGTTCAGATTAGTTTCTATGGAGGCTGTGAGCTGTTGTCCTGTTAGGTCTGTTTCTGCTCCTCCATTCTGTCACAGAGGCTACCAGTGGACAGGATGGGCGGGGCTCAGTCTAGTGATCTTATTCAAGTCTATGATCTATTTATACTTAAGCACCACCTTGTGGTGCAACACTTGCACTACCAGCTTTTTATGACTAAAAGGAAACAACCAACTATTTAATAACTGTAATCAAAATAAATTATTATCATTATTTATAATACTATATTTGCCGTCCTTCATTTTAATAAAATCTTGGTTTTGTTTTGCCACAGCACATATTTTCACACATTCTCCTATGACGTACCTAATGCTGTAAGCGTCCTTGGATGTCCTGAAAGGCGCTTTTCAAACAAAATTATTATTATTATCTAAAAAACAATAAGCATAAGTTAATTTAGTTTAATTTCATTCCTTGATGGATCTGCTGCATTGACTGTAGTCAGTAATTGATTATTTTGCACAGATTCATTCTAAACGTGCTTCTATTTATTATTTTCTATATGTATTAAAGTAGGAAGATATTTCTGTTGAACCTCTTAAATAAAGCTCAAATATATTTTGCTCCATTTTAGAAAATGTCCCAACTTTATATATAATAAAGTTCACCTGTTCAACTTCTTGTTATTACAAATAGCAATAAGCCAATCTCAATGCAGCAGCTCAGTGCATTTACAAATCTAAATGTGGTAAAGATGGCTTGTTGAATTTAAAACCAAGTCTCAGAACGAGGAAGAAAGGAGATAAGCTTCACTCACCGCGCAGATCTAAATGCTTAAATCTGACTTTTATTGACATTTGGTTTATTTGAGTGGTTTTTTCATTATAACACCATCGACATTCATGTCCTACCTGCTCTTGTTTGTTGCAAGAGTTGTGGGACAAAAATTATTTAAATTTTTTCTCACACATGAGCTCATGAGCCTGTTCTTGAAACAAGGTCTAACTTGTGATTGGTCAGATTTTTGTTGTGGGCATGTAAACCCTAATTTACATTACTAGCGTTCCATCTCCACTCTGCTGCACAGGTCACAGCTGTACGTTTCAAGTCCAGTTTACATTATCTCCGCTCCCCTCCGGTCCGACAGACGTGCAGGAAGGAGATTGCGCGATAAATTCAGTGATAAGTGTGGAAGCCACAGCAAAAAATCATCAATTCTGTGAAAGATGAAAGACGAACTCCAAACACAGCTGAAAACAACGATATAAAGGCTTTTGGTATCTATGTTGAAACTATCTCGCTGTCGTCTTTCTGAAACTTCTGATTTCAAAATAAAATCCACGTGTATCGTGTGTGTACACATAAGCTTCATGCTACATGTTTCCATCTGCTTCCCAAACAGAACAATACATTCTGACAGCATTTGTGTAGAAATATATCCGTATATTTATTAATACAGCAGCAATTTTGACATTTTTCCAACAAATTATCCAGCCTAAAAATGTCTTATTTTGAAAATACGGATGTTGTGTTCGTTTCTTTTCCTGTTTCTTTTGGTGCGACGTAATCCGGCAAAAATAGGATCTGTTCTAATTTTGACGGATCGCCGTCCGCTCACCGCCGCCGTGCACAGCCAGTGTAAACACTCTCATTGATTATAATAGGTGTGTATTTGCTGCGGAGGTCGGACCGGAGCGGAGACGGAACGCATGTAGTGTAAATTAATGTGGAAAGAAAGGTGAACTGCGGAGCTCTCATTTTACTTCAAAGAACCAGCTGGCTTAGGCTGTAGGAAAATCCATCCATCTCTAAAACTGTTCCAGTAAAACTTATGAAGATAGTCAAAAGCTCCTGGAAGGAGCAGCACATCGGCAACAGTGGAGAGGAAAAACTAACAGGAAGAAACCTCCAGCAGAACCAGAACCAGGCTTAGGACGGGCAGCCATCTGCCTCGAATGAAAACAAGGAACAGGTGTGAGAAGGGAGATATGACTAAGAAGCAGGCCTGACAGAGGAAATGAAATGAGAGTGACTGGAAAACTGTGAGAATGTGTGTTTTTGTTGTTCTTTGTTACTTTCCTCTTGTGTGCCCTCATTGTCTTTTCACATTCTCCTCGGTCTATTTCCTGCTGTTTACCGGCCTAATTATCTCTCTCACCTGTCAGCGTTTTCCAATTAGTGTTCCCCAGCTGCCGTTCATTATCCCCCTCCCTCTGTTTGCTTAAATACTCTTCTCTTTGGTTCATTCCTAGCTGGTTCATCAGTGTGCATTGCCAATGCAATGCACACTATTGTGATTCGTTTCCCATCCAAGTCATCTCAACTTTGCCATGCTTCTCATCCTGTATACTTTGTCCTACAGCTGCCATTGTAATTTATATCTGTAAAGATCCTGCGCCAAAAGATGGCTATGCCTTTTGGTGCCTGTAAAACTTACAGTTTGTGAAATATTAATGTTTAATGAAATATAATTGCAGTCAATGGAGCCTTGTATTGGTCCAATACTGCCCCATGCTGTACTCAACTTGGTACTGCACCATAGTTTAATATTTCAACTCAGTAGTTCAATGTTTACAGTACTAATATCATTGTATTTTTGGTGTTTTACTATAATATTGTCTTAATACTGCTTGATTGTTGTCATATTATGCATTTTTGTGTCAATAATTGTATTGGCAATGTGGCCTCTTTCTGCACACATACAAATCAACCCCTGCCACCATCTTATGCAACAACTCCATTGTTCTAGTGGTCTATGTCATGGACTTTCATGTGGGAGATCAGGGTTCAAAACCCAGCTAATGCAACTTTAACAAAAAAATCTCTTCATATTTCATATTGTCACTCAATTACCTTAATTACAAACACCTGCTGACGTGACAGGCACAAGCTGGTATAGAAAACACATTTGAACTTGGCCAAAGTTCATTCTGCAAGTCCAATGCTGCAGGCAAAGCCATGCTGCAATGACATGCTGCAAGGCAATGCACACTTGTTTTTACATCATAAAAACCCATGTCTAGTTGTATACTGTCTTGTTGTCTCCGTGTTCACTGTGACTCCCTTGTATTTTTAGTTTTTGTTGCTGCCCCGTCAGCTTTTCTTTTGTTAAATAAATATTTTTTTATTCTCATCCTCCGTCCGTACCTGAGTTCATTCCCTCATGCAAAACCTGACAAAAACAAACTAACTGGAAAAGTTTACACTGTATTTATTCATGTATAATACTAGAAATTTAACCCTAAAAATCATCCATAAAGTGGGGCATGGGGAGGAAGTATACAAAGCGTATTGATGATTAGATTTTTTATGCTTTTTAAGCTAAAAAAAATGTTGATTGTATTATACTGGAGATCATATTATACATGAATAAATACTGTACAGTATATGTTCTTTCTATGCATGCATGGATTTTCATCGATTTCTTCCTCAGACAAAAAACATGAAAGTTACGCTAACTGATAACTTTAATTGTTCTTAGACAAGATTGAGAGAGTGAATAGTCATTTGTCTCTGTGTGTCCCGGACGGACTTGTGACCTGTCCAGGGTGTCCCCAGACTCTTGTACAGTGACTGCTGGATATGGGCACTAGTGACCCCTGTGACCTGGAAATAAAGAAGTGGGTTAAGATAATAGATGGATGGATTCTATGTAGCAAAATTAAAAAAAAAAATTAAAAGGCAAAATATAATAATAATTGTTCTTGAACATGTGTTTTCCCTTAGAAAGTCACAGTGGTTGGTAAAGATAAGTAATTAACTATTATCAGGTTTGCAAAGGTATCTCAATTCAGGGGAGGGGCGTGAAAATATGTATGTTCCCTATAGGTTGGGCACTGGGCATGACAGAAAATAATTTGAGAACCACCGCTCTAGCGTGCATGTTTCTGTGAGAAGAATTTTACCTGTAAAAGCCACACATGCAGACTCCACACAGAAAGGCCCCATGTAGGCAGGAGGCAAACCTGTAACCTTCTTGACACGCTGGGTTTGTTAGAAACAAAAAAATAAATCTTTTTATTAAGAAAAATAATGTCACACTCCAAAAGCCTTGATAGTAAAGCTGCTCAGGAAAACTGCAGCTTAAAGGGATCCCAGATAAGTTGTAACATTAGACTTTATTTGTATATTTTAACTGTAAAATAAAGACTATAAAAATACTGTACGGTGTTCAGTTTTTATAATTTTTAAACTAAAAGTTTAAAAATATATTACACGGACAGGGCCATTTTATTACACGCAAAGCATTCTGGGTAAATGATGACATCAACTAGATCATCGGTGCGAGGCTGCTAGTGAGCTATATCCACCCTGAAGGTTAATCTTGGACAATATCTGATGATCGACTCTTTTAAATGAAACCAGAGAGCGTTGACAGAGAGGAGAAGGTAGAAATGACTCAGCCTGTAACTGAAAATATGGATGGAGGACAACAGAGCTGCTTCATGGAAGAAGAACTTCAGCTTAGCCTGTTAGCTTTAGCATTAGCCCCAACGCTATCACCATATATATGTATTAGCTCAGCGCTACACATTCTCCTCTCATCACTGAGGTCCTCCATCCACATGACAGAGAGGAGAACGCAAAAATGACTCAGCCTGCAACTGAAAATATAGATGGAGGACCTCAGTTTAGCTTGTTTGTCGCGCTAGCACCGAGCTAATAAATATTAGGCTATATAGCGTGAGGGCTAGCGCAAAGGCTAACAAGCTAAGCTGAGGTTCTTCTTCCATGAAGCAGCTCTGGTCGATATAGCTCGCCTGGCAGCCTCGATGACCTAGTTGATGTCATCATTTACCCAGAATGCTTTGCGTGTAAAGAAAATGGCTCCATCCGTGTTAAAATATATTTTAAAAAAATTTACAAAACTAAACAGCCTACAGTATTTTTACAGTATTTATTTTACAGTTAAAATAAATGTTTATCAAATAAAGTTTAATGTTACAACTAATCGTGGATCCCTTTAATATGCATGACTGCAGACCAGGAGGGACCATTTCCGGTGTCATGCTGGCCCACGAGTCGCCAGTTCATAATGACCAAAACACACCATCAACACTAGTTTTTTTCTTCAGTGGACCACAACTATTGAAGGACTTGTGATCGAAACATGACTGACTCATTTTTGCTGCCACTGTCAGTTCAGCTGCTGAAATGGCTAAAACGTCCCACTGTAT
Source organism: Austrofundulus limnaeus (assembly GCF_001266775.1). Classification (NCBI taxonomy): domain Eukaryota; kingdom Metazoa; phylum Chordata; class Actinopteri; order Cyprinodontiformes; family Rivulidae; genus Austrofundulus; species Austrofundulus limnaeus. The sequence continues at coordinate 515,045 of NW_013952525.1, read as the reverse complement.
CAGCTGTTTTGATATTAATTGGTGTAAAAACGACAGCAGGCTGAGCAAATGACTGTGAAAGCCTGTTCATTATAGACTACCTGCTACTGAAAACTCGCCTGTTCGCCATCCCGGGACTCATCATTTCACCCTCTGCATCGTCTGCAGCGCAAACCGCTCCAACTGGGTCGTCGTGGACCAATCACCAAAACCCTAAATACACCATCCGAGTGATGCGCCTGCATGCACAGCGGTGAAACGGAGCAGGCTACTCACCGTCTGGAGTGCAGCCAGTTATTCGGCTAAATAAAGTGACGCAGGACCGGTCCGTTCCTGTGCTGCGAACAGAACCGTGCACACCTCAGCGGAAGCATCCTCCCGTCCTCTGACGGTTTGTAAACAGAGTATTTATTTGTGGACTGGACCCCCTCCAGTGAGGAGGTGCTGCATCACTGGGTCACTTCCTGCTCAGGAATGATGCTCTTAAAGAAGTCAGCTTCAGTTTAGTATTAGTAGCTTAAACTCTACAATTGATTTGAATTGATTTGATTTATTAATTTAACAGGAAAAGATTATTAAAAATCAAGCCTGACTCAGCATAATTGCTGTTTTACAGCAGGTTCCTGTTCTGCAGCACATAAAA
>NW_013952525.1:504639-510948 GCF_001266775.1 Austrofundulus limnaeus | reverse complement strand
GTGACAGACTCATGGGCCCCACCGGCACCCGCCATACCAAAGCAGATCCAGGAAAGGGCACAGAGGTCCAGGCTCCCTGGGAACACCCCCACCCCCCAGGCCAAAACCCGACAGGCCCAGAGGCCCTGAACCCCAACAGGCAGTCACCAGGCCAGGCCGGCACACACCCCAGCGCCCAGCCCCAGACCCCGGGAACCCCCAGCACGCCGGCGGCCAGCCGCACACCCCACCGGGGGGCCGAGCAGCAGCGGGCCTCCAGATAATTCATGTTTTCATTACATCCAGGCAACTGTAATGCTCTGCTGTGTGGTATCAGCCAGTCTTCCATTGTTCGCTTGCAAATGGTTCAGAATGCAGCAGCCTGATTTCTAACTGGCAGAAGTAAAGGAGAACATATTACTCCTGTTCTAGCATCTCTTCACTGGCTTCCACTTCATTTCAGAATTCACTCCTTTATGTCCTTAAATGCCTAAACAACTCCGCCCCCTCTTACCTCTCAGATTTTTTAAAAATATTTATTTGAGCAAAAGATAAGTATACAACAAACGAATGAATGAAGCATACAGAACACAACACTTACGTGAACAAAACAGCCGGGGGTATTAACCTCTCAGATCTAGTGCATCCACTTGTTCCACAGCGCTCTCTTAGATCATCTGGTCAGCTGCTTCTGAAGGTCCCTAACTCTGGACTTAAACTCAGAGGTGACACATCCTTTTCTGTAGCAGGTCCAAAACTGTGGACTGATCTGCCGCTACAGGTCAGACAGTCTCCTTCACCTGATGTCTTCAAGTCTCGCTTAAAAACACATACTACTCCCTTGTCTTTGAGTCTGAGTGAGAGATGGTGCAAAACCTCACCGTGTATCATAACTCTGTTCGTGTACTGTAGATACAAATGCTCCATATATTGATTTGTATTTTGACTGTAAATATATACTATAAAAGTGGTATTGTATGGGAACTATGGGGATGGTGGGCCACCCCACTGTGTCAGACACAAGTTTTTTTTAATGGCTTAAATAAACATGGGGATGACATATGATGTTATTGGCACAAGTCATTTGTACATTTGTTGTCAACATTTTTTTAGATACTTACCAGTTTGCAAAATGTTCTTATATTCTAATATGTTGCCAAGTCCTTCTAGGTCCAGTCATGTTCATGCTGTAGAAATATTGATAAGATGTGAAATAAAGGAGAGTAACATGAATGAATCCACGGTCAGATTCACACATTACATTATAGGATTCCACTGTTCATTGTTAAGTTTAAAATTTTTAATTTGAGCAAATGACAGGATTACATTTTCCATTGAGAGTAGTTAGAAAATACTTATTTTAAGCCTTCAGGTGATCTATTATTGTTTTCTATGCCCTTTGTTGCTCCTTTATAACAGTGGCAGTATTTCCTTTCTTTTCCTCATAAGTTTCCAAATAACAGTTTCCATGAAGCCTTAACTTGATGCTTCAAAAAAATCCCCCTCCATCCATTTCCAGGTTAAAAAAAAACTCCTCGGGACCACAGTGTTCAAGTTTCAAATGTTTATCTTGAAAAATCAAAATTAAAAATACAAAATATACATCTACAAACTTCAAACATAGCTAAATAAAAGAACAGCATAACCTTAAATAAGAGGAACTGAGAGAAACAGAGAGAGGTCAAAAAAACTGTTTGGCTCCTGAGCCTAATGTCCCTCCCTCCTCCTATTCTTAACTAACCATACACCTTCTCCCTGCTGTTTCTAAATACATTATATTCACATATTGAAGTTATTCTTATATATGTATGTAAATAACATGTCATCTTATCAAATATCTATTCACAAATTATGATTGAAAACACATAAATCTTAACTTTTAGCCATATACATATCATTTCTTTTAAACTTTTTTAAAACTTTAATAAACAAACAATAAGACATATAGGCTCCTACACCTCATAAGCCTGCATCAAAATACTGTATGTTATTAATTTGGTGAGAAGTATGGTGCACACATTTTATTCATTGTAGAATCAGTGAATCTGTGATTGATCTCATGGTCTTTGGACGAACCTGGATTACACCTGGCTCAGCTGCACCTTTTCAGCCTTGTGAAACGGATGAAGCTATGAACTGATCACATTATGTCAAACCTGGATTTATCTCTCATCCCCAATGTCTGAATCCTGCTTTTGTGAAACAGCCCTCTGATGTCATCACTTGATCACAATATTGAACTGCAAAGTTAGTTCATCTTTTCGCATCTTGACTGTTTCAGCTCTATTACTACCTTCCAGAGTTGTAAAGTAACTAAGTACAAAAATGTTACTGTACCTAAGTAGAATTTTTAGTTATCTGTATTTCAGGCTGTTGAGTAGTCCAGCCTACATTTTATTTCTACTCCTTACATTAAAAAAGGTAAAAGTCCTTACTCCTATTTAATTTTGGCTTGTTTCCATTCAGGCTGTTATTGTTAAAATAAAAAATATCCTAATAAATTGCACCTTCTGGATAGAGTGAATTTAATTGTGGTTGGATTTGAAGTATAAATACCATTATGACACTGTACCATCACAGCTGCACATGACGCAAAGTTTGTTACACTCTAGCAGGACTTTTACTTTAATACTTTATTTTATATCAGATATTTACTTTTGATACTTAAGAACAAAAAATCAGATACTTTAAAATTTTACTCACATAATATTCTTAGAGCAGTGATTCCCAAAGTTGGGGTCGGGACCCAAAGTGGGGTCCCAAAACATCAAGGTGGGGTCCTGAAAAGATTTTCTGAATTAATTACATTTTTGCCTTAGTTGTTGCAAAGGAGTGAGGTTAGTATATTTAAAATGGATAAATGTAGTATAAAAAATATTGTTACCATGCCCATGTTTTGTTGACCTGATTTGTATCAGGTCAACAAAACATGGGCATGGTAACAACCGTGCTTCGTCGCGGCACGGTGGATTTACCGGATGTTTAACATCCGAAAATAGTTTTGGGCACAGGTCTCTGCTACTGTTTTGTACTATTTTGTGGGTCAAAAGCTGAAAAGTTTGGGAACCACTGCACTTTGGTTCCCAAAGTTGGGCTTGGGACCCAATTATGGGCATGAAGCAACTTGGATAATCTCCAGAAATCAATTTAAAGGGTAACAAAATTATTGCTGATGTAATATTTTCCCTATAATTATTGCAAAAACACAAAATAAGTATAAATAAGTATTTATATTTGTGTACAAGCTGTTTAGATCAGGGGTGTCAAACTCCTGTCCTCGAGGGCCGCTATCCTGCATGTTTTAGAGGTTTTCTTGCTCCAACACACCAGATTTTGATCGCTGGGTAATTAACAGGCTTCTGCCCAATTTGAAGAGTTAATTCAATCACTGAATCAGGTGTGTTGGAGCTGGAAAACCTCTAAAACATGCAGGATAGCGGCCCTCGAGGACAGGAGTTTGACACCCCTGGTTTAGATTGTCAAAAAGCCTGTGTTTTTAGGGTTATTAACAAAGTTCATGTACTCAGACCAGTAATATTTGGGGTCACAAGTTTTTGCCATGGATATTTTTTGGGTCAGAAGATAAAAAGTTTGGGAACCACTGTCTTAGAGAATACTTAAAATTCTACCTAAATAAATTTATGGTAAAATTCTTGTACTTTTACTCAAGTATTATTTTGAGGTATTTTAAGAAGACTATTTGCTATTATGGCACAAAGGAGCATTGAAGGCGGGTTGGTTTTGAGTCCACTTGCCATCTCAGTCCATTCAAAATTCATACAGAGGTGGCCAGATGTTGTCCAACACAAGATTAAACACATTAGTTTTATGCTAAATATTTATATATTTAAATTTATAGGTTTGAAGTGGGGTGTTATGTTTTATGACAGCGCTGATGCATAGCCAGTTAACTTGTGCATGCGTTCCAGTGTTAAAAAGTCTATTAATGTCTGAATTACCCGCCGCCAGATGTTAACAGCTGCAACAGCGCGTTAACTCGGGTCGTGACGTCACAGTCCGGGGTTTCCTGCCGTAGTGAACGTACGTCGTCATGGCCGAGGCCGGTTGTTGTTGGATGTCTCTGGCTTAAAATGACTTTTTTCTTTTCTGTTTGTTTAAATCGATGCTAACCTACCAACGTGGGCTTCGTCGCGGCACGGTGGATTTACCGGGTTTTTAAACGGAGAGGAAAACCAATATTCCACAAATTCTATCGGTTTTGTTTTATCGGCGCTGCTGCTCTCCCTGACCGGGAGCTACGGCTACTAGCTAACAGGAGTACAGCAGCGTTAGCTACATGCTGCTGCCAGACCACCAGCTTCATAGAGATAATAAAGAACTTCTGAAGTGGGAAATCGTCCTTTGGCTACTTTTCTTACCGGCGACTCACAGGGAACATAAAAACACAAGGTAAAGTACAATGTGGTGTTTCTAAACACAGATGAACGAGAAAGTAGGCTATCCGTTGCATGTTGATGTAGTAAAAACCGCGAGAAGTGATCGGAGAAAGAAAACAAGATGGAAGGTGAAGTTTGGCTAGCTAATTTGCGTTCATTAATGTGATTGATCCTTCCGCTTTTCCGTGCGCAGATATTTGCATTGCCCATTTTAATTAGCAATTAAATGCCCAATGTGGCTGGCAATAATAAAGTGGTCAATATATTTGTGTTTCACAATCGCATAAAGTTGTGTCATTATGGTTGCTTCCCTGCTAGCCTCGTGCTTCAAAACGTTAGCCAGCTTCACTTTACGAAGGGTTAATAATGCCCTACTTGAATGTTTACTTCGTTCAGATAGATCTAAAATAAAGAAAGTTGTATGGTGTGGACAAATGTTGCGACATATTTGCATTTTGCAACTTTAATAATTTAAATGTTTATTATAACTCAGAAAATTACACTGGCACATCGCAAACAAGCTAGCAAGCAGCCATTGATTTTCATATCGAAACGAGTTACTGCTTTGGTTTTAACGTGGCTTCAGTAACTTAAATATTTGCTGATAGCTGATAGTGTATATTGTTAACAGTGTAAATGCCATAAGGGAGGCTGGCGCGTTGGCAGTGTCTTCATACATTGTTGCCAGAACCGCTATTATTGACATCAGTAGCCGGTGTTAGCTTAGCTAGCCACTGAGGGTGATATTCTACTGCACTCTGTAGTTGACTGTAAGGTCGTGCAGTCGCTTGGTCATTTTGTGTGTGTTTTCCAATATTCAAGGATTTATAACTATACAAATATTTATATTCATTTAATTTTCGCATGTGAAAGACGCAGATGTCATGTAGGCCTGTTATTAGGCCTTTGCGGTGCTAGATGACGCTAAAGCGAGCTACATCTAGTACTGCTTGTTCTTGTTTTTGTTTTAAGCTACTTAAGCTTTCTAACTTGCTACACAAATTACCAGTATACTTTTTACAACAAACGCCATGTTCCGATTGCTTTAATAAGTTTTATTGAAACGTTTTGAACGTATGTGTCCATAAGACACTTCCATTGATTGGTTGAACTTTCTTCCATTAAGAGGTTGGTGGTAGTCCGCAGTGAAGTTCCGGGCTGTCAAAAACATCTTAGCTTTGCACTATTTAATAAACTTGTATTGTGATTTTTGTCTTGTTGTGCTGAAAGTTACTGAGGAACTTACCAATCTGTCAGAAAAGCCTAGCATCACATACTTGATACACTACTGATAAAGTTCTCATGTGCATCTTGCAGGTTAACCTCTTGGGACATTTCAGTACCAGTTCTCAGGTCTGTATTTTGGACTCTGACATGGCTGGACGCAGTGAAGATGAAAGTGCTAGCAATAGCAGCGGAGAATCAAGGTAAAGTCAAATTATTGCAAGAAACGTGTTGAAGCGGTTTACAAACTTCAAACTACATGATTCTGTATGCAAATACTGTTTGACAGTATGTGAGTTTAGAATTAACAGCTTTGTTTGTGGAAGTGGAGATTTGTTAATGTTATGACAAGGGTTGCTTGTGCCATAGTGGTTATAAGTATCACTTACTTTTTTTCCTTGAACTGCAAAGTCATTGACATTGAAGTATGTACAGTTATACACACATTAATACATATTTATGTGTTTTATAAAATGGATTTTTGATTATTTACAATTAGGGATGTCCCGATACCACTTTTCCACTTTCGATACGATACCGATATTACAACTTAGAGAAATGTCCGATACCGATATTGACCCGTTACCATAACAGTACAAGTCACACATTTTAACCTATTTTGTAATGTAAAATCTTAGAAAAGTCTTGATCAAGTCAAACAGTGAAAAAGAGTAGGTATGAGAAAAACTGACCCATTTATTTTTAACCA
>NW_013952525.1:472946-500519 GCF_001266775.1 Austrofundulus limnaeus | reverse complement strand
GTAAGATTCTTAAAATACTTGATTTGACTCAATTTTTTCTTATTTCAAGAATCTTACTAAGTAAAATATTCTTACTCCATTGGCAGAAATTTTGACTTAATTTGAGTCAAATTTTCAGACTAACAAGACAAATAATCTGACACATTCTGAAAACAAGATTATTATTATACAGCCAAGATTATTATTATACACAATCCGTTCTTATTTAGTAAATCAGTCTCAAAACAAGATCAAAAAGACTTTTTGGCTGATATAAGATTTTAAAACTTGGTTAGGTGGACAGTTTTTGCAGTGCATGCTTTTTAAGCTACATTTTGATACCTGTTATCTTGATATCATGAGTTCTTCCAGAGATTTGATTTGTCTTCCTAATCAGAATAACCAGTTTGATTTAGATTTGTCGATTATTTTTAGGTTATTCTTATGAGGAATCTTTGGTGTTAGTTTTAAGAAGAAATCTCATATGGTATGGATATTAAGATTTACCAGGTGGAAAGAACAAAAGCTTTGCTAACTCACAGAGAAAATAATGAAAATTTAGGGCTTTTCTGCTCAAAATTCTGTTTTGTTGTTACTACTCTAAAAGTGCTGCAAAAATTATTTAAGATTATATCAGACAATTATTTCAAATGATCCATAGATAAGGTATTGACAAAATGCAATTGTTGCAATTGTTTTAACCAGTGCACTGTGACTGCCTATTTTTCCACTTACCACTTTGTGACTTAATCCTTGGTGCGATGTGATGGCTCACATACAGTTTTTAGATTAGGGGGATCTGATTAATGTTTTGTTGTACTGATAGAGGTCAACTGGAATGCATTAAAAAGAATGAGATCAATTTGAACTCTTTTTAGAAATAATTGAGGCTCTTCCTCTAAATGTTTATTTGCTAAAGTGATTGCTATTTGTTAGATATGGTGATAAAGGTATAATTTACAAGGCAGGTGTAACTTCAGCAATATGATCAGACTTTTATTTGTAAGTTTTGAACTAAAGAAAGATTTAGTCATTAATGAAACACAGAATTTCCTAAAATTAAAAAAAAAATATATATATATATATATATACACATATATTTGTCTTTACACAACAGTAATTCCGATGATGAGTCCGGCTCCCGTTCAGGTTCAGCCTCTGCTTCCAGTTCAGGTTCCAGTTCCAGCTCCTCCAGCAGCAGCAGCCGATCCGGGAGCAGTGACTCTGGAAGTGGCTCAGACTCTGGCAGCCAGTCAGATTCTGACACTGAGAAATCAAACGAGAAGATGGAGCCACAAAATAAGTCAAACATCGATGGAGCTGAGGTAAAATTATTTAACTGAAGAGCAAGTGTCAGAGTTATCAGAATACCATAATATTTGATTTAAAGAATCAATTACAGGTTTAGAATAATTTGCTTTAACAAACTCGTCTACATGAAAAACACTTCAAGAATAGCAAGATGTGAGTTTGAATACTTTGTAGCTTTATGTTCTGAATGAGATACTCTTCTAAAAGAAATAATAAAACCATGCCTTTTTTGGGAAAGCATTTCAAAAACAAAAAAGTCTCAGTGAAGGTTTATTAGTCCCGTGTTAAAACATGTAAAAATTTCCACTAGAAAATCTGGTAAAAAGAAAAACAGAATAAGCTGCAGCATCTGTGGTCAAATAGGATATAGTCATAATACATTAGTTAGACATGATGTAATATTTATTATATGTAGACAAATGTGAAGCAATGGTTCTTGGCTAAAATTTACCCAAACATATATAACGTAACTTAACATATTTCATTGTATGTTTTTGTTGAATTGAAACATATTTTGCTGTATTTTTGTTTAAATTCATCAATATTTATGCAATTTCATATTTACTTGTTCAAATTTTATTAATCCTTTATGCAATAAGACACTGTTTAAGTTCAAACTGTGGTTACATTGTAAACATAAAATAAAACAAAAATGAATAAACAAAATTTTATAGTGAAAGTAAGGAAGGCTCTCTGAATTATTCCCAAAAATCCTCCACCTGTCCATTTAGCAAAATCTTAAGCACATGCTTCACAGGATATAATCATGCAATACAAGACCTGAACAGTGAAAAAGTACAAAAATATACAGTTTAACAAAAAAGGAAATAAAAACAAGCATTTGAAAGACTTTAGGAAGCCTGAAAAAAATTATTATTAAAATGATTAAAAACTATTTTGGAGTGATTTAAACTGTTGTGCAGTGTTGTGACAGTGGTAAAGTGCATATTTTGTGTTATTTTTTATTTAATTGTTTTTCTCTAAATAAATTTGACAGTTCTGGATTTGTGTTCATACCAATACAGTTTCTTCTACTGAAAAAATAGTTCAATATATTTAAGTATAGTTCAAATTACACAGATAAAAGTTAAAAGTTAATTTAAATATGAACGTTATCTCACTCTTTGCAGAAATTGTCAAGTGCTTAATTGTTCGAACCAAGTTTCCCTATCATGTGAGAAATGGGCTTGGTTAAAGTTTTCTACTGCTGTCTTGTCTTTAACCTGTTGACATTTACAATCAAGTGTAAGATAAAGCGTTTATGGTTAAACATAAAACTTGGTTGTTTATCAGAGTGAATAATAGTTTGGTTCTGTAACTTAATCTCTTGGTACTAAACTTGTACTTGCTTATGTATTATTTGATTGCAGTTCTGGAAGTCCAATCCAAGCATCCTGGCAGTGCAAAGGTCTGCTATGCTCAGAAAACAACAACAGCAACAACAGAAACAAGAATCCTCGAACAGTGGCTCTGATGAGGTCTGTGTCTAACCCCAGCTTATTTCTTCATTTTTTGTTGTCCATTCTATTTAACTGGAAAGTAGTCATCATCCAAACAAAATTATTAAAGTACGGTATTAAAGTTGCTTTTTTGACTGCTACAACACACAGCGTATGTACAATAAAAAGGCAATGACAGTAAGTCAAACTTTTAAAACACATTTCACACTTTACTCGTAGAATACTGACTGATAAGGCACTAAAGGGGCTGCTGGACCAAAAATGGTATTTGCTAAGCTTGCAGCTGAACCCCTTTGTAAACTGTGACAGATTATCAGGGAGTTCTAATAAGTTTATAATCACTCCCTATAAGCCAGGGGTCACCAACAAACTTCACTCAGGAACCAGAACTTTTCTTAGCAGACTTTGCAGAGCCCAGGCTTTGATGTTAATGATTATAATAAATAAGAGCTTAAAATTAGGGCTGCCACAAACGATTATTTTTATAATTGATTAATCACCGATTATTTTTTCGATTAGTCGACTAATCGGATCATACGTTAATTGAATATAAAACATACCAGCTTATCGCGCCAGAATGCAGCTGCTATTATATAACCATGGTTAGATTTTAGCTATATGCTAACTAAAAATAATTGCTGTGGAAGGTAAGTTCTGCTCTGCAGATATTGTACAGGTTTCTCTTACATTTTCTTAAAAAGATCCCACACCTTTGAGCTCCGTTGYCAGGTAGCCATGATACCAGAGCCTGTCTGTATAATGTCTTGTGACGTCCACGGCCTACCCCAGTTACCACTACTGTGCATGTGTGTCAAGGACAGAAAGGCAGATGTGGCAGTGGAAGCTGTCAAAGCAGTTTGGAGAGAAAAACAAAGTAAAGAACAAAAAAAAAAACAATTAATCGATTATTAAATTAGTCATCAATTATTTTAATAATCGATTAGTCGTCGATTAACCGATTAATCACGGCAGCCCTACTTAAAATACAAGAAGCATTGTATGGAATAGAAGCTTAAACCTTTTGTTGATCAGAGTAGAACAGATATGTCACACTCAAAGAGCCTTAATGCAGTGTTGACCTGAAAAACTACAACTTTACTTTAGTGATATAATTACCGGTAGGTGCGCGATATAAACGATATACGGTAGAAACGATATAAATTTGTCCTATGATAGAGATCTGTAGTCTACCTGCCAACCGCGCAATACTTTTTGATGATGTAACCGGCTGGAGTCAAAACAGAGGAAGCGGGAAGCAGCAGCGTGGCTGAGAGCGCAAATGAACCGGGGGGGGCTTATCCGGACCTGGTTCAGGTGTGTGAAAATAAACGCCAAACTTTTTACATGTTTATGTGACGGCGCGTGCTCCGGTCGGATGCCAACCGACCACTGCCTGCAGCAGGAGGAGCGTGCTGCGACGTGTGAAGGGCTCGACACACGGGAGGCGACGTCGCTCGCTTTCCATTTCCACGCAGCGAGGCGACTGTCAGTGCAGGTGAAGTCAGTGCTCAGGTGGGACGCAGAAAAATCAGTCTGGACCTCGTTTCTCCTGCGGTCATAGCGCGACGACGCACGGCCGAATGCGCGCGCACTCCAAAGCGCGACTATAATGATTGTCACCCCGCCGGAGAGCGCACATATTAAACAGGTGGAGTGCAGAAAAAATAATCTGCAAAATGTGTAGAATGGAATAAATACAATTTGTTTTACCATCTTAAAACGAAGCTGGTGATTCCAAACACAATATCCAATGGATGCAGATACATTAAAGTTATTGTGTGTGATACGTGATATTTATTTATTTATTTATTTATTTATTCCTTCCTTCCTTCCTTCCTTCCTTTGGAGGGGACCCCCCTGGCGGGCCACACGGGAGTCACCGGCCTTGTGTTGACACGTGGTGTACACTTTAGGTTCTTTGTGAGATAGAAAAGCACTGCTGCATTTGACAAACGACTAAATACAGTACTGCTATCTTTTGTAGCAGCAGTGTTTTTTTACTATCAGATGTTATCAGTTTATTTGTCATTGATGATTATTTTTGCCCTGGTGGTAATCTTTTCTAGGACTCTTCAAGTAGTGATGAATCTGAAACATCAAGTGGATCTAAAAAGAGAAGAAACTCAGACTCCTCTGACTCTGGATCAGGCTCTGGCTCTGGGAGTGACTCTGGATCGGATTCATCAGCAGAGGATAACAGTAATGAAACCGCATCGGACTATGAGCCTAGTCCCAAATTCAAAAGCAGAAAGCCTCCAACCAAGTAAGTGGACAGACCTACTTATGGTTTCTGTGATACACAACAGAGTTTCCCACACACAGGGGTTTTTCTACTAAATGGCTCCTGGTTCTTGACAGGGTCTCTTAAGTTGAGCTGGTTCTTGACTGGTTTCAAAACTCTTGTTAAGAAGTGGTTAATTTTCCTCAGCCAGAGAGCTATTATGTCACATTGAATAGTTATCCAGAATGTTTTTATTCCTCCCTGAAATATAAGAAGTTCTGAAGAGGAGCACACAGGCAATAGACACACAAATCACTTCATTTGTTTGGTTACAGGTGTCCTAACATCAACAGTTTAGTTCATAAACACTGTTTTAAACAATGGTTTTGAGTGATCTTTATGAGGTTGACCTGTTTCTCATCTGTTATACACGCAGGTTTTAGGCTTCATCAGTGTAAAGGGCTCGACGCACGGGAGGCGACGTCGCTCGCTCTCCATTCATTCCATTCATTTCCTATGGAGCCTGTGCGGTGAGGCGACAATCGCTTGCCCTCCTCCAGCTAAGCGACCGGCGAAAATATTGCATGTGAAATTTTGTGTTCGTACACGTAGACGTGCACACGCGAGCTTGCGACGCGACATATGAAAGTTGAAAAATGTTCAACTTTTGTCACTGTCGCTTAGCGTACAACCAATCAGCGAGGGTTTCATTGACTGACCAATGAGAGGAGAGTATGCTACACACTGCCGTTAACTAACACTTTCACCAAGTGTTTACTAAAAAGCTTTATGGAAATTTATTGGCACCAGGATGAAGTTTATGGTAAGTTTTTCCTCATAAAACTGTATCTTGATGTGTGTTTGTTTTTCAATATCATTAGCATCGCAAGATTTGTTTAGTTTACACGTCCGTAATGCACACCTGCCTTCAGAGTTAAGAACCAATCAAATTTTGTGAAGACAAGCGATCTGAGAGCGCGATTCGCAACGCTGTGATCGCTATCGCATCCCGTGTGTTGGGTTTCACCCTGGCTGCAATGACAGCCGTTCATCGCTCTAGTTTGTCGCTGCCCGTGTGTCGAGCCCTTAAGCTGGTGATATTAAAAGAGCTGATTGTGTTTATAAACAGTTTATAAGCACAGTTGAAATTAGCTAACCTCTGCTCTGCAGTGCATTAACTCGGATTCATGATGAGACTGGCAACATGAAAAGTAAAAAGTGCAATATGTTTTAAATTTTAGCCTTCTGTCTGCCTAATGAAATCACTCTGTGTGTGTGCGTGTGCGTGTGTCAGGATGGCTTCTCGAAATGGGAAAAAATATGTCACCCAGAAAAGTTCATCTTCCGAGGATGAGAATAACTACACAAAGATGGTCTCTGCGGGGCCGAGGCGGCAGGCCACAGTCAACGTCAGTTACAAGGAGGATGAGGAGTTGAAGACAGACTCTGACGATTTGGTGGAGGTTTTGGGTGAAGATGTCCCACAGCCTGAGGAAGACGAGTTTGAAACAATAGAGCGAGTGATGGACTGCAGGATAGGAAGAAAAAAAGGTAAGGAATGCAGACTAACAAATGTTTTTTTTTTTTTTTCAATAGACAGGATATGGTGAGGAGGTGAATGACTGTTGAAAGTGGTGAGATGCAGGGATAATGTGTAATTTTTCCTTTCTTAAATCAGCTATAGGGAGTTCAACCACTGTATATGCTATAGAGGCAGATGGAGACCCTAATGCCAACTTTGATCCCAGTAAAGAGGCTGGTGAGATCCAGTATTTTATAAAGTGGAAGAATTGGGCCCACATCCATAATACTTGGGAGACTGAGGAGGCGCTGAAGTTGCAGAATGTTAGAGGGATGAAGAAACTGGACAATTTCAAGAAGAAGGATCAAGAGAGAAAAAGATGGTGAGACACTTTTTAAATTGTCAGCACAAGTATGATAATCATATGTAAGACAGAAGCACCCTGCATTAACACACAGAAAAGCTCATCTTCAGAGGAGAGTAACTACACAAAGATGACATCTGTGGGGACATTTAGCTCTTTTTTCTTGTGCGTATTAGACTTTTTTTGCATTTATGCAAAACACTTTTTAAAAACAATAGCAACAATAATCAAACTGTTCTTGTCCAGTTGTTTTTAAAATGTTTTTGGCTGCAACAAATAATTCCCATTCCTTAAGAACCACCTTTTTTTTCCTTTTTTATTGGATGGATTGTTAACTTCTAATGTGATATATTGATCTATTTTTATATTGTTTAAAATAGAAAATTCATAAATAAATAAAAATTGTACAAGTTTGGTAAATTAAATGAGAATAGATCTGTCTTTGCAGATTTGTTTTCAGATATTGATTCACAGAGTCTTGGTCTGTTAAAAGGAGTTGTATTAAAAGCACCAGCAATGCAACAACTTTTTCAATGCTGTGGTACCGCTCCATTTCCCCCTTCTTATTCAATTAATATCATGGTAACCAAACTTTTTAGCTTGGGACCCTCACAATAACCATGGCTAAGACATGCAGTCCTCTACACTTCATTCAGCCTTTTCCTTTCCAGGAGTTTCCAAAGTGGCTCATCTTCCTCCAACTCTGTCCTCACTTAAACTACAGTATATACATGTCTTTTCTAATTGCATCCGTTTATCTCTGTTGAGAACCTCAACATCTTCAGCTCGGCCACTTCCAGTTCTGTCTCCTGTATTTTTATCAGTACCTCAGTCTTCAAATCATACAACAGAGTTGGTCTCACTGCTCCCTTGTAAACCTTTTATTTGAAATTTACTGCCACCCTTTGTCACAAATCACTCCCAAAACCTTTCTCCATCCAGTCCATCCTGCCTGGTCTCTCTTCACCTCTTTACCACAATCCCAGTTTTCCTGAACAAGTACTTGAGTTCTTGTGCTTTTATGGACTCTGCCTCCTAAAGCACACCTCACCCATGTCCCTCTGTTCTTATTCATGTCCTGTGCTAGCTTAGCTTAATTCTCTTCAACTTCACATTTCGTTACAACATCACACCTCCCCCTTCAGCACCCTCGTATTCTTTTTCTATTCACAAAAAGTTGTAGTGACGTGCGTGCCACCAAATGTAAGAAATCACTCGGTTATGAGGATTCAACTACACTCTTAGAACTTATAAGTTCAGAGGAAATTATTTACCGCGGGATCTTCTTATTTTCGGTAGATATTTCTTCCGTGCAAAAATGAATGGACAAAACACACAATAAGATAATTGTACTCAGTGACTTGTTTGTTGTAACAATAAATGCGATCATTTATTTAAAGAATCAAATAAGTCACTAATATACAACTTATTGTGAGATTGGTTGAGACCAAGGTCAAAGACAGGTGGAACTGTTTATTCCACTTCGAGGTGACCACTACACAGTGAAGTTCTTTCTGATCGTCTTTGTACTTCTCCTTCTCCAAGTCTAGCTTTGACAGCTGTCTCCCAGATCTTCATTGTGTGGTTCATCAACTTAATTCCTCTGTAGGTTGTTGCAACTCTGTACGTCACACTTGTTCTTAAAAACAGGCACCATCACACTCCCTTCCCTCCATTCCTTAAAATGCTCCCCTCAAAAATACGGTTAAATAAATGAATCAGAAACCTCACTGCCGTCTCTCCTAGATATTTCCATACCTCCACTGGTACGTCATCAGGTCCTTCCCCTCCTTCATCCTCTTCAAAGCTGAGACTGAGAATCTACACCAACGTTATTAATGAAAGAATATACCAAATACTCCATAATCTCCAACCCAGTTTTAGCTTTAACACAGGTTATTTTAATTTTTCAGGTTAAAGGCAGCTTCACCAGAAGATATAGAATATTTCAATTGTCAGGAAGAATTGATGGATGACCTGCACTCTCAGTATCAGCTTGTGGAGCGAATAATAGGTATTGTTTCTTTCGTACAAAGTGGCTTACTCTGAGTTTATTTGTATTTATTCTGCTTGGGTAACTAACTGGATGTTTGATTTCTTTGATTTCTTTTGAGCAGGACATTCAAATCAGAAGTCAGCCGCTGGTTATCCAGACTACCTTTGCAAGTGGCAGGGTTTACCATATTCAGAGTGTAGCTGGGAAGATGGTGCTTTGATTGCCAAGAAGTTCCAGAAATGCATTGATGACTACATGAGCAGAAATCAGTCTAAAACTATCCCATCTAGAGATTTCAAGGTAACTCGTTTCCCTTTACTCCCAGGCAGTGGCAGTAAGTTTGTGATTTCTAACTGCTATATTAGAAGTTTTAACAGGTTCACAAAACTCTAGTTTCTAAATTATTTTATGTTTAGAAATACTGACGTTATTTGCACGTTTCTGTATTGTTCTGAATTTTTAAGATTAAACCAATCTTGGTTTTTGAGACTAGATTGTATTATCACTTCCACTGAGCTGTTCTAAAATAAACTGAACTCTGAATTTAGTTTTTTACAACTGTGTCTGCTAGCTGATGAAACAGAGGCCGAGGTTTGTGCCTATGAAGAAGCAGCCAGCTTACATAGGAGGTGATGGACTGGAGCTCAGAGACTACCAGCTGCATGGTTTAAACTGGATGGCCCACTCCTGGAGCAAGTATGACTCAACTGCTTTTATTTAGTTTCTTTTTAAAAATCCATTAAGATTTTTATTGTTATTAGGTTTTTTAATAATAATAATACATCAAACTTATATAGCGCTTTTTAGGATATTCAAAGATGCTTTCCAAGAAAAAAAAACCTTATTAAGATGGGAAGGCCTGATTGAACAGGTGAGTTTTAAGTAGTGATCTGAAGAGAGGTAGAGAGTCAGAGTTCCATATTTTTGGGGATGGGGAGGTTGAGACTGTTCCCATTTTATTGGAGTTTCTGTGGTGCCCTCCAATATGCATCTGTTAATAATGATAAGCTCTAATATTCTGAAAAAATGTAAATTAACTTGTTTTTATTGCACCTAACATTGATCTAGATATTTTGGACTGCAAGCGATGCCTCAAATTAATTTCTTGAAATTAGAAAAAATCCAAACATAAATTATTGAATAGTCATTGACCACCAGGTTTTTTTTAAGCGTGTGTTGTAGGAAGGCCAGCTTGACTGATCCAGTGTAAAACCTGCAGTTTTTCTGATTAATCCATATTTATAATAGAAAAGTGTCAGACCACTGTTTGAATCACAGTTTATTGCATTTGAGGCTGCAAAGCTGTCTATGTATCAGGATGTTCATGCCGACTTGGATCAGAAATCAACTACAAACAAATGAAAAATGGTTGCTTCATCCTGGTTATTTGTATTTTCTTGTGAATGGTTTGGTCTAAAGATACAGCCTATCTGGGAAAAATTGTACTAATATATATTAATGGGAGAGGACAAGCTGGTCAGGGTTGTACAACTGGGAATGCTTTGTTGTTGCTGACCAATCACCTGCATTTTTAGAAATATTTCTTGCAGTGGTCTTTTCCAGCACCCTGCAAATATTGTGGAGAAAAAAGTTAAGCTTTTATTTTTGTCTTTATTTCACAGAGGGAACAGTTGTATTCTTGCTGATGAGATGGGCCTAGGGAAGACCATCCAGACCATCTCCTTCCTCAACTATCTGTTTCATGAGCACCAGCTGTATGGGCCATTCCTGCTGGTGGTGCCCCTCTCTACACTAACTTCCTGGCAGAGGGAAATCTTCCTCTGGGCTCCACTAAAGAATGTTGTCGTCTACCTGGGAGACATCAACAGCAGGAATATGGTATAAAATGTAGTTTTTGCGTAAAAAATGTTTCATTTTTATGTTAGTTTTTTTAATTTTTGTACTGAAAATGTGTGTTTTTTTATGTTTTTTATTTAATAGATCAGAACACATGAGTGGATGCATGTACACAGCAAGAGACTGAAATTTAACATCATTCTCACAACATATGAGATCCTTCTCAAAGACAAGGTCAGCAGGTTTTTCTGTTTGTCATCTGTCAACAGTTTTCCTCAAAATGTTTTAATAATAAAAATCTGTGATTTAGTCACTTGTAGATCTGGTAAATAATAATGAAAATTGTCTGCAGTCATTTTTGGGCAGTGTTAACTGGGCGTTCATTGGTGTGGATGAAGCTCACCGACTGAAAAATGACGACTCCCTCCTCTATAAGACGATGATCGACTTCAAGTCCAATCACAGACTCCTAATCACTGGAACACCACTACAGAACTCTCTAAAAGAGCTCTGGTCCCTGCTGCACTTCATCATGCCTGAAAAGTAGGTCATATCAACTTTAATAAAACTGCTCATTGCTTTGAGTGTACTTTGTGTGCGCTTCATGCCATCCTGATGCATCTCAGTAATCCAGGTAGAAAAATTAAAATGAAAAATAAATACACTGCAAAAAATGTCCATCTAACCAAGTTTTAAAATCTTATATCAGCCAAAAAGTCTCTTTGATCTTGTTTTGAGACTGATTTACTAAACAAGAACTGATTATGTAAGAATAATAATCTTGTTTTCAGAATGTGTCAGATTATTTGTCTTGTTAGTCTGAAAATTTGACTCAAATTATGTCAAACATTTCTGCCAATGGAGTAAGAAAATTTTACTTGGTAAGACTCTTAAAACAAGAAAAAATTGAGTCAAATCAAGTGCGGTATTTCAAGAATCTTACCAAGTAAAATATTCTTACTCCATTGTCAGAAAATTTTTGACTTAATTTGAGTCAAATTTTCAGACTAACAAGACAAATAATCTGACACAATCAGTTCTTGTTTAGTAAATCAGTCTCAAAACAAGATCAAATAGACTTTTTGGCTGATATAAGATTTTAAAACTTGGTAAGATGGAGAGTTTTTGCTGTGTAGGTCCTCTGGACGGGTTCTTCTTTAATGAAACGTTTCTCCTCCAAGAGACGTCTTCAGTTCCGTCCAGAGGACCTACTTATTATTTTTTGGCTCTTCATGCTTGTATCTTGCAACGTTGCAAAGACACATTTTAGATGGTGGCAGATTATAACATTATTTTGTGTTTACACTTGTCACTCATGGCTTTTATGAGAAATAAATGTTATTTGTTCAGACATTTTTGGCTGTAACATTAGACACATACACAAATCTCTTGAAAACCTGTTAAAATACAAAAAAGAAAAATATTAAAAAAAAGCTGTCACGCCCCTAAGTGTGTTTGAATGTGAATGCATGACTACACCCCCGTGCATGTTGTGTTGTTTTTTTCAGATTTCACTCTTGGGAGCTGTTCGAGGAGGAACACGGTAAAGGCAGGGACTCTGGTTACACCAGTCTTCACAAAGAGCTGGAACCGTTTCTGCTGCGCCGTGTCAAGAAGGATGTAGAGAAATCTCTTCCAGCTAAAGTGGAACAAATCCTCCGAGTCGAGATGAGTGCGATCCAGAAACAGTATTACAAGTAAGAGTCCCACTATACCTGTACATGTTGTATATACTCTCTTTATGTCTTGTTCTTGTTTGGATTGCCTTGTTAGACATACGTTGCTGTAAAGTAGATAGCCAAAATTTGTGGGGGCTACATTCTTGGAGCATCTGCAAATTGTATAAACCAGGGGTTCCTAACCCTTTTGACCTCGGGGTCCAATTTATTGAACATAAAGTGGCACGAGGCCCAGTCAGACATTACCAATGTATGGATCAAAATGATAATTATTCTAATCTAAATATTGATTTAATTTTTATTGTGTTTACATCATAACTAAACTATCATAACTAACATAACTAAATTAAAGACACTTACAGTTTAAAAGTAAAACTCCTGTCAAATAATCACAAGACATGATTTTAACATTTTTATATTGTAACCTGCCCATAACAATTATTTGAACAAATACATAGGTCAGTCAACAGACCACTCAGGCTTATCAACGCAAAATATATATTTTTTATATAAACAGTAACAAAAATAGACAATTCAAAAAAATAAAATTGTGTGCATAATATAAATGAATTTAAAATGTTTTTGTAAATGTTTCAAATAAAAAAACCTGTAAAAATAAATTTGATAAAGTACAAATGAAAATATAGCCTTTTTAAACTTTTGCAACCAGAAGCTGCTCTTCATATTAGTGACAAACATTAACAGTGACAACAGCTTTTTGACAAGTTTAAAATGTCTTTAAAACACATTCAAAATGTTTAAAAATAAATTACAAAAATTAATTTAAAGTGCAAATTAAAATATAGTTGTATCTACAACTTATTTGATAATGTTTTGAACTTTTAAAATATTGTATGGTAAAAACAGAAGCTGCACTTCATATTAGTGACAAACTTTGGTGTTTTTTGATGGGTTACATTCATTTTTGCTTCTACTTTTCATTTAAAATAGGTTTCCATTCTCGGCAGGTTTCTAAGTTTCTTCTTCTACATATTAAAAAGTTGTTAAACAGCTGAGTGGCGCACTACTGCTACTAGTGGTGAGAAAGTGTATTGCACCGTATTCAAAATCAATGCGGTCCCACGGCCCTCTCCGGACCAAAGTTAAAAACGTTTTTCTGTTGAGGCCCTCAAGGTGGCGCTATGGGTTAATAATCTCTGGTATAAACCTATACATTTTTGATGGGGTCAGAAAAAGATATCTGAATCATCTATTAGCAAGTTTATTTGTACACACAAAGGATTTGCATTGGGCTTTCACTGCTACACAGATTTTAAATTACACTTTCAATAAACCACAGAGGACAATAACTGAGGAGTTTGGATTTGTTTGCTCCACACACAGGATCTGTTTGTAGAGTGTGAGTTGTGCACTCTGCACGTTAGCACTTGGAGGAACGTACACACTGACCAAGATAAATGAAGAGAACTCATGGGGGGAGTAAAGGGGCCTTACAGGTTGAGAAAACAGTGTTGCAGGATCTTTGTCACATCGGCACACCAGACACCGCTGATGTAAAAACAGATGCCTCCACCTTTCCCTTTGCTGGACAGTTCTGTGATGCAGGCTGCTGTTGAAGCCTGATAGCTGCAGTTCCAGCTCACACAGCGTCTCCACCAAGTACAAAATACTTGAAGATGAAAACTCTGTTTTTCCCTACCAATAGATTAAGTGCATCCATTTGTTTATTCATGGTGTAAAGAAATATTCCAGTTAGCAGTGACCACTCCTGTGATAATGATAATGATGATGATGATGGTGATGGATTTACTGTAAAATCTGATGAAAGTACGTAACGAAGATAGTGAGTGTTCAGCAAAGCACAGGGTTTACGGCTCTTCGGGTGAAAAACTAAATGTTGCCTCAAAACATGGCATGAAAATAATGAGGATATTTACAGGTTTAAAAATATTGTGAGTTTCTGCCAACAATTATTAGACGGGTTCTGAGAAGAAATCCACAAATGGCTGAGTCTGTGAACTCTGAACTGCTTCTTGGTGTGGTTTAGCATTATAAAGTATTATTTTTTTCTTTTTATTAATTGTGTGTGAGTGGTAGCTGGGTAGGTCAAAGGCCAAAAGTATTTTTTATTGAAAGCTGTGTCACATGTAACAAAACAATACAAATTGACAAGAGAGAAAAAGCCAACTTCCAATCAACATTTTTCTATTTTAACCCAATCCCCATCTCCAAATTAGAGAACTCTCAGTAATTAACCAGTCAAAACAGATATTGTTTACCAATAAACCTGATAGATTATGCAATCACAAATTTAAAAACTAAATAAAAAGTAACAATAAATAAATGATTAAAAATATTTAAATAAATAAAAAAGAATAAAATAATAAAAAAAGTTAATGAATAAAAGGGAGGGGGAGACTCAGTCATCACAATTCGGCAGAGATGTCATAGATCTGATATAATTTAAAAGAGGACTCCAAGTATCTTCAAAGGAGTTTAAGGAACTTTTAAGGGAGAATCGAAGCTTTTCAAGTTTAATGGAAATAAGTATTTCTTTTACCCATCTATTATGAGAAGGAGGTTGAGGTTGTTTCCATTTAAGGAGTATGATCCGCCTGGCTAGCAAAGTGGCAAAGGCAAAAACTACCTGCATGTTTTTCAAGGTAAAGGGCTGTAGGGGGACACCGAACAAGGCCAAAAGGAGGTCAGGGGAGATAGTTATATTATATGCAATGCTAAGAGTTTTGAAAATTTCAGACCAAAACGTGATAAGTTTGGGACAAGAGCAAAATGTGTGGGAGTGGTCTGCTGGGGACAGTTTGCATCTATTACAAGAGTTAGTTACATTAGGGTAAATACGAGATAACTTCAGATTAGTATAGTGGATTTTATGTACAACTTTACATTGTAAGTATTTTTTTACATGTGATATTTAACACTACTAATCAGTGGGCTGTTGTGTTTATGATCAGATGGATTCTGACCAGGAACTATAAGGCTCTCAGTAAAGGCACCAAAGGCAGCACATCAGGATTCCTGAACATCATGATGGAGCTGAAGAAATGTTGTAATCACTGTTACCTCATCAAGCCTCCAGATGACGACGAGTCTCTTAACAAAGCTGAAGCTTTACAGGTCTCTGAATTTTTACCATCAAGAGAAAATAATATTGTTTTTTTTTCTAAATAGTCATATTAAACCAAACAAAGCAAAAAACAAATACTGTTGCTATGTGATATTTCCCTTCATATTTATCTGATTGATTCTGCTTTTGCCACATATGTCTACTCATGCCAACTTCTCTTACTTTTAATTTAAAGAATAGGACAATGTAGCTTGATTGTTTTTATACTTTAGTAATTCTCCTTCACTAGATAAGTCAAAATAAACAAAACATCTGATGATCTGTAGTTATAGGAGCTGTTATTACTTGATGTCTAAGGCATAGATAATTAACATTTATTTTTATGATAAAATTATATCTTTTTTCTTAAGTATTTTAGATTGTTAAACTCTGTTTTTTTCTTTGTAAAGCTATTTTTATATGTATTGTCAGTGGTTGGCTCTGTTTTAATTTAGTTTGTTACATTTGGATTAACGGCTGACAGAGATTATTTTCTTTTCCTCCTAAAGCAACTGATCCGCAGTAGTGGAAAGCTGGTTCTTTTGGACAAACTACTTGTGCGTTTGAAGGAGCGAGGTCACAGAGTCCTCATCTTCTCCCAGATGGTACGGATGCTTGACATTCTGGCTGAATACTTGAGGTGTCGGCAGTTCCTTTTCCAGGTGTGTAAGCACAGTTGCCACATGATCATCATATATATATATATATAAATAGTATATACACATATAATACCATATATCTTGTTTTTTATGTTCCTTAAACTTGAAATATTTGTTTGTGCAGCGATTAGATGGCTCCATTAAAGGGGAGATGCGGAAGCAGGCGTTGGATCATTTTAATGCTGAAGGTTCAGAGGTACGTTAAGTTTTATGTTATGAATACAGGTTGTGTAACAGCACACACAAATCAAAGTTTGGCGTGTGTCTTCATTTTGGAGTCATGGTTTGTTAAATCATTAGTACAACGGTAAATAAAAATTGTAGCTCTTACAAGCCAGGTGTCGAAGTAAAATCTTTATTATCTCTACAACTGAAAGTTATCTCTCTTTTGTTAAGAAAATTGTACAAAGCACTCAAATTAGGACCTTTTTGGATTACACCACTGGCTCTGCACTGATGCCACACAGCTGATTTAAAACAAACATGTCTTCAAGCTCCTGTATTCTGTCTGAACTCACCATTCTTACTTTGCTTTGATGTAGTTATTTAGATGATATCTTCTTTATTTCTGTCTTGATAATTAGCAAAAAGGAGAAAAAAACATGCTTCATGTTTTTGATGATGGTGGCGATCACCTGTGTTTATCTGATTAAATGCACCTGACCCTGATATCTTTATAATATTTGTAATAATTATATGTACCTTTACAGCTCTAAAGTGTCAGTAAATCTAATGCAACAACAAAACACAACCATGACTGTTGCATAAAGCGAGTTTACTCCTTTGTGTCTAGGACTTCTGCTTCTTGCTATCTACACGTGCGGGTGGCCTTGGTATCAATCTAGCATCAGCTGATACAGTGGTGATCTTTGACTCAGACTGGAACCCCCAAAATGATCTACAAGCCCAAGCCAGAGCCCACAGGATTGGACAGAAAAGACAGGTCAGCACAATTTGTTCTGAAGTTTCATTTGTTTTCACTTCTCACTTTGCAAATAGTTTTTTCCCCTACATATCCAAGCTGACAGAACAAAATTCACATCTCATGATGTGTCAAATTAACAATAACAAGGATACAGGGAGCATTTGTTCTTTCACAAAAAAGCACAGTGAAATCATGTGTTCATAAAGTATGCCTTAACATTTGTTTGTGGACTGGCAGGTGAATATTTATCGACTGGTGACGAAAAGTTCTGTAGAGGAGGACATCATTGAGAGAGCAAAAAAGAAAATGGTGCTGGACCACCTTGTGATTCAAAGAATGGATACCACAGGAAAAACTGTCCTGCATACTGGTGCTGCTCCCTCAAGGTAAACAGCACATGACCAAATGTTTTTTTAATGCTTGCCGCCCGCTTTAAATCTGATCAAAATTCAATTACATCAATCAAAACTTCACATCACTGTATTTAACTCCAGCGTGTTTTCCTTCATACAGTTCAGCACCATTCAGCAAGGAAGAGCTCTCTGCCATTTTGAAATTTGGTGCTGAAGAGCTTTTCAAAGAGCCAGAAGGTGAAGAGCAGGAGCCTCAGGTATGTTTTTATAAACTTAGATTTTTCGTACGCTGCAGCGCCATTTATTACAAGTACAAATTAAAAAGACAAATGAAGCAAAAGTGCATGCAATCAGTATGTCTTAGTTGTGTGTGACCACAATGCTCCAGTAGAAAAGGCTAGTTTAAATTTATGACCCTCTGATTTGTTCAGAATCAAAGCTGGTGAGTTTTATTTGGACTTGTAGTTAAAAACCGTTAGCTACTGCTGATTTCAAAGCTTTACTCTAAAAATATCGGGTCATTGAGAATTTTTGAGTTCAGTGATGTATTTTGGAGGGTGGAGGTCTATGGCGATTTATATATTCTTTTTTTCCTAACCCTAGTTTTCCATCAATCCTTGTTAAAAATACGACACTAATCAGATCAAAGGGAACAGTAGTAGCTACGTTTACATGGGCATAAGTAATCGGTTTAAATGGCCTTTGGAATAAAAATGCATCATGTAAACACCCCATTCGTATTACTCTGACCCGATTCAGCTCGATCTGAGTGAATTTGTAATGGGGATGAGAGAGATGGTTTATGCCGATTGATAATCCGAACAGCGTGCATGTAAACACTTAATCTGATCATCATATTCTGATTGTGGAAAACTGACCTGATTGCGCAACTCAGTCACTTTCATCCAGCGGATTCTGCTCTTTTGTGGAGGGAGGGACAGCAGCGCTGTAGTTTCCAGCAGACAGAACTTTTCCTCCCATTTCCTCATTCAATAAACAAGGAAGACACACAGCCTGCGCCGCTTCACCCAAAAAAATCTGCACATCACCTTTACTTTACAGAGGGTCTGCTCAATGATTAACATATTTTAGAATTTAGTCGGTGGAGACTTTATTTTAGGTCGACATATGTTGTGAATGCAGAACCTGAAGCATTGCTGGTGTGTTTTGTTTAGGAGTTTCTAATGGTCAGTTCTAGTCTGGAACCCTAGATATCAGTCACTTGGTTCTCTGTCAGGGATAGTGAGACAGTGTAGAGCAGTGCTTTTCAACCCACCAATGCCCCAAATTGTGAATTTTTTTATCTCTCAAATTAATTGAATAAAAAGATGTTACAGTTTGAATCTGAGAGTAAAATAGAATGTCACAGTGTCAACAAAAAAAAAACAAGTTTAACATTAAATTAAAACGAGCACCAGGTTCATAAATAGGTAACGCTTTTGTTTACTGTACCCTTATTACCATGTAATTACAAGGTAATTACAAGGTAATAAAAAAGTTAATTAAATATAATTACTACCTTATTACCATGTAATTATGTGGTAATTAGAGGACACTTTTACTATGTAATTAATTGTCTGCAGTAATGTAGCACTTATCTAGTACAATTCACTATGTAACACCTAAATAAGTAGTAGATAATTTGGACATTTTCAAAGTTATATTTTATTGCAATTAACCACTAACCCCAAATTTAGTTGCATTGTTTTGGTTATAAATATAGTGTTAAGTTACTATTGAATAGTAATTTGATTGTAGTTACCCAATAAAGGTAGTTTTACTAACAGTAGTTTTTTTTTTCTTTTGTACCCTAATTACCATGTAACTACATGGTAATAAGGTAGTAATAACTTTTTAAAAAAATTTTATTACCTTGTAATTACATGGTAATAAGTGAACCATAAAAGAAACCGTTACCCATAAATATTAGGATATGAACACAATTCTCATGTTTTTGACTGTAAACACACAGACACACAACAGAATTCATCCAAGTCTGCAATTAAAGCACATCTTTGTTTCATTTCAAATCCAGATAAATTGTGTTGATGCACTAAATTATTTTATGTAATAAAACAAAATGTTACATTTCGGTTACATCATGTAACCTAGTTTTGCTGAGTAACATAAATGAATTTAACTCTGGAAGTACGTCCAAGTACACTGTACTATATATAAATACAATTTAATTTGAATTCTTGTATGTCTGTAGGAAATGGACATTGATGAAATCCTTAAAAGAGCTGAAACCAGGGAGAATGACCCTGGACCTTCCACTGTAGGAGAAGAGCTGTTATCTCAGTTCAAGGTGAGAAAACGACAAATGAAATATCCTGAAAATGTCAGGCTGCTATTTAGCAACTGATTACTAATATGTGTTTGTTGGCCTAAATACAGGTCGCCAACTTCACCGTGATGGAAGATGAGGACATAGATATGGACTCTGAGAGAAGTCAAAGGAGCTGGGATGACATAATTCCCGAAGAGCAAAGGAGGAGGATGGAGGAAGAAGAGCGACAAAAGGAGCTGGAAGAAATCTACTTATTACCACGCATGAGGAATTGTGCCAAACAGGTACCTGTCAGAGGGAGTCATGCCAAAGGAAATAGTAAAAGACAAATCAATTAAAAGTGCTTTAAGTCTTTTGAAATGCTAACAGATTATTTTTTGCCTTGTGCATTGTAGGTTTTAACTGAACTGCCTGATGATTTTTCACTGTTTGTGCTAACAGATAAGCTTTAACTCTAATGTGGGTCGGCTGAGTAGAAACAGGAGATACTCAGGCTCTGATAGTGACTCTGCCTCAGACCGGAAAAGACCAAAAAAACGAGGACGACCTCGGACCATTCCACGGGAAAATATCAAGGGCTTTACTGATGCTGAGATCCGCAGGTGAATATATTTATTTTTACCGCCTGCATGTGTTTTACAGTTTATTTTTGTGCCCGCAAGAATTATCCCAAATAATTACACTGTGATGTTGACCAATCATCAGATCATGGTTCAGATAACAAACAGGTGTGTAAATTACAGGAAAACTCAGCCTAATATCCAGTGGAATATTAGAATGTTTTTTACAAATCAGGTTGATCTACAGCCAATACAAGTTTGACCCAAAGAGATACACAACATATTTATGTAATTATGTACATTTATAATCTTATGGTTTATTTCATCATCCAATATGTATTTTTTTTAATCAAAATTGCTCTTAAATGAAAAAATATTGCCAACCTGAAGTTTTTATATATTGTAGATAACAAGTGGGGGATTTAATTTCACCTCAAGGTCATGTGATCTACAAGGTCAATT
Source organism: Austrofundulus limnaeus (assembly GCF_001266775.1). Lineage (NCBI taxonomy): Eukaryota > Metazoa > Chordata > Actinopteri > Cyprinodontiformes > Rivulidae > Austrofundulus > Austrofundulus limnaeus. Next base: position 479,856 of record NW_013952525.1, on the reverse strand, counting down.
TCAAGGTCATAAAACATTTAATAAACCCTAACAAGCTTATGGCTTAACAAATTCCCTTTCTGACACCAAGTTTGTGAAAATTTACCCAGTATTTCCTGAGATAATTGAGATTGAAAATAAGTGGATTTTTGCTGAAATTTGCAGAAAATCCTAATTTTTGGTGGGTCATATCTCTGGAACCACTGGTCCGATTGACCTAAATTTTTAAAATACTGATTTGAGATCACTGTTGACAAATGTGCCAATTTTCCTCAAATTCTCAAGTGGTCGGGTTAAAACCAAAGGGTAATTTGGCATGGAATGACCCAGCTCTGATCTGCTCCACTTGTCCCACAACTTCAAATTGTTACGCTGCAGACTCACAGATGCTCTGCAAGACAAAACATGAAAACATGTAGTTCATTACAGTGTGTGCTGGTCATTTTACTATCTACCACACTGTGCCTCTTCAAACTGTCTAATGGTTTTAGCTGCTGCACCTCACTGTTGCACTGGTGTTGTTAAACATTTGTTTAGGATCATTAGAGCTGATTTTGGACAGAACAAAAAAAAACATTATTTGTCTAGAGCAGGTTATTAACATGTTTTTGCTTTTTTGTTGTGTCCCTGCAGTATTAACAGTGATATTGATCTATTCTTCAAAATTCATTGAGTTTATAATTTTGGTTTTGTGATAACCATTTATGCAATCATTTTCTCATAGTTGAATTTACGTACCATGATCGTTTTTGTCAGGTTTGTCAAGAGTTACAAAAAGTTTGGAGGACCACTGGAGAGGTAAACAGTTTTTAGTGTTTTCTTTGTAAATAACACAATAACATGGCAGGTAGCATGCTGAACACATACTGTTTGGACACAGATTGGATGCCATTGCTCGTGATGCTGAACTCGTGGATAAGTCTGAACACGACCTGAAACGATTGGCAGAAACCGTCCACAATGGATGTGTGAGAACGCTGCGTGAAAACCCCTGTGGACCAGAGAAAACGTCAGGTAATAAAAACTGTTTACATCTAAAAAAAATGTTTTAGCTGTTTCTTATATTCCCCCCACCCCGAATAGAAGACAGTAATGTAAAACCTCTGTTATTTTCAAGCAGATGATTCAACTGCTGCCACAGATTTTATATACTGATGGAACTGATTTAACTATCAAAATTAGCAAGTTTCCTTACAAACTTGGGGGAAAATGGTGAATTGACTTTACCTCCTGCATGTCAGTGGCTACTCTGTGACAGAGGTCAACACAAAGCGTCTGTGGATCTACATCACTCAAGATCTCTCATTTCTCTACACTAAACACTCAGCCAAAGAATAAACTTTCTTACTTATTGAGAGCATAAAAAAGCTCCATCACATGTATGTGATAAGGAACATCCAGTCAGTATTTCTGAGAAAATCAATGGGGGTCTTACTTGTTCTCCTCTCTGTCAACGCTCTCTGGTTTCATTTAAAAGAGCAAATCGTCAGATATTGTCCAAGATTAACCTTCAGGGTGGATATAGCTCACTAGCAGCCTCACACCGAGGACCTATCCATGTCATTATTTACCCAGAATGCTTTGCGTGTAAATAAAATGGCCCAGTCCGTGTAAAATATTTTTAAACTTTTAGTTTAAAAGTTACAAAAAAATAAACATCCTACAGTATTTTTACAGTCTTTATTTTACGGTTAAAATATATGTTTATTAAGTAAAGTCTAATGTTACAACTAATCATGGATCCCTTTAAGCTTAATACCTTAATTACGTTATTCAAAAATTAAATAATTTGAAATAATACAAATTAAACTGCAAGTAGTCTTTTAAACAAACAACTAATGTATGTAGATGTCACGGGGGAGAAATCCTCATCATTTCTCCCTCCTGCTGAATGTCACACACGGGGTAGTCATTTTTTTTTACAAAAATTTTTATTTTGTTACCTGTGACGATGAAAAGAAGATGTGGATGTTCACTTTCTCACAAGTCCATCTTGATAATTAAACAATTCACTTCTGCTCAGATTATTACATAAAAATATGAACAATAGGTTGCCTTCAGGTCCAGACTGCCCCTGCAAAAGAAATCTGTGATCTCAGTGGGATTTGCCTGGTTAAATAACGGTGAAATAAAAAAAAAAATTTCAGCAGCATGTGGAAGCTCACATTAGTGGCAGGCCGTTATTACATTTCATCAATGTTTTAAATCATAAATAAATCAGTCATTGTGTATTTTTCTTATCCTATGATGTTTAGGAGGCCGAAGAGGGAAGGTGAAAGGTCCTACATTCAGAATTTCTGGAGTTCAGGTTAATGCCAAACTTGTCATTTCTCATGAAGAAGAGCTGTCTCCTCTGCACAAGGCGATTCCTGCTGATCCAGAGGAGAGGAAAAGGTAAGGTTGCTGAATTTCTGTTCGTGTGACTTACATCATGTTCCACTCCACTGTGAGGCTCCCTAAAACAAGTCTATTATCTTTTCCCTAGCTGCTCTGTTTGCCATGTCAGCGTACAGTTTTTAATGGCCCATGAGTAGGGCTGCCACAAACGATTATTTTTATAATCGATGAGTCATCGATTATTTTTTCGATTAATCGACTAATCGGATCATAGGTTAATTGAATATAGAACATACTGCTTATCGCACGAGAATGCACCTGCTAATATTGTATATAACCATCATGAGATTTCAGATATATACTAACTAAAAATAAAGACARTTAAGATCATWGTTCATTRAACCTTTAWTTAAATATGCWGTTTGTTGCAACAATTATTGAACTGTGTAGCATAGTGTAAACCACTGAGTAAAATAAATATAAGGCACTGGCTTWAACAACACAAAAATAAATACATTAATTTAAAAAAAAGTTTAGGTTTTTCTGGCCATCATTTGCCTCTGGCATCAAACATAACTGCATTTAAATCAAATGAGGTAGTTACTTAAAACTAAGGTATCACAAAAAGTAAAGTAAAAGTAAAGTTTTGGTCTCGTTGACTCAAATATAACAAAAGTGCAATTTGTGCTCAGTGCTCACAACTGTATTCAACTTACTACACTCTGACTATACAATCCCAAACTGCACAAGGCTCTTGTTCTTAGCCAGACTGTTATGTGTACTTAAAGTGTGTACTTATTGTTCTGTTCTGGGAACGCTCTTCAGAAGATTATAGGTACAGTTTGTCCAACATCTTATTACATTGTTTTGTTCTTCAGTGTCTTGTTAGGAAGAGTAGACTTGAACTTTAAAAGGATTTGTTCAACGTGGACAGTTACACAGGTTCAGTTGTAGCTTTTGTAAAAAGTTTGAATCTTGCAATTTTATCACATTACAACTATGTCCTAAACAAATATTTAATATTTCCCTGCATTTCCAGTCAGGTTAAATATGTTTATGTGTGTTTATGTAGGTATATGATTCCATGCCACTCGAAGGCAGCGCACTTTGACATTGAGTGGGGAAAGGAGGATGACTCCAGCCTTCTCATAGGAATATATGAGTATGGTTATGGCAGCTGGGAGATGATAAAGATGGACCCGGACCTAAATCTCACACACAAGGTGAGTTCAGGAGTGAATGAATACAATTTATGAATTGCAGCATTTTAATTTAGCACCAAAGGTGTATAAAAGCAAAAGATACATTAAGGAAATTAACATTTATTCTTTATTTATTGTATCCTTGACACTTTTACTGCCCAGAATAAATCATCAGTTGCCCAGAAACAGCATCAGGCTTTTTATAAGCGAATACTTAATGTGAACTTTTCTATTTCAAATGACTTGTGGTATACCATATTTATTCATGTATAATACAATCATAATTTTTTGAGATTAAAAAGCATAAAAAAATCTAATCATCAATAACCCATGTGTAATACTACCCCCTATTTTATGGATGATTTTTAGGGTTAAATTTCTAGTATTATACACAAATAAATAAAGTACCGTATTTATTCAAGTATAATACGTAAAATTTATTCCATAAATTCATCCATAAATTTGGGAGGTAGTACTATACTTGGATAAATATTTTTACTCATGTATTTTAACCGAAATATCGGCTTCATTCACAAAATGCCTGTGTCCGGAAATGAAACCGCGTCGTAAAAAGCAGCTGAAGCGAGCTTACCTGTGACATTTCGTCGTGATTCAGAGAGAGATAATAACAGATCCAGGCAGACGACACGATGTGGAAAAAGTGGGGAAAGTAGTCCTGCACCTTAGTAATGATAATGAACTAATGACATTAGCATGTGACCGAGCCGCTCCTCGAACAACAACAAGCACATGTTCGTCTGTAATGGCTGCCGTCTACCGGTGTTCTGAAAAAGTTTGTATCCCTGAAAAAAAGTTTCCCACCAGAGGGGGCGCTCGCGAGAAGAAAGTAATCTGCTTTTCCCCCACAAGATGGCCCAAATCTCATGTGAAGTCTCTGACTTTTGTGTTGGCGCCTCCTGGTGGACTGCGTGTAAAATGCCAGAATTCATATGATGCTGCTACAGCTGATATATATTTGTTGTCAAAATACCTTTTAGTACATATGTTGTTAAAATAAAATGAACAGTCCAATGATCATTTTACTGATATGTATAAAGACTGCAAAGGCTGAAAAATCTTGAAGTCTGTATTTAATTGGAGGTAGTTTGAGGATTAAATTTTTTATGCTTTTTAAGCTAAAAAAAGGGGGGGTCTATTATACACGAGATCGTATTATACACGAATAAAAACGGTAGTTCATTTGTGTTTTTCTTTCTCAAAAATGTAAATTCAGTTGTTTGAGTGAAATCAGTGATTCTTATTTATTCCAGTGATGACTTCTCCACAGAAAAATGATGTACTTTTTGTGAAAATCACACTATTTTTGTCAATTATTGATCAGCTACTTCCAGATGATCCTGACAAGAAGCCACAGGCCAAACAGCTACAGGCCAGAGCAGACTACCTCATCAAATTACTGAGCAAGGACTTGGCCAAAAAAGAAGCACAGAAACAAGCAGGAGGCGTGAGTCTCAGAGAAAATCTTTTTACTAACTCGTATCATTGCGTGACTTCAAGGAATCTTTGCTTTGGATCAGTTTTCTTTATGGTTCAGCTGTAGTTACAAGTTTATCAACTCTTTGTCTTGGTTTGTTTGTAGGCAAATTCACGAAAGAGGAAACCAAGAAGTAAAAAGAGCAAAGCTCTAAAGTCGACCAAGTCAGATGAAGTAACAAAGAGCCCATCTTCTGATCTCCAGTCAGACAAGAGATCAGATGATGAAGATGAAATCGACGAGGAGGAGGAGGACAAGGTAAGCTTTGGCCACAAACACGCCTGAACAGTTTTCAGTGTGACGACCGAGCTGACACGATTTGATCCCTTCAGGAGGTGAAGATGTCCAGCAGATGGGCCCGAGCAGACAAGATGGTGGTGAAGGAGGAGAAAGAGGAGGATCACGAAGAGGATGAGCAGGATGTTTTCTCATCAGGGGAGAGGGATGGCAAAGAAAAAGAACTAAAAAAAGATGTAAAGAAAGAAAAGGATGAAAGTTTTGACTTTAAAGACATAAAAGAGTCCAAAGAAAAAAAAGAAATCGTGGCTCTTCAAACAAAACACAGACAAGAGGAGGACGTAGAGAAGGTGAGAGAACTCTTTCAGAAGTATTGGTTCTTTATATAAATAAATAAGACACTTGAATTTCCTCAAACCTTTTATTTGTTTGTTTAATTAAAATCAGAATGAAGTAAAACCTGAGGTACAAGACCGGATAAAGAAAGCCTCAGACTTGTCTGTCCATAAAGCAGCAGGTGTAGAAAATATGCCAGTATCTGAGGAGTCTGAGGAGCTGGACCAGCGGACCTTCAGTGTGGTATGTTGGTTGATCAAATACAAAGTGTAGATAAAATACTAGTCAAACATCATCTCACTTTTCTTTGAGGTTAAAGATTCATTGTGAATAAGTTCATGTGAAACATTTGACCCTGTGGAGTCCAGGAGGAGGAAATGTTTCACAAGACAATCACTTAATAATGTTTGTCTTTTTTTCTAATTATCTCGTCATGAACTTTGTTCTTTACCCTGCTAAGGCCTGTAGAGTCTGAGATGGGGGTCATCTCACTGTATATCGCACAGTCTGACCTCGGAGTGAGTTTGGTGGGACAGCCACATTAGCAGCTGTCTTTAAAGCAGGGTTCCCACGGGTCCTTGAAATCCTTGAAAGCTTGTGAATTTGAAAATATGATTTCAAGGCCCTGGAAAGTTTGTGAAAACTGCCAGAAATTACACTTGTCCTTGAAAGTCCTTGAATTTTTGATGAGGATTGAAGTTCTCTATTCACACAACTGATTTTCATCATCTGTAAAAAAAAAAAATCATAATAAAATAAAACATTTGTTGCAGTAGGTAACTCAGGATTACTGTAAACTGATGTGGTTTTCAACAAATAACGTGAGCCTTAGTCATCATTTTATCCAATCAGAGCAGAGTAGGGTGGGTCATTCTTTCTGAGCCCAGGTGAAAGCACCACAGCTCCTCCTGTCCTCAAATTTCCACATCCCCTCCTCCCAAACAGCTGCTGAACCTAATTATATCTCCATGTATTGTAGATATGAATGCAGGGTAAACATTTAGTCCACTTTCTTTCATTGTTTCTGACTCAACAACTTCTATGTTGTTCAGTTTTTCATTGAATTTACATGATATTAAACCTGTTTATTAGTAACATTCTGCAGTAGGTAATTGCTGTCACACTTGGTTCTTGAATTTGATTAAATTGGTACTGGAAAGTCCTTGAAAGGTGCTTGAATTTGATGTTGACCAAGGTGTGAGAAACTTAAAAAGTTTCCCACTTATGAATAATACAGTGGTTTGCAAAAGTATTCATACCCCTTGAACTTTTCCATATTTTGTCACATTACAACCACAAACATAAATATATTTCACTGGAATTT
>NW_013952525.1:466220-470966 GCF_001266775.1 Austrofundulus limnaeus | reverse complement strand
CCCCCACCCCTCGCACGCATGAGAAATACAGACATTAAAAAGTGAACCTTTTATAACTCATCCACGCTGGCGAGGGTGCGCATCCAAAGCGTGATTATAACCGAGCTTTTTGCTGTCGTGCTTCACTGAAATGTCATCTCTTGTCAGGGAGGGGTCTGTGGGTCGGGGTCGTCTGAGAAGGAAAGAGATGAATGGATGTGTGAACTTTTATTTAAGATTTAAGTTTTTTATTTCAAAGATCCTTATGGCTCAGCAGCAGAAGCATAAATTATGCTGTTAAGAAAGCTAAAGTTTATGTAAAATGTAAGTCTGATGAAGGTAAATTAAATATCTGACAGTGATCATTACACAGTGTGGCTCTAATTCCTCACTTCACCATCTGTGTCGCAGTTTCAGTCTCCAAAACGAGCGTACGCATGGGTCAGAGCTGGCTGAGGGACCGCACATTTTCACGTCAAGTTTGGGTTTTATAAATCACAACCTTTGTGTGAAAAGTGGCATTTCTGGGCTCGTTTTGTGCGTACGCCAGATTTATAAATTTGACCCCTGATCTTTACTATATCCTGATAAGAAATACTCTAGAATTGTAGCAGTTTGTAACCTTTTTGATTTGATTTGATGATGCCTTTATTGTCATTGTACGGAGCACAATGACATTACATTTGTGTGTGTTTTGAAGAGTAATTGAAATTCGTCAAGTTTTATTTCTGTTTTTGTTTCTCTTCCGTGTGTCAGTGTAAAGAGAGGATGCGGCCAGTGAAAGCTGCCCTGAAGCAGCTGGACCGGCCGGAGAAAGGGCTGTCAGAGCGCGAGCAGCTGGAACACACCAGACAATGCCTCATTAACATTGGAGACCACATCACAGAGTGCTTGAAGGAATATTCAAATCCTGACCAGATCAAGCAATGGAGAAAGTTCGTTTACTCATTGTCTTTAGTCATTTTACCTTTTTTATTTCTTTTACCAAATGTTGTCTTTTTAAAGGAAGGATTTCATGTGGTTCAAATGATCTAATAGATTTTTTTTTTTTTTTCAGAAATCTGTGGATATTTGTTTCCAAATTTACAGAGTTTGATGCAAGAAAACTACATAAACTGTATAAGCACGCAATCAAGAAAAGACAAGAAAACGCTCAGGTATTTAGAGACCTTGACATAATTCCTTATCTTACAATCTAGAAAGACTTTAAAATCCACCATGGATCTTTTCACAGGCACTGGAGCAGAACACTAGAAATCTAAACACACAAGGCTACAAACATCTTGGTAGGTGAAACGTTTTGTGCAACAAGAACTAAAGTGAGGAGAAATGCCACTGTTGTTGATGAACACGTGTTGTTTTCTTTGTTCTCAGATGTTGAGAGGTTGAAGGACAGCTCTCACCACGATGACAGCAGCAGAGACAGCTACAGCTCCGACAGGCATCAGCCTTCAGCTCGACACCACGAGAGCAGCAGCGGCAAGGAGAGGCACAGCTTCGAGTCCCACAAGAAGACCTCAGCGGGGGAGTCTAGGAAAAGACCGTACTCCTCCTTCAGCAACGGCAAAGACCACCGAGACAGAGACCACTATAGAGCAGACAACAGGGACAGACAGGACAGGTGAGGTGCTCAGTGGCAGAACCAGACACATCTTATAGGGTGGTCAAACTGGGACCACCAGTCATGAAGGGGTGACCAAGAAATGTCAATTTAGTCGTGTTTGTCTTCCCCTCATATACTTACACAGACAGTGACTACCATGTAGAGTTACATCATGAAGACCTGCATAACCTCATTAAATGAACGATCCAGCTGAGCACTGCTCCAAATCCCCTGAAAGCACAACTCGGCACATATTTACTTCATAATTTATTATTTATTAGGAAACGTTTCAGTTAGTTGTTAAATATTTGCCTTTGATAACTGTTACTTACAAAGATCGAAGCAAACTCACTCAAATGTTTTTTTTTTGCCTATTAACAACGCTGCCTTTTTTTTAGTTTCAGCTTTACTGTCCGTTACAGAAAGTAAGAAGATAATGATGGTCAATAGCTAATCAACAAATACAAAAATGGCTATAATTCAGTTAGTTTCATTAGCTGTGTTTCCATTGACCATGAAAATAGGGTTGAAAATAAATTTGCTCAATGGAAATATGTCAATATCAAAAAAACTTCCTTTTTTTGACAAAATGTTTTTGTGCTAGGATGAGGTGGTTTTTCAGCCGTATCAAAATTAGTTTTTCGCAAAACTGCAATGGAAACACTTTTTTCACATCACGGGAGTCACTTGATCAACAACCGGCTGTTTCTACTGGGGAAAAAGACGACAAAGAAGAAGATAACAGGAAGTAGTGTTAGTAGTAAACTCACCGAATACAATTTCCCAAAAACACAGCATACGTAGCTGCTACCAAGTATAAGAGGCTTGTGGCTGGAAAGCCTCGATAAGACACAGACATCTCTGATGATGAGCTCTAGTATCATGGTAGCAATATGCTTTGTGTTTACATCCATTGCCGCCATGTTTGTAATGACTTATCACGAGAACAAACGTATTCATGCGTGACTTTAATAGCATTTCTTACTTAATGGAAACACTGCAGTTGCGAAACTGTTTTTCGACATTAACAGAATATCGACAAAGTTTTGAGCACTTTTGCAATGGAAACGCAGCTAGTGTTAGATTGGTAATAGCTGAGCATCATCTTCCACACATACTCTGAACACTAACACATTTTACAAATTTTTATCACATAACATCATTCCCATGATTCAACCAATGCAGCTGTATCACTTCTCACCATGAGATGAGCTTTGTTTAAAACCTTCCTCTGTGTTTTTCTCACAGCGCATATTTAAGCAGTTTGGTTAAAGGTTAAATCGACTTTATTTTTGAAAAACGAGCAGAAAAACAGAGTCAAAAGAGGTCCTGTGTTTTGAAATGTATATTTTTGTTCTAATCCTGATGTGTATTGTTGCTCAGTAACACTGCCTCTCGTGTGTCTGTGCAGATATCATGACAGCAAACAGAGGAAAACGGAGGAAAATCGCACCAGCAAAGACCATCGGCTGGAACTTTCCCACCCAGACCACCGCTCGTCCTACCGCTACCACTCGGACTGGCAGGCGGACCTGCGAGTGTCGGGGGGCGGGGCCCGCTCTCCTTGTGACTCTCGCTCTCCAATGGGCTATCACTCGCCGTACGAATACTCGTCGGACCACAGGAGCACGCCAGAGCAGATCTGGAGCAGCCGCAAGACATAGCAGCAGCTGCCTGGGTCTGCTCGCAGCAGCCATAGACTCAGCTACACAGCAAATGCCTTAAACGAACTGTGCACCCCAAACTTCACGCTGTTCGAAAGCACTGTGTGTCAGTCAGTTCAGCATGACTGTTCATTTCTTCACTTCAGCGACAGCATGTGAGGACCCCAGAGACAGAAAAACACTTTACAAAGAAGTAGCTTCAAGCAGGCAGCGAATAGAGAAAAACAATCTAAAATTACATTTGTATTTAAGAATTTAAAATTGTCGGCTCTGAAGCTGGCAACAGATTTTTCTTTCTTTTGTTTTAAATGCAGGGGATGGGGGGGTTTGGACTTCTTTAATGAACACAACAGACCCTGAATGCTGCCCAACCCACGACACTGGAGACTGTCCTCAGTGCTTGTGTTTCTGTCACACCTAATTATGTGTATTTAAACTGTTTACTCAATAAGGACTCGCTCGTCACAGGAGCTGTGAAACACGGTGGTGCGTCTCGTTGACTACAGCGTGGACTCAGGCTCAACACCTGAAGTACCTCATATTCATCAACTGTCATCTCTTTAACAGGTTTTTATTTCCCCCCAGCTCCCACCAGCGAATTATTTAATAACATATCCTAGGTGTAAAAATACATAATCTTGAAATTTTTTCTTATTTTTTATTGTAAAATAGTAAATCAGTGTACTGTTTCCTCAGGCTTTTTGAATTTATGACTATACTTTCCCTATCAACTCAGGCTTTTTTGTCACTATGTGAGTGAATTTCCATTTAATAGTTTTTTTGGTTTCATAATAATGCTCTCAGAATGTAATTTTTAAGGGAAAGTTGTTTTTTTATTTACTTTTTTCACTAGTAATTAGCTCTTCTGTTCAGTGTGTTAAAATCAGTGGCTGGAGTCAGATGTACAGTATGAATATAAAGACAGTTGTCTTTCAGCCGAAGCACCTGATAGAATTAAAATAAACTAAACTCTGCGTTTTTGTTTTTATCTGTTGGTTACTTTTCAGTTTAATTTACATATAGGCAATAATAATGTCAATGTTTCTATGCAGCCAAGTATATTCTTTGTGAACCACCCAACTGAATGAAGTCACTGTTATGGTTCAAACTTGTATATATATTTTTTCTATATTTCCAAATGAATTTACACTGAAAGTGCATGAATTTTTATGAATTGTTTTATAAAGTTCTTTATAAAACTGCTAAAATCAGTCACTGAACTCATTTGTACATTTTTTTTGTCCAACAAAATACAAGAAATCATTTCTAGAGTTCACAGCCAGTGTCTTTCAGAGCAGTTATTTGTCATTTGTTTGTAAATATTTGCACTGATTTGTCTTCAAGAAAACCGATTCCCATCCTCAGGATCACAGAATGATTTCACCTAAAAATGAGTCTGTGTTCGTGATTAAATCCAGTTTAATGCATATAATGTTTTGGACCCACTTAAGTGTTGCAATCTGATTCTTCAAAAAATATTGTTTCCCAGTCTACAATTGG
>NW_013952525.1:461931-464030 GCF_001266775.1 Austrofundulus limnaeus | reverse complement strand
AACTAAACATGGGCATAGTAACAATATTTTTAAACTACATTTATCCATTTTAAACATACTAACCTCACTCCTTTGTAACAACTAAGACAAAAATGTAATTAATTCAGAAAATCTTTTCAGGACCCCACCTTGATGTTTCGGGACCCCACTTTGGGTCTCGATACCCCAACTTTGGGAAACACTGGTCTACATCATAGTACTAGAGTGACAGCAGAGAACATCCTTTGCAAAAAGACTGCTTTCACATTTAGTCTCATTTATTGTAAACATGAAAATGTGACTTGCAGCTCATCTGTGGAGCTGCCAAATTATTTGATGCATTTTCAAAGTGGAACTCTTTCATTATGTTTTAAACTGTTTTCAAACTCAAGTGTTTGGAAATGATTTGTGATTGACAGAGTACAGTTTGGAGACAAAATGTACTTTCAACTACAGTTACGGGAGGAAAAACAAAGTTCACCCTCTTTCACCGGGGTGATATCAGGACTCAAAATTAAATTCCTCCCATGTTGCAACGTTGGTTCAGTTCTTTAAGAATTGTGGGCGTTTGTACACAGCTCTCAGGGTCCACATCACATCAGGTTGAGGTTCTGGATTTTTACTGATGATGATCGAAGTGTTTCAGCAGACATGCTGTGCATTATCTTTACTTTGGACTCCTTTTTATTATTTGTTTTCCTATACAGACACTAGGATGGAAGAATCAGTATTAAACAACCACCTCATTTATTTGGTTTTATTTGATTTAAAAAGCATACAATAAAGGCGTCCATCGTTCAGTTACCTCCTGAAGAGGATGGTGGTGAACGGAACCTAATCAATACGTAGAATGACTTTAATGATACATGATATATATCGGCAACAAAGCTGGCATAAAGCTTAAGTTAACACACAAAATGCAAGAACATAAAAATTAACATCCAGGGCGTTCCTTCTTCTGTGTCCCTCTGGAATTTGGAGATGACTTTGGGAAGGCCGCAGTTTTAAGAGCTCTTCTTCTCCTCGAAGATGAGGTTTGCTGTGGCTTTCTTAGCTGAGGAAACAAAATGTGTGGAGAGAAGTGGTGTTACCAGTAATTTGTCACTTTTAGCAAAACTCATGACTTTCTAAGAATGTTTTGACCTTATAAAATTACCAAAACAGGTCAATGTCTTTTTGGATTACAAAAGACTTTCTGTCCCTTTAAACAAAGATTTGTTTATATGACATGAGCCTCTTTCTAACCCAAAGTACAATTAAAAGAACGGTGGATGAGTAAACAGAGACGTATTTAAGAGACATCTAAAGCCTGCAAGACAGGACTACAACACTTTTAGGATGAAAGGAGTTATACCTTCTTCTTTAAATTTGTCAGCAGTCTTCGAAGCTGTGTCTGTGATGTTCTTCATGGCATCATCGATCTTGCCTTCGTTCTTGAGGAAAATGGGTCGAATTATGCGGTGATAAATCTGGATGGACCCATTAGTGGGAGTCGGAGCCATGCACCACACCAGGAAAGCACACTGGGAAAGAAAACAAAAGTTTTTCCACCGGTTAGAACAGTACATAGTTATATATAAAATTTAGATTTATAGCCCGAGGCTGGCCCGAAATTTAGGCCAGCTCAGACCAAAATGACAAGTTTAATGGTCGGGTCGGGCTAGGACTTCTGTGGCATGTTTTTAATAAACTTACAGTGGTGATAAAAATAAATAAATAAATAAATAAACTTAGAGTGGTGGGCACAGATAACCCAAGTTAAGGTTCCCTAACCACTAATCCACTACACGAGAATCTTAGCTCTGTTAAAGGGATCCATGTAACATTAGACTTTATTTATTAAACATATATTTTAACTTTAAAATAGACTGTAAAAATACTGTAGGCTGTTTAGTTTTGTAAAATTTTAAAAATATATTTTAACACAGACGGAGCCATTTTATTTACACGCAAAGCATTCTGGGTAAATGATGACGTGGATAGGTCATCGGTTCGAGGCTGCTAGCGAGCTATATCCACCCTGAAGGTTAGTCTTGGACAATATCTGATGATCGACTCTTTTAAATGAAACCAGAGAGCGCTGACAGAGAGGAGAAGGTAGAAATGACTCAGCCTGTAAC
>NW_013952525.1:458210-461591 GCF_001266775.1 Austrofundulus limnaeus | reverse complement strand
CAAGCTAAGCTGAGGTTCTTCTTCCATGAAGCAGCTCTGTTGTCCTCCATCCATATTTTCAGTTCCAGGCTGAATTATTTCTACCTCTCTGTCAACGCTCTCTGGTTTCATTTAAGAGTCGATCATCAGATATTGTCCAAGATTAACCTTCAGGGTGGATATAGCTCACACCGAGGACCTATCCACGTCATCATTTACCCAGAATGCTTTGCCTGTAAATAAAATGGCCCCGTCCGTGTAATATATTTTTTAACTTTTAGTTTAAAAATGATAAAAACTAAACGTGATAAAAACTAAACAGCCTACAGTATTTTTACAGTTAAAATATATGTTTATTAAATAAAGTCTAATGTTACAACTAATCAGGGATCTCTTTAACACTAAACTGAAAAAAATAATAATAATTCTAACTAAGACGGCCATCACTGATTCTGCATCATCTCTCCTTCTAGTTAGAGAACCAGATTTTTATTATTTATATATTGTCAATTTTTTTTACCCTTTGTTTGAAATTTAGCTGCTAAAAGATGCTACATGTGGCACACTGTGTCGGACATGTCCAGCATCACCTGTAAGAGGGGTGGATAATTCAATTCTGGATATACTCAGTTCAATTCAACACACTTAAGTGATTCCAAAGGGAAATTACAGTATGGCATCCAAACAGAAGTTTTACACTTGTTCATTTATTTGTGGACTTAAAATTAGCTGAACCTATTCAGCAGAAACTAATCAGTCCACTAACGGCTTCCAAAGTTCACGAAAAAGCTAATCTGCTAAATGAGAAGCTAGTTCTGTTGTTAGAGGATTAGTGGAACTGTCCCCACCAGCACAGAGAAAACTTAACAAGCATGCACAATCAAAAGTTGTGTTAATCTACTTATTATAATAAATAGAGAAGTGGGTAGTTTACACTGTTGAGGAAAGAACAAAAGAAAGTAAGGTGCAGACCCAGAGAGTGACTGCTGTCAAACCTGCAGCAGTGGACATGTTCTTACATGACCACAGGTAGAATCATGTAAGTGGACATCACCTTCTTTAATAACCATAGTTGGGTAATATGGGGTCTAACTAAATCCCACTTTGTTTCCAGGCTCATGCAGCCAAAGACTGTGTGTGCTGGCTGATATGACTGCCAAGTCAACCCACAAAACCAGCTTTATATGCAATTGTTCATGTTTGTGCAATTCTTGAAATAATTTTTGATTATAGTTCTTTATTAGTCCTGTAGTTGTTGTAATTCAAGCTAAATTCTTTATTTTCAATAGGCTAATGTTCTTTCAGCCCCTGTGTTATTTGTTATAAACATTTTGTTCATTATATGCTTAAGCATTGTTGTAGAATGTAGGCCTTCTAAATTTGTGTTTATTTTTTCATGCACACTGCAGTTTTACTTTGTGTCGTGTGGTTAAAGTTGTCCATCAGCATGACTTGGGTTAAATTTTACACGAATTCCTTTTAGGTCTGAAACTAAATAGACTTGGTCCACATTTTTATTTGATGATGATTGTGTTCTAAATACTGTATGTATATTTCTGTTAATCTATGTAACAGCGTGTCTTTAGAGTTGATTATTTAGACCAGTGGTTCCCAAAGTTAGGGTCGGACGCACAATGGGGTCCCAAAACATCAAGGCGAGGTCCTGAAAAGATTTTCTGAATTAATGATATTAGAAAAAAGTAACTTTTTTTACTTTGTTGTTACAAAAGAGTAAGGTTAGTTACTTAAAATGGACAAAAATAGCATAATGGGTATTGTTAATATGATCTTATTATTTTTTTTTACATGAAAACAATGTTTATGATCCAACAGCAGCTGGGGGCTCAGGTCTCTGCTGCTGGTATTTTGAGGGTCAAAGGCTGAAACGTTTGGGAACCACTGATTTAGACTAAGTTAAAGACAGGCATCCGTTTTGTGACTTTTTAATAAACACAAAATCATACCTCTTTTTTCTGGAGATACTTTTTTTAAACTATCATGTCACAATTATTTGCTTAAAAACCCAAATGGTGGTCTAAAAACAAAAGCACCAAAAGCATCATTGAAATATGTTGGGTCTACTTTGGGCACGGTTCTCTAATTAGAGGCAATTAGTCGAGTTGGATCAGTTCTGGTACCGTGTCTGTGGACTGAAGCCGGGTCGGGTTGGATTTGTTTTAGACCTGACCACACTCTAATTCCATAGCAGGTTCAAAGCTGGTCTGAGGGTTTTCTGTGCAGTGTTGGCCTGTTTCACCTGTGCATGTGTGACACTACTGCAGGCTCTTCCCACAGTTCAGAAATGTTGATACTTGGTTAACTGGAAACTAAATTAGGAGTGCGGACACTTTTTGTGGCCGTATGATAGAGTGGTAAGAGTTGGGTCAGAGATGCTCCTCAGACAGGATGCTTTGGTGAAAAAAATACAGTTCTGTTAACGGTTTCATATTTTTTAGTGCTTACATAGGCTGAATCATATTGTAGCAAAAGATCCAATAATTTTTTCCCCCCAATCTCCCATGTTGGTTGTCAGAAAGCAAAAGAAATGAGAAAATCCAGACTGAACACTGATCTATCGTCACTATTTTATTCAAAGTTCTTGATGTTCAGCTTTATTAAAATCCAGATCGTATTCAGACCCAGACATGGTTTTCACCAAAGCCTGAACACTCTCTCTCTGCTGTGCTAGCTTGATTACCTTTCCGATATAGTAGAAAGGAAACCAGGAGAGGAAGATGTCTGCGAAAAACTCTGCCACACTGAAGAGTCCGTACACCACCCAGTACGTCAGCCATTTTGTATCATCATCCTTTGTGGCACTTTCAATGGCCTTAATCCTGAAAAATCAAACAAACAAACAAGAGGAACAACAAATAAGTCACTGATTCAGTCAAAATGCTGTACTGTGCATTATTTTTTCCAATCCTCAATCTATAAATACAGTAAAAATCTCATCTTTTTGCTCCTATACCAAATTCAAAGTCTAAAAATATAATATTGGTAGTTTATGCACAAGTTGTCGCTTTTTTGTACAGTATTTGCAGTGCGGTTTCTACTACCCTTTTTGAACATGTACAGGAAGGACATCAAGTGTAGTACAGTTAGAGGTGTGTAGTAAATGAGTACATTTACTTGTTACAGCACTTAAGTCATTTTTTGAAGATTTTTAAAATTACCAAGTATTTTTCTAATTGTAATTAGGGCTGCCACAAACGATTATTTTACTAATCGATTAATCACCGATTATTTATTCGATTAGTCGACTAATCGGATCATAAGTTAATTGAATATAAAACATAGAGCTTATGTCAGAATGCAGCTGCTATTATATAACCATGGTTAGATTTTAGCTATACGCTAACTAAAAATAATTGCTGTGGAAGGTAAGTTCTGCTCTGCAGA
>NW_013952525.1:451305-456267 GCF_001266775.1 Austrofundulus limnaeus | reverse complement strand
AAAATGAATGGCTGGCTGGAAAGTTGACATTTTCAACCTTAATAAAAAATCAATACAGGGCTTTAGAATATCGATACAGTATCGGGAAATGAAATATCGCAATATTTCAGTGTATCGATATTTTTTACACCCCTAATTAATAATATATTAATTTTTGGAAAGATAACATTGCTAACATATTGCAAAACAGTTTTCATGCTGCTGAGATGAACAGTGGTTGAGATATTCATATTTTAGGTAACAGGAAGTGATGACAAAGGGGAATGTTTGAATGTGAACGGAGATCACTACAATAACTAACACCACAGACTCTGTAGGAGAATCTGATGTTTCTTTAGATTATTTTCAGACGGTATCTGTAGGGGTGTAAAAAAATATCGATACACTCAAATATCGTGATATTTCATGTCCCGATACTGTATCGATATTCTAAAGCCCTGTATTGATTTTTTATTAAGGTTGAAAATGTCAACTTTCCAGCCAGCCATTCATTTTTATGTTGTAGTTCAGCCTCTGACCACTAGTTGGCAGCAGTGAGCAAGCCATTTGGCTCCTCTACCTCGAGCGCCAGAGAGCAAGGGTAGCATTAGCATTGTGAATAAACATTAGCTTCATGCTCCGATAGCTGAATCTGAGAGGAAAAGACCGACACCCTCTGCCTTCTAAGCTGAGGTAAGGTTACAAACAGTTACTTATTTGTCAGAATGTCTGTATTTTAAGCCAAATTAAGTGTTGTGTGCGCTCTTTTTTCCAACGTTACAGAAGGCAGGCAGGCAGGCATGTATAGCGCATGCATATAGCGTCTTGAGCTCGGCACTCCCCCCGTGACATAAAACTGTCTGTTGCTCTCAATGTCCAGCTGATTGCATCAAAGTCCATATACTTCAAGTTTATCCTGCTGTGTTCGCTTCAAAAACGGTTTAACTGTGTTGTTTAGCTTCTCCATTTATTTACTGTTTATTTTCGGGACCTGCCCTGCTGTTCGACCCACAGTTCTGCAAATCAGGTTCTGGATGCAGGTCAGCTGATCCCAGAAACTCTGTGTAGCAGCTTCATATCATCTGTTTACTGAACTTGTATCGTGAAATTATTATTATTATTATTATTATTAATAATTTATTATCGTGTATTGTGAAATGTATCAAAAGTATGTCAATGTAATATTAGAATTTTCTGAGACAATGAATTTAGGTCTTTCGTTTTTTTTTTTCGGCAAGAGGTTTTTATTTAATAGAATTTTTTGACAAAAAAATTGCAATATATCGCCTTGTTTACAGTATCGTAATATATCGGGATATATCATATCATGACCCCTCTGTCATGACATGTATCGTATCGCCAAATTCTTGCAAATACACAGCCCTAGTTATCTGTAAGAGAAGATACAAATAATATTGTTTTAATAAACAAAGACCCGAGAGTTCTCTTTCTTAAAGAGTTCCCCTTTGATGTCACTTCCCGTTTCACTTTGGCTGAGCCAAGTTCAAAAGAAAACCTGACAGTTATGGGACAAAATGGGTAAAAGTATGTGTAGTGTCAAGTTTTTTTAAATATATGTTTTCTTTGACTTTTGTATTTGAAGAATATGCATGTCACAGGCACGTTAAGCTTGGTTTTAAACTTTGTCAGTTTCAATGAAGAAAAAACTGATTTTTGGACCTACAGCATCGTCTATAGATCTGGGTAGGTCTTTGTTAACATCACACAGGTTTGGGTGTGATATTTGATTGAAATGTCAATTTTTAGAAACCAATTAGTTTGGTGGTAAAGATTTAAAAAACTGATGCTTTCATTGTATCTCAGATTAAGTAGTAGTTTTCTCTTTCAACAACTACAAAAAGCTGATCCTCATTTTATCACATCCAAACTGAGTTATTGTAAGTCTGCATGTTGAAGTTAACCATGACATCATCTTTTGGCTGCAGTTGGTCCAGAATGCTCGTCTTTTAACTCAAACAAGAAAGTTTGAAAACACCTCCTCTAAGCTTGGTTCCTTGTTTGTTTTGGGGATTTTATTTTATGTGACAGATAAAGGAATTGTCCCAAGGGATCAATAAAGCTAATCAGATCTCTTAGGTCCAGTGATCATTTACTGGTTACCCCGAGGTCCAGGTTGATCTGTTGAGGTAATCAAACCTTTCATGTTGGACCCCTAAAACTAAACAGCCCCTACAGATTATGCTCAAACTCGCATTGTTGACCTCATCTCAAAACTCATTTGCATTTGACTTTTAACGCAGTAGAAATGCATGTTTCAGCATTTTTATTCATTCTTTACAAAAACATAGAACAAAAAGTTATGAAATTTATGTTTGGTCGATTATTTCTTTGTTGTAACGCTTCTTGGCAATAAATCTTACACTGTTGGAAAGTCTTAATTTCCCTGTTAAAAGGTGCCACATTTGTAAGGATTGTGGGATGAGTATGTGGGCTGGTCACATGAACAGTTAGCCAAATCCTCATTTTGCCGTTGCTACTGACACTTGTTTTGAGATTCTGGTGCCTCCAGGTGCTGCTAATCATTAGATTTATTGTTAAAAAAGCATTGTTACAACAAATAAATATTCTACCAAACCAATATTTTACACTAAATAACGTACCTTTAGTGCGAAATTTACTTGTTTATTTTGTCTTTTTTTTTGTTATTTCTTATTATACTATGTACAGTCAGTGGTGTTTCTTTGATAAGTGAAACTGTGGATAGTCTTGCTGCACAATGAGGATATGAACAAGTAATGCACCCGACTGTGGCAGACAGAAAGACAAAGCTGAAGGAAGTATAATCTATTTAGTAAAACTGGTAAAATAAAATAAAAAAACACACTTTTTCAAGGCAATGAAAAGTATACAAGTTTCCTGTGACAAGACAATAAAGCAATTCATTCAATCATTTTTATTAAATGAAAAAATCCTGTTTACATGGCCGAGTTTTAGGATCAGAATACTGCAGACACAAACAAAATATCTGCTTTATTCCTCACATCCTGCATGCTGATGCCTACTGGAGGCTAAATATCCACTGCCATTATGTTAACATTATTATTTTAATGACAAAGATACTAACATTTTGAACATTTAGAGATAATGTCCCAAAAGTAAATGTGGCAAATCTCTAAAAATACGCAGAAATTCTATCACAGGGGTGCCCAAACATTTTCCCCGAGGGGGCCAAAATGAAAATCTATCCACAGCTGCGGGCCAAGTGCAGTAATATAAWTACATGAAATACAAATTTTTTTAAAGTAAAGTCCTTTATTTTTAACAATCAAGCTATGCAATGGCCCTCTTTTGTTTTAGTCTGTGCACTTGGAGAAAGTCTGCCATACACTCAAGTAGCAAATGCTCATGGAACATTTCATAAACTGATAAAATATGAGTTTTTATGGCCTTATAAAGTGTGAAAATCTACATGTGGGGTTAAATCTGATCTAAATATTTCTTGTCATTTCATATTTCATGTTTAATCCTAATAAATCAAAGATAAAGTCAGCACCATGAAAGAAAACTACCTTCACTACAGCCCTTTTATACAAAGTCATTTGACCAATGGAAATACTGTGTTTCTACATAGGATAACAGGTTACAACCTTGTAACTTTGGCAACTGTAGGTGGGCCAAATCAAATGGCTTGGCGGGCCAAATTTGGCCCGCGGGCCCCACTTTGGGCTCCTCTGTTCTATCAATACTTGTGACAACTTTTCACAATGTTCAATAGAAATTCAGGAAGTTGGATGTTACAACATTTTGAATTTTTACAACGCAGTAACTTCCTACTTTTTGTTCGCATACCTTATGTGTCAAATCAAAATTAAAACCAGCTTATTATGCAATTGATCATTTAGTGTTTTATTTATTTTTTTAAAATCTTCTAGCCTACATATAGCGAGGACACAGTGTCTATAAATGAACATGTGTGGTAAGAAAAGTCTTTATTGACATGTGTTTGTGTGTGGCTGCTAAGTGAGAGCAGCCCCTGTGTTTTAATAACACACTTACGAAATGTATGCTGGGTAAAGGAAGCCGATGAGGTTACACAGCAGGGAGGCTCCGTACCCAATCACCAGATAAACTGCGATGAAACCTACGACACCTGGAAACAAAGAGCGACACTTTATCACCCGATATTCAACAAAAACAGTAACAAATGATACAAAATTAGGCACATAGTTGTTTGAGTCTGAACTATTCCTTCACATGTACAGCTAAAATTCTCTTCCTGTAGCCGTGATGAAGCCGTTTTAATTTTAGCCTTTCTCTCCATCCCTGGCTCTGTAAGAACTCACCCGCAGCGATGTACGTCCTGTTCACTCCCGTTTTGGCCTCGATTTTACCGAGAGCGTCTGTCATCAGGTTCTTCTCATGGAGAAACTTGTCAAATCTTTCTTTAAGGCCTTGCGCCATGGCTGCGTCCTGTCCTCGGCTCGTTTCTCGATGCGGACGAGTTAAAATAGACGTGGAGTCTGGCTGCCACACCCCTGCGAGACCAAACCGCTGCTAGAAGGATGACGCCACGGCACGTGACGTCAAGTCAGACAGAAATGAGTCGTACTTCCTGTCAGGCGCTTCGAAAATAAAAGCATTTTCTCTTTGTTGCTAGTTTCTTGTGGGGTTTTTGGTGGTGTTTTGTTAGTTTTAGCTTTTTGTTTGTCTGTTGTAATAACCTTTAGCAATCATTTTACCGTTTTTACATTTTTTTGATAACATTTTGCTACTCCAGTACTCAGGTTGTGTTTTGCTAATTGTAGGAAGTGTTTTGCTACTTTAGCTTTTATTTAGCATTTTGTTACTTTAGCCCAGTGGTTCCCAAACTTTTTATCTTCTGACCCACAAACTATCCATGGCAAAAACTTGTGACCCCAAATATTACTGGTCTGAGTACACAAACTTTGTTAAAACCCCTAAAAACACAGGCTTTTTGACAATCTAAACAGCTTGTACACAAATATAAATACTTATTTATAC
>NW_013952525.1:448640-450780 GCF_001266775.1 Austrofundulus limnaeus | reverse complement strand
CCCCGGACTGGGATTTGAACCAGTGACCTTCTTGCTGAGAGGCATCAGCTCTACCAACTGAGCCACCGTGCTGCCCGTCCGCCTAACCAAGTTTTAAAATCTTATATCCAGCCAAAAAAGTCTTTTTGATCTTGTTTTGAGACTGATTTACTAAACAAGAACGGATTATGTAAGAATAATAATCTTAGTTTCAGAATGTGTCAGATTATTTGTCTTGTTCGCCTGAAAAATTGACTCAAATTAATCAAAATTTCTGCCAATGAAGTAAGAAATTTTTACTTGGTAAGATTCTTGAAATAAGAAAAATTGAGTCAAATCAAGTATTTCAAGAATCTTACCAAGTAAAATTTCCTTACTTCACTGGCTGAAAATTTCGACATAATTTGAGTCAAATTTTCAGGCGAACAAGACAAATAATCTGACACATTCTGAAACTAAGATTATTATTCTTACACAATCCGTTCTTGTTTAGTAAATCAGTCTCAAAACAAGATCAAAAAGACTTTTTTGGCTGATATAAGATTTTAAAACTTGGTTAGGTGGACAGTTTTTGCAGTGTGACTACCAGTCAAAAGTTTGGCCACACCTTATCATTCAATGTCCCTATTCTTTTCCTCTTTTGCCTACATTGCAAATCAACATCAAAATCCAGACTGTGGAAAACCAAAATACAATATGCTCCAGATTGTAGACCACTCAAAGCAGCCGTGCACACTCTTGGCATTCTTTGGAACTAAGTTTGTTTGGAAAACCATTCCAATGGTAAGAACCTGCACAGTTAAAAGCAAAATGTGCCCAACATGAATAATCTAAAATCTAAAAACTGGTTTGCTCAACACCTCCAAATTCACTATATGGCCTATCGTAGTCTGGATGACCCCACACCAACACACAATGTAAGACAAGAAAAACATAAAAACATGAGAGAGTGTGTTCAAACAGTTGACTGGTAGTGGACATGAACAACATTTCTGTGACAAAATCATACAGACACAAGGAGGAAAGCAGACTGAGCTGTTTGTGCTAGGAGTTTGTTGCTTCACTGATCCATCTTCATGTCACATAGTGATTTTTCATTGAGATTCGCACACTTAGGCCCGGGAGACATTCCTCCCCAAAGATGCTTTCTGTTCCCATGTCATAATTATTCCTCATGCCCCAGGGTCTCCTTCACATGGGCGTGTCAAGAAAACCTTTTAAAAAGGAAGCTCCGGAGGCATCCTGATCAGATACCTGAACTACTGGCTTTTCAAGGAAGAGGATCAGCATCTCAAAAATTACAAAAAAATAAAATAAAATAAAATAAAAATCAGAGCTATTAGTTCTAGTTCAATGTAAAAACTGTTGTTGTTGTTGTTGTTTTTTTCAACAGCATATTTGTTTTTTCAGCAGTGAACAGCTGTTTTTGTGTTTTGGGACAGCTTTGAAAATTTTTGCTGGTCCTGTGAATAAACAACTTGGCGTAAAGTTTTAGGGGACAAAAGCCTTCAAGGGGTTAAATTTTCTAAAAACTGTCACATGATGAACTCTGACTTAACTAAACTGATGCTAATTCAATCCTCTCCAGATTCTTATTGTCAGTGTTGCAAGTTTTAAATATAGGCCCAAACAAGATATTGAACAGAATATCAATAATCAAATTACTTAATTTGATTCTGTTCAGTTGTCATTTACATGTTAAGGTGTGACTAATCCATTGGGACAACACTCTGATTCACTAACATCTGATTTTTCTACTGCAGTGTACCGTTTTTTCCCCTTATTGACCTGCTGCCAAAAGACAGTATTACCATACCATTCAATACCATACCATACCATACCATACCATACCATACCATACCATACCATACCATACCATACCATACCATACCATACCATTCCATACCATACCATACAATACCATACCATGCAATACCATACCATACCATGCAATACCATGCCATACCATACTATACCATACCCTACCATACCATACCATACCATAACATACCATACCATACAATACAAAACCATACCATACCATACCATACCATACCATTCCATACCATACCATACAATACCATACCATGCAATACCATACCATACCATGCAATACCATGCCATACCATACTATACCATACCCTACCATACCATACCATAC
>NW_013952525.1:438391-446307 GCF_001266775.1 Austrofundulus limnaeus | reverse complement strand
ATACCATACCATACCATACCATACCATACCATACCATACCATACCATACCATACCATACCATACCATACCATACCATACCATACCATACCATAATACCACTTTTATTTATAAAGGACAGCACAAGGCCAACCAAAATGCTGTCCAAGAGAACAGACACATAAAGGACTTGGTGTAAATTACACTTTAGTTTTCAAATACAAAGCATTTGAACTAACAGCACATAGATTAACAGAACAGAACTATAATACACAGTGCGGTTATTGTTTTGTACCTCTACAGCTGATTAACTTTTAGCATCGACCCAATTCAAGATGTCTGCTACTGCTTTTCAAGCTCATCAAATACAGACCTGGCTATGTGAGGGACAGCAAAAAAGTCTAGCACCATCTCTGGGCCCAAGTGATATTTACTAAACTCATCTATGAACACTTCACAGTTTCTAAATTAATTACCAAATTTATTTAAGGTATTTATTTGTTATAAATGAACTTTTACATTTACCAATGTGCAGGCATAAAATTACGATGTGGTGACACAGAGGTTATAAGGAGAGCTTGTGAAATGAAGGCCACTGCACTGTGAAAAAAGTCCACGTAACCGAGTTTTAAAACCTTATATCAGCCAAAGTCTTTTTGATCTTGTTTTCAGACTGATTTACTAAACAAGAACTGATTGTGTAAGAATAATAATCTTGTTTTCAGAATGTGTAAGATTATTTGTCTTTTTAGCCTGAAAATTTGACTCAAGTTCAGTTAAAAATTTCTGCCAATGCAGTAAGAAAATTTTACTTGGTAAGATTCTTGAAATACTTACTTATTTCAAGAATCTTACCAAGTAAAAATTTCTTTCTTCATTGGCAGAAATTTTTGACTTAATTTGAGTCAAATTTTCAGGCTAAAAAGACAAATAATCTTACACATTCTGAAAACAAGATTATTATTCTTACACAATCAGTTCTTGTTTAGTAAATCAGTCTCAAAACAAGATCAAAAGGGCTTTTTTGGCTGATATAAGATTTTAAAACTCGGTTTTGTGGACATTTTTGCAGTGCAATGACTCAGACTGACAAGAAAGATGTGAATGTGTATGGTTCTTCCACATGCTGCTGAGGCTCCTGCTTGTTAAATCACCAATATGTCATATTCATTCAAACCTCAATCATCTAGTTCACCAAATGAGTCAATGACAAAATAAGCTGTTAGTCAGAAAAGATTTGGCAAATATGCACAACCCACATACTCTACAGCTCCTTCCACAAATGCATGTTCCTTACAAATGTGGCACCATGTAAAAGGGAAATTAATAGACTTTCTAATGTCTGTATTAAGAAGCATTGTTACAACAAAAAAGTTAAACGCAAATTTCCACGTTTATTTAGGCCACAATGCAGTGAAAAAACAAACTTTGAGATTTATTAACTGAAAAAAATTCAGTATGAGTGAGAAGCTGGTTAGAAGTCCAAATGACCTTTAAACAATTACTAAACAATGTGCATAAAACTGGGCACTGCGTGCAGTTCAAATAGATTCATTTACACCTTCTTTTGTACTGTCTATTATACAAAAGCAGTCTTATAAATTATTTTTAATAGTATATTACTTTGTGATGGCAATTTTGCCAGATGTCAGAATAATGGCAGACAGCTGAAACAGGTAGATAAACACTTTTTGGACTAAGTGTATTTCAACTAGCTTAACTAGACCACAATGCACCACAAAATACTGACTTTGAGCATGCTTATTAGCCCTTATATAAAGTTCTGTGAACTATTAAGATAATAAGCTGCAAAACGGCCCAGATTTTTGTCTCACAGGCAGTGCCTTTTCAGTTTGCACTCTGTCTCAGCATTTCACATTCAGGGATAAGGGGTTAAACCACGGTAAGAGGTTACGTTAAAACATTCCTTTTGCATTTATAAAAACGTCATTTGACTATTAGTGTAGCTCCTAAGTCTGAGTCAGGGCAAACAATGCAAGGTTTTTGCTCCACGCAGCCCTACCCTTCACGCTTTGATGACTTTGCAAAATTATACAGCTTGCATGTAATTCAATTATTTCAGACATTTGCTGGCGTGTGTCCAAACTTTCAGATTAATACGCTTGTTTTTCAGTTTGCAAACACGGAAAAAAATTCAACAAAATAAAAGCTTTTATAGAAATGAAAAGTTTTAAAAATATGAATTATTTTAATGACTTCTGTCATTCTCACGAGGCAGACATCCAAATTAAAAAAGTGAAAATACAGCATTATAACAGAAATTAGTTTTAAATCAAGCAATTTAATATTAGACTCCTGCTTAGCTGTAGTTTTATTTCATCAGTTAACTTGTAGCTTACAGTTTTTTGTACATATTTTCTGAAAGCATGCTTCACTCTTAGAACACTTCATGTAAATCAAAAATCACACTTGATGGGCAAAGGCCATTAATTCTTCTGAAAAATAAAACTACATTTAAAACAATGCTATTTATTCTTAAAATGGTATTCTGTTTTCAGATGACATACAAACCATCGTATGAGCAGACATTAAGAACCAGTTGAACAGTGATGTGCTCAGTGTAAAATGACTTCTCCGTCCATCAGAATGACTTACCTTTTTTTAGTGCTACACTTACAGTACAGAGGGGGTTGGTTCATAAGTTCAGTGGCAGATCTAGGATTTTTTCAGTGTAAGGGGCCATCAAGGGGCCACAGTATTTACAGAGGGGCCAAGTATTTGTTCAACATCCTTGCACACAAATCCCCAGTTTTTGTAATGTTTACACATTTAATCAGCCACACATGTTCAAACACTTGTAAAATCTTTCACAGTAAATTCTCCTTATCAATTTTACATGATTTTTTTTTACTGTACTTAAATAAAATACTCTCAAACACACAACATGTAAGAAAATCTACCCATCGTTGTCAGTAAAAAAACTTTTTTTTCCTCCAATAAAACTGACTTTCCTATTTGACTCACTGGCGCCACTAAAGGTTGGAACTGGAACTGCAGCCACCATCATTATTTTTGGGCAAGGACAGATGAGTGACAGGACTGGGGCACTTCAGGGGGCCAATCAGACTTCAGATGGGGGCCAATGCCCCTGTGGCCCCGCCCCTAGAACCGCCCCTGCATAAGTTATATGTTGTGGTCATTGTGCACCAGTATTTGTGTGTAGATAATTGAGAAAAACTATAAACTCTCACTTACTCCCCCTTGTGGCAGCTGATCCTTTTACGGGAGCACCAGGTGGCATGTGAGAAACAGTTCAAAGGATTCCCACGTTACACAAGAGACTAAAGAGACTGTTTATAATGTGGGTGGATCGGATCAGTTAGGCTGATTTACATGGTATTCCAGATATCAAAAGATTTGATGTTGTGCAGGATGTAACTTGACGCTGATCCTTTTTAATGTGACTAGAAGCTCCTCAATCAGTCTAGCTTACTTAATGGCTTGAACTTATATACAGTAATTATGAGGTCCACATGGACCCCAAGGTGCTTAACACTTCAGGCAATCACTCATTTACACACTGATGGTGGTAAGTTCCAGTCACAGCTGGGGCACACTGACAGAGGCGGGGCTGCCATGCACCGGCGCCACCAAACCCTCTGACCACCATCAGCAGGTAAGGTGGGTGAAGTGTCTGGCCCATTGAGGATAGGCACCTGCCCAGAACAAGTCTGTATGGGAAAGTGGTTAAATTCACTTATGGATGTTTGCATTAAGCTTCAAAATACAACGGCACTGCTGACACTCCCATCTGCTCATATTTGAATAACCTCTATTCAAGACCAGTACCAGAAAAACCTGTTTAACTGTTCCATCTACCATTAAAATGTGTTGAATTCTGCTGGCATGAGTCCATAGCCTATATCCTTCCCTGTCTTTTAAATTATTCTTACTCTACCTAAAGCCTTGGTTTCCCAAACCTTTTATTCTCTGACCCACAAAATACAGAGTGAGGAGCTTGTGACCCCAGCTATCTTAGGTCGAAGTAAACATCACAACTGGGCCAATTAAACAAGGGTTATAATGACATAAAACACCTGTGTATTTTATTAACAAATAGCCACATATTTTTAATATTTCAATTACAACTAAGGAAAGAAAATATCACAAGTGATTATTTTTGAAATTGATCTTTCTTTCTAAAAATAATCAAACATTAAAAGTTAATTAATGAAACAGAAGCATTTCACCTTATATAGACAAATATTTATTGAATGTTTCAAACATTGATTTAAAAATTCATGTTTTATTCAGTTGTTCAAATTTATAACCTTCAAGATCTGGTTGGGTACAGCCATGTTGTATCAGGGTCCGTAAAGTAACAACATGGACCAACAGGTCCCACCTACTTGTCCAAACAAACATTCATGGTTATTTCTTTCAGGCAAAATTAACCACTTACATCTGAATGTATTTAAAAATAAACATTAAACAAACAGCAGCAAAGGAAGGCCCATGTGAATCATTTGAATTTGACTCCTAAACATTTATCTGAGATGCATTTTTATTTTTTGTCCAGGAAACAAAAAAATGCATGCTTGATGTGCCTGGGAACAAGGGTTCTGTACATAATTTTAGTTGTACCTGGACCTGCTGGAGCCAATCCTCCAGTTTGGGGGTCACAGCCCTTAGTGCTTCACATACTTTGTGGAGTACAAGAAACAATCCCAAGTGACTGTAACATCAGGAAGGAGCTTCTTCCTGATGTTACAGTCACTTGGGATTGCTACATTTATCTCCAGTCTTTTTCTGTAGCTTGTCAATCACCACATTGTCTGGCTGCTTAACCATCACCTGTTTGTCAGTCTGGATCTGGAAGTCCACCAGTATCTTAGACCTGACCACCTCCACTAACCTTTGTGGAGTCCAACTGTGGGACCACCAGCTTGTACTCGGGACGGATGTTCCTGTACACTTAGTTATGTTGCTGCATGTGTACTTTGCCTGCCTTCATCTTACTGGACAGTCTCAAGGGCATCTTTGCACAGCATATTGGGTTCTGTCTGTTGTTGTAGACCCTGGTGTTGTGGCGGTTGTAAATGAAATAAGGAGACAGCAGGTAAAACTTTATTGCATGACTGATATCAGGACAGACTCCTCAACATAACTCTCTTTAAGTCTCATTCTTTTTCAGTCTTACAAAAACTCTATCTTAAATTTCTTTCCTAAAGATAGTGTGCCTCTCTTGAGAACGCAATATTTGAAATTTCCTATTCCCCCCAAAATGAAAGAAATTCATTACCGAACATTTAATAATATATGTATCCCTCGAATGACTTTTTGCAACAGCGTTTTGGGTTTGAAACGAACTGTTGTTCTTTCTGTAATATTGATGTCGAAACGACCGACCATTTATTTTTTCATCGTAATTTCTCTGGTATTTTTCGGCAAGATGTTCTTAAATGGTTACAACCTAGTTTTTCGCAGCTGGAAAATTTCTGTCAGAAAGACATTATTTTTGGACTTATACTGGACTGCAAAAACACATCCCTTTTAGTGAACACTGTTATAATTTTTGGTAAATCATATATACGCAAAGCCAAATGTAAAAAAAAAAAAGTCCCCCATATTTTGTGTCTTTTTCAATGAGTTTCTAATCTATGTAAAAGCCCTTAAAATTATGGTATCTCCTATAGCTAAGAAACTTCTAAATATCATTGAAGAACATAATTTAGCAGTTTTGTAGCTTGTAATTGCCCGTTTTCAGTGTTTTGTTATATATATA
Organism: Austrofundulus limnaeus; assembly: GCF_001266775.1. Lineage (NCBI taxonomy): Eukaryota > Metazoa > Chordata > Actinopteri > Cyprinodontiformes > Rivulidae > Austrofundulus > Austrofundulus limnaeus. Next base: position 440,584 of record NW_013952525.1, on the reverse strand, counting down.
TATTGATTTTATTTTATTTATTTTCTCTTTAAGTTGTCTGTTCTGCACCTATGCCTCTTTATTTTGCATTTGAATACGTATTTGTAATACTGCCTTGTGATTTGTATAAAGCTTTTAATAATAAAAAAAAGTCTCATTCTTTCGGCACTTCTGTTTTCCACCAGTTTCCTTTGCTGTATGATGTCCCAACAGTGCCATCTAGTGACCAGAAATAAAAACAGCTAAAACAGAGCATATGTGCACTGTGTACACTTCAGAACACAACCACAACACTCAGCCTCTGATTTACTGGTATCAGCCAGTTCCTCAATCTGCAGGGGCTTACGTTTCTTTGATGGTCCCTTTCATTTAGAATAGAATAGAATAGAATAGAATAGAATAGAATAGAATAGAATAGAATAGAATAGAATAGAATAGAATAGAATAGAATAGAATAGAATAGAATAGCCTTTATTGTCCCACAGAGGGGAAATTTAGGTGTCACAGCAGCATCCGTACAGAGGTTCACACACTAGTTACTTTACAAACTATAGATAGTGCACACAAAACAAAAATTAACACTGACTAGCCAATACGACTACTACTAATAAAAATATAATATAAAAAATTGTGCAAGGATAGAAAAAAATACATGTTTTGTTTTAGAGACAGTAGACAATCAGAATCCGACAATCAGAAATTGCCTGTTTTCAGTGCAAAACAATCTCAACAGACCAATAACTGTAAAGTGAAGTATCACAATGCAGACAAGAAACCCAGGTGTGCAATTACAGCAGAGTAGCAGTGCAAATGATTGTTCAGTTGAGTAATTACAATGAATATTAACGGTACAAATGATTGTGCAGCAGACTTATTGTTATTTTTGTGAACACTTGTTGTGAGTTTTGGGCGTGGTGCTAGTATAAGAGTCTGACAGCTGCAGGGAGGAAGGATCTGCGGTAACGCTCCTTTGTGCACCTCGGATACAGCAGTCTGTCGCTGAAGGAGATCTGTCCATTCCCTGGATGTTCACCGGTGTCAATGGGGTGGGTCTGTGCCTGCACGTCTCCTCTTTCACACTAGATTTCTGCTACCTGAGACATTCACTGAGAAGTTCATCACTGGTGTCTTTCCTCCCACATAATTTTAGTTGTTTCGTCCTGATTACTGGCTCTGATGCTTTCTCCCTCCTTTCAGTTAGTGTACAGATCAGAGTGCTGGACTTGGGGGTAAAACCTCAGTGCATTTGTGTGGAGCGTTCCTGTACCATATTAGCTGTGTATCTGATGGCTGGCTCTGCATATGTTGATTCATTTTACTGTCGTTTAGCACACTGGTTTTGTTGTATGACTTTAAATGAAAGCTCAGGGGTTTAAACCCCAGTTCCAACATCAAGTGACCTCAAAGGGTTATGAGTGGCAGACATAGGAAAGAGGCCAAGACAACTCAGGCATTGCCTGGATTAAGAAAGTTTGTGTCAGATGTTGGGGAACTTAACACAGATGAAATGCTGCTATACAAATAAAGCCCAAAGAAAAAGTCTATACAGGAAGGATATACATCTTCACACACAAATTCTTCCATGTGACTGCGTTTTTGTTTGCAGCCGTGTCCTCAATTTCTATTGGACAGCAAACTATGCGTAAATAAACAATGTTTATGCTAGCATCACTGCGATTTACAGGATTAAAAGCAGTAAGCTGCTTTATGTTAAGAATAGTAACAATAAGTGGAGCAGTCTGAGACGTGCAGACAGTGTGAGGAGCGTGGAAAGCAGCAGCTCGTCATCAACTGGGGTTATCGGACACCTTTTGGTTTAATAGGAGTCATCTGGAGTTCACTTTTATACGTAAGTCTTAAGCTTTTATGAGACTAAAATATGCAGGAGATGTATTAACTTGTCAGAATGAACCTCTCAAGTTTACTTTCCAAAAGACACACAGTCACAAAACTCTGACAGCATCTGACTGACAGTTTTTATTGTACTCAATTAAAGTTATTTTTTTTGCATTGGATAGTATACAGTTTTATTAGTGATGTAAAAATCTGATAAAAGATAAACGTTTGCAGTTCAGTTTCTTTGTATTGGTGCACTCTCAGACACAGTAAAGAAAAACTTTTCTAAAAAACATTATGCTATGTTACACTTTACTAAGTGAATGGATTATGATGTGTGTGTGTGTGTGTGTGTCTACATTATATATTGTGTATATA
>NW_013952525.1:433833-437371 GCF_001266775.1 Austrofundulus limnaeus | reverse complement strand
TAGTAGAGGAGGCCAAGAAGGCTGGCCCACCTTATTTGCATAATGAAGCATAAGGTAAAATAAAAACAGGAGCCAGAGAAATGTCAAAACATGTTACCAACACGTGCTAAAATATGTAATTTTTGAACTAAGCTGGAAAAATAAACATGAATGCCAATTAAATTATAAAACATGAGATAACGTTCAATTATTTTTAATTTAATTGGTGCATTTTCAGTGTACTGTTTATTTTATTTATTTGGTCCATTAATATATTCATGTTTTTACTTCTAATTATGTCAGTTTCAGTCATCCATAGCAAAGGCAATGCAGAACTGATGACAATAAGGAGACAGACTGAGTAAAGCAGAGACTATTGAGATAGTAGAGGCAGCTGGGCTGATTAAGAAATGACAACAGGTGAGAGGGACTGACTGGGAGAAAAACACCGAAGAGCTTAACGAGGGAGGAGATGAGGAAATGGCAAAGAAACAAAGAACAAGGAGTACTAAAACACAGAGCAAACACACAAAAACACAGGGATCCTGACATATCCTGCATTTAGTTTATGGATATTCTGTTGAATTCATTTAGTTATGGAAGAATTTAGTTTTTTATTCTTATAACATACCATCCACTTATGTCAACCAGCTAAAGTCTACCTCATGTAAAATGATCCAAATGTACCTCTGCAGCAAGTTATGCATGAATAGAAAGTAATGAACTTGAGATTAAAATCTGTCATTATTTGTTACCATTCTTTCACCTCAGTTTCCAAGTAGAGATCCAGCCAATTGTTGGCCATTTTTATTTAATTTACATAAAGTAACATAAAAATGAACATTCATTTATCTTATTTTGCAGAAAGTTCTTCACCTATCACCATTCCAGTGCCGAATAGTATCAGCTACAAAGAGGACACAGTTGAAAAGGGTGAAACCGACTCTCTTCGAAGGGAAACTGTTTTATCAGAATTTAAAAATAAAGAGCACACATACAAAAGCGCCTCTCTCAAAGAAAACAAATACAAACAAGAGTATAACATCAATTCATTTCCAGGACACCGGAGTGTTTACTCCAAAACTGCAGCGGTTGAAGAGAAAGCAGTGAAAATAATAACATCAGTGTCTATTAACGACATGGAAAACTCATCTCCAAAGGTCATTTTCCAACAGTCCCGTGAACTGTCATCTGAAAATCTAAACAACTCATCAACACCTGTAACAAGCATCTTCAATATTAACTGCAATGAACGGCACATGAAACTTGAAATTCAAGAAACTCTACAAGTCAATGCATGTGGCATTGAGAGTACATGCACTTTCATGACAGAGAAAAAGGACAGCGCTGAAATGGTTGTTAAGCATGAATGTAAACAAACACGGATGCCCGACTACCAGTCCTCAGAGCAGCCGACACAAGCTGAGAACAGTTGCAATAAAAATCAAATCATTACTCCCAGTTTTACATTTGGCAGTATGAGCAAACCAACAGAGAATCAAACTGATGCCAAACCTGTCTGCTCAACAAATATACGGGGCAAACTGAATTACTGTCAGTGTTGCAGCAATTACCCCCAACAAAAGGCCGTAGATTTAAGTCATCCATCAGGCCCATTCAAAAATATTCCTCAAGGGGAGAGAAAATACAAAGAGGATCAACTGGGTCACCTTCCACTACCTCAACATTTGGCAGACAGGAAATACAACACTTTAGAGGACCTGCCACGAGACCTGGCTTCTTTTAGGATCGCCACTTGTACTCCAGCTGATAAACACCAAAGGACAATTCAGCGGACCTCCTCCACACAATCTGGGTCTCTGTTTTCTGGTCAAGCAGAGGAAAGAGAAGATATGACCCCGTCTGATCTGCTATCAGAATCTGATAACTATGAGCCCATGTTTATGAGATCTTCCATATCTGCCAACAGGTCCAGCTTTACTAATGATTTTATCTACTGCCAGAGAAGAAAATCACGGATTGGCAAAAGCAGCATTGCCATGGTTGAGAACAGGATCTGCTCGATGCTGAAGAAAAGACGACAGACCTTTCCTGGGATGTCAGAGGGTCCGTTCGACCAGTCTTTTTCCTCTTTCCTTATGTGCTCTCTTCCTTTCCAAACTGACAGATCTGTAAAGCAGAAACTGTTTGACGAGAGGTTTGCCATGTTTGAAAGAAAAGAGACTTGTGAGCAGGTCTTAAACATTCCAAAAGTTCACGAAGATCAACCATTTTTGAAGTCTTTCAGTTTCAGTTCAACATCAAACAAAAAGCCTGACACGTGCCCTGCCCGTGAACAAGACCAGAGTCAAAGTGGCAAGAAGCACGAGGATACTGAGCTAAAACAAAGCACTGAAGATCTGCACACTGATTGTGAAGATGAGGTGAACCAAAGAGGTTCTTCTATCCAGCTCGTTCCTCCTCCCTGCAGTGACTCAGAGGAACAAATGGTACAAACTGATCCTTCCACATTATTTGAGGGTGGAAAGGCCAAAGGTTCAAACACAAATGATTGTTGTGGAGAAAATATTTTTCAAACTACTTTGGAAAATGTCTGTGTGTCCACTTCACAGGACATAGATGTGAATTTGTTGAAACAAAATGAGGTTGCAGAGAAGACTGAGCCGGAAGCCGTTGAAAAAACAGCCAGCGGCCCCACGGTACAACTTCTACAACTGAAGAGTCCTGAAACAAATAACATGAATGTTGCCGAGGAAGAAGCTGCAAGAGAAAATTCAAGCAAACCAGCAAACATTTCCTTACATCACACAGATAAAGTGATCAACTCAAAAGAGCTGCTCCTTAAAACGGGCAAAGCAGAAAAACACCTTGCGTACAGATGTAAGTTATAGTCTTGTTTCTTTAAATACAATAATAATAAATAAAATGAAACAGAATTCAATTGATGTAAAACTCCTGTGACGTTGTTTTAATGATAGTTTCCTCAGAAGCGAAGGAGCATCTAAAGCCTGGGGTTCATAAAGACAGAGACAGCAGCATCACTGACCACTGGGACAAAAGACGAAGACTCTTCAAGGAGAGCAGGGAATGGAGCTCTGCAGGTGGAAACTCAACAACTAGTGATGTCACGGAAGACTCAGGTAACTTTTAGGGCAAAGAGGTTGACTATCCGCTCTTACCCATATTTGTATTCAAAGCACATTTAAAAACAGTTCTTTAAAAACAATTTCAAAACGCTTCAGAGCTCTAATTATTTAGAGATAGATTCTTATTTTGAAGAGTCTCTACAAGCTTTATTTGAAAGACCTGGTTAAAACCTCTTCCTGATTGCCACTTAAGGTTTAAAGGGAACCATGACCTAATTGTGTTAGATGTTTACTTCAACTGTAAAAAAAAAAGAAAAAAGTGCCAACGCTACATTGCCTTATATGTATTAGCTCGGTGCTAGCGCGACAAACAAGCTAAACTGAGGTCCTCCATCCATATTTTCAGTTGCAGGCTGAGTCATTTTTGTGTTCCCCTCTCTGTCATGTGGATGGAGGACCTCAGTGATGAGAGGAGAATGTGTAGTGCTGAGCTAATACACACACACATATAT
>NW_013952525.1:424997-431083 GCF_001266775.1 Austrofundulus limnaeus | reverse complement strand
GTCCAACCCGTTACTAGCGTGGTGTACCTAATAAAGTGGCCGGTGAGTGTACACTCACCGGCCACTTCAAATTTATTATTCTCTTTAACGTTAATGTCTAATCAAGACATACCGTAGTTGCTTGATTATATAATTTTTTTGTGGGATGCCATGATGCAGTAACACAACTGTAATTCCCATTACGACTTTATTAGATTGTCTTTTTCCAGTTTTGCATCTTACCCATTTGACAATTTAGTTTTCTTTAAAAAAATCTTGTCAAGTTTCTGAAATTGCCTCCTTCTTCCCTGCATTTGGGTCCTTCCTACATGTTATCATCCACATAGTAAAAACTCTTCATTATGTTTATGTGCCATCAGTGGACCGTGTTCTTCTCTCTGTTGTATTACTTCAAGTATCTGAAGACACACATTCCATGGACCTGGCAGCTCAGGACTATGAAGACACGTGCTTTTATATGGAGACGTTTCACTCCTCAGCATGGATTTACAGAGGGGATGACGTAAGCTCAGTGGACATTCGGCGCAGTCTCATAACCAGAACTCGACCTGTCTCAAGTAAGCTCGAGACTTTGTAAATGGAAATCAACTTTTCTTTTGTCTTAGCTTATTTTGATTCTGAACTCTGTAGAGCTTTGTAGGAAATTTTTTCTGCCCAGAACTGATCAAGTGATTGCATATCTTAGTATGTCCAATAAACTTTTACTTTTTCAGTTCGAGAGCGGACTGTCAAGATCAACAAAAGGATGGGAGAATATCCTTGGGGCTTTCGAATACAATTTTCTAAACCTATTGTTGTAACAGAGGTTGACACAAGTAAGTGAAACTATAATTCAATTAGAACCTCTTGAAGAGTGCACACCTCCACCATAAACCCAGGGTCACTCGTGCAAAAATGTAAATGTTGCAGAACTGTTCAATTTCACACACTGGAACAACGAGTCAAATGGTTAAGAAATCCTTTAAAATGCCAGATCTGGATGGTGATCCAGACCACGACCACAATTTAATCATCTGTTGTTTGTGGCGACCCCAATTTTTCTGAAAATGTCATCAAAATTTGTTTATAACTTTTTGTGCAGACAGATAAACAAACAAGCCAATGCTAACAGAAACATACCCTCCCAGGCAGAGATAATAGGCCTACTTTAATGTCAATCAACATAAAGATTTTATGAATTTATTTATATAAAATCCAAATGCAACAAATAAAAAAACAACAATATCACTGCATTTGAATATTTGAGATGAATTATTCTAGATAGCAAGTGAAAATGGTAAATGATGTGAATTTACAGAGTACAGCACTTTAAGTCCCTACAGACTCCAAAGTGCTTCACACTACAGTCATACAGTCGACATACGTTCACACACTGATGGTGGTAAGCTACATTGTAGCCACAGCTGGCCTGAGACAGACTGACAGAGGTGGGGCTGCCATGCACCGGCGCCACCGGACCCTCTGACCACCATAGGTGTCCTGCCCAAGGACACAATGACTGAGATGTAAGGAATAAGGAATTAAACCGGCAACCCACTGGTTAACAACCACTCTTCCACAGCTGCCCAAAAAATATAAACTTGCCTCACAATTGAATTAAAGTGAAATAATTAAATAAATGACACATTATATACATAAATGCCCCATGATAAAAATGTTCCATTATCATTTAAATCTCTGATATATTTTAGTTTAAAATCTTACTTAATGTTTTATAGCAAAACAAGAAATTGCATTGATGTCAGGGATTTGAGGACAAATCTACATACTTTTGTTTGGTAATAAAGGAAAACTGTATGAAGAGGCTGTGTTTTCCTAGTATTTTTTTCCCTGAAATGTTAGTTTAGCACTTTTGATTAATCTTTAAAAACCTTCATGGCACATACTGATGATGCATTTGACACTTGTTGGTAAATAAGAATAAATTTTGCACAAAAAGCAAAAACATTTGTGTTTGGTAGCTTATTTCTTGGCAACAAATCTCTTGGAAAGACTGTTCATTTCCCCTTTAAATGGTGTCACGTTTGTAAGGAACATGCATTTGTATGATGAGCAGTAGAGATGAGTATGTGTGTTGCGCACATGGAAAATTTGCCAAATCTTCTCTGCCAGCTTATTTTGCCGCTGATATTGGCACTTGTTTTAATCTTCTGGTACCTCCGGGTGCTGCCAATCACAAGATTTATTGCCAAAAAGCATCGTTACAACAAAGAAATAATCCACCGAACACAACATTTTTGTGTTAAGTATAATCGAATCAGTGGTCAATTTGAAACTTTATCTTCATCTCAGCAGAATACAGTATGATGCGGGGAAATTCTAGTAGCTATAGTTTTGAAACTAAAGTTGCAACTTTTCCGCAAAAGATTATGGCTGTAGTGTTTTTATCATTTCTTTTCTTGAAAAGTGTGAATTGTTTCTCTTTGCAAGATAAGACTTCTAATGTGTTTGGTTTCAGATGGCGCAGCGGAGGAAGCAGGGTTGATGGTTGGAGACTACGTTCTAGCTGTTAATGGAACTGATGTCACCAGCATTCATCATTCTGAGGCAGCTGAATTAGCAAGAAAAGGTTTGATATTTTTTAATTTGTTAAGCAGGAACCAGAATAAGCACTTGTGACATTTTCCTAGAACCATACAATCAGTTGCAAAAAAATATTCACCTGCTTTTTTGTAAAATTTACGTTATGGTGCAACATAAAAGTGGAATTAAAGTGAAATTTTTCATTGATTGTAGCTAATGAGTTTACAAAAAGACTTTAAATGAATAAGTTTTTTTTAGCTGTAAGGCAGCAAAATAAAAAGTTGACTAATTATGGATGTGAAAACAGAATTAAAGCTTAACAAATATGATTGTTGTTAATAATGCAGGTCCAGATGTTCTAATATTGACTGTTGGATCAGACATTGCTCGAGGTCCCAACACACCTAGACCACCCTGTCGTGGTTACCTTCATAAGCGTACCCAGTCTGGTCTGATTAAAGGCTGGAGGAAGAGATGGTTTGTTCTTACACACGACTGCTGTCTTTACTACTACAAACACAAACGGGTAAGTAGGTGAATTTGTGTGCTTGAAAAATAATAGTCTACATGTATGTTAACTAGATCTCAGTTTGATCATATAATTTGACTACAATGTTCCTACAGGATGAAGGTAAGAGGCAGCCTTTACTGTCAGTACAGCTGGAAGGAGCTGAGGTGGGTCCAGATGTTTCCCTGGGAAAGCCATTTGTCTTCAAGTGCCAACCTCAGTCTGGAAACCGAGTGTACTTTCTCTGTGCCACTTCCAATCAAGAAATGAAAAGGTAAATTACAACCATTCTGAGTTCAAATCAAATTTGATTGTTTTATTTGTAAATCCATTTGACACAAACAGCTACAGCAAATGGAACAAATGGCTATTGCATTGTTTACAATTAATTTAAAGGGGACATATCATGCAGAATCCACTTTTTTTAGCCATTAAAAGGATCCAACATTAGACTTTATTTGATAAACATATATTTTAACTGTAAAATAATGACAGTAAAAATACTGTAGGCTGTTTAGTTTTGTAAATTTTCTGAAATATATTTTAACACGGAGGGAGCCATTTTATTTACACACAAAGCATTCTGGGTAAATTATGACATTGATAGGTCCTCGGTATGAGCGAGCTATACCCACCCTGAAGGTTAATCTTGTACCATATCTGATGATTGTCTCTTTTAAATGAAACCAGAGAGCGTTGACAGAGAGGAGAAGGTAGAAATGACTCAGCCTGTAACTGAAAATGTGGATGGAGGACAACAGAGCTGCTTCATGGAAGAAAAACCTTAGATTAGCTTGTTAGCTTAAGCGCCAACGCTATATTGTCTTATATGTATTAGCTCAGTGCTAGCACGACAAACTAACAAGCTAAACTGAGGTCATCCATCCATATTTTCAGTTGCAGGCTGAGTCATTTTTGTGTTCCCCTCTCTGTCATGTGGATGGAGGACCTCAGTGAAGAGAGGAGAATGTGTAGCGCTGAGCTAATACATATATATGGTGATAGCGTCGGGGCTAAAGCTAAAGCTAACAGGCTAAGTCATTTCTAGAATTTCTTCTCTCTGTCAACGCTCTCTGGTTTCATTTGAAAGAGTCGATCGTCAGATATTGTCAAAGATTATTTGCTGCAGAACATCTAAAAAAGATCATAGGCTTAGCAATTTGGTGAATCCGCAGTTCTGAAGGTTCCTCATCTTCATTCTCCTCTGGCTCAGACGTGTAGGGCTGGATGGACAAGTCTTCTTTTGTTGACATCTTTTAATTCATTTGTAAAGAAAAAGTTTCTCTGCCACTGCTACTTAATCCTATTGCTGCTGTCAAACTGCAAAAATGGCCAAACAGGGTGGAGTGGACAATAATCGTTGGGAGTGAGGCCTGGAGGGGGGCGGGGCTTGTAATGCCTTGTTTGCATTTAAAGGGACAGCACCAAAACGAGTTGCTCTCAGAAGCACCTCAGATCAGAAATAAAAGAGGGGCCTCTGGAGCTACAGCTAGGAGGAAATCAGACCAAAGCATTGCAGTTCCACTTCTATAGACTCCAAATGAATGATTCAAATGTGAAAAAGGGAGGTTTTAAAAGCCTGATATGTCCCCTTTAAACAAATACTTTGTGCACTTTTTAATGATGGAATTTTTAAGGTCTTCAAAGATCTGGTTCAAAAACATTAGAAATCATAATTTTCTTATTGATGTCTTTGTAACTCCAGGTGGTTAGAAGCTATGGAAAAAGCTATTCATCCTATCACACAGGTACAACATTATCTGACACAAATAGTAGGGACTTTGGAATTTAAACTTTTTAATTTCCATTTAATTTTGAAAATAATGTTTATTGCAATTATAGACTAAAATGATAATGTGGCGTATTTGCTTAATAGGTTACTTTTTAAATATTAATAAACCCTAATATTTTAGAATCACGTGTGGATTGATGTCACGAGACACAACTCTAATCTCCCCCCATTGGCTGTGAAAAACCCTGACTGTCTTGGATTACTTCATAAAATGGACAAAAGCAAGGACACGTCAGTGCAGCACTACTGCATTCTGAAGGATGGGTGTCTGTACTTGTACAGCGGGATCCGAGCAACTCATGCACATGGTACAGACCAGCCAGATTTCAAACTTTCAGCCATTTTGTACCTTCTAACTACTTTCTAACAGTCTGTCAGCAACAGTGTGTGCTGTTGGTATTGAGTGTTTTCATGCATTATGTTTTAGGTTTTGTGGATTTTTTTTTAGCTACTAGCTATATTAAGAGTGTACTAAGTTCTGAATAAATAACTAAAATTCTTTTGTTTCATAACATGACACTGGATAAGTAGACTAGATATTTAGTTAAGATACATCATTGTTTCTTTCTTCAGGTGGAGTCTACCTTCAGGGTTACATGGTGCGAGAGCAGCCTCATGGGTCCAAAAGGTCCATCATTGAGCTGAAACCTCCATCAGATGAGTTTAAGACCTTTTACTTCTGTGCTGAAAACTTTGCTGAAAATAAACGGTAAAAGACACAGTTCTTTAACTCCCTTTACAAAAAAACAACAACAAAAAAATACGTTAATTCATCCGTTTTTTCACAGATCATTGAACCAGTCCACAACTAAACCTATATGATAGCATTATAATAAACCCCCAAACACCCCATATCAAACTACATACATTTAATTCAGTCTATACTAGACCCTAATTCAAATAAGTCCAAAATATGATAGAATACAATAAGATTACTAAATTGTAAAATGCTGAAAAAGTTAAGGAAGCCTGCTGGGTTCTTTTGTATCAAATTGCATCAAATCAAAGGGGATAGTCAGGTCAGTTTTGAAGTGATATTCTGTCGGTTGTCATCAACAGTTAGCAGCTTATCAGTCATGACAGCCATCATGGAAGAAGTCCTTCTTTAGGCTAAGCTAATGGCTTGTCTTTTAAAACAGTGTTCTTCAATGTTTTTCAGTCAAACTGATGGAGAGATGGAGCAAGGTCCCCATCTCTGTCTGTCCGTCCGTCTGTCCGTCCGTCTGTCTATCTGTTACATCTGTATTTTATGTATATATATAT
>NW_013952525.1:411391-424412 GCF_001266775.1 Austrofundulus limnaeus | reverse complement strand
TATATATATTTACATACACCGGTATATATGACCGACACATTCAGCAGCAATGCACAGCACACACACATTTAAATAGTAACAGACAAAGGACCAGAGCCTGCTATAGGTATTTCAACAACAATCTGTGGGACTGCCCTACAGGCGTGTATCTGACGTCAACACTCAATCCATTGGCGGGAGCTGACGGATTGAAGACAGGCACAAGAACTGATAAATGGCCCAAATCCTTGGTTTGGAGAAGCCCTTCTTGCCCAGACAAGGAAAACTTTAAGTACACTTGTTGGAGTCCTAACTGGGCACAACTTGCTCATTCACCATAAAATGGTGATGGACTCCATGACAATAGTCTGTGTGATGCCTGTGGCATTGAATTAGAGACCTCTTTGCACTACTTAGACCAATGCCTGGCTCTGAGCAGTCAAAGGAAAATAATTCTTGGAGAACCTTTTATGGATCCTGAGAGGCTCAGAGAGTTTCTAACCTGGTGACCTTCCAAGAGACACGATTAAAAGCTCAGTGTCTCTTTGGGGAGAGTAATGGGCCCACTTATGAGGCCCCCGCTCACGAGTCTTCTCCACATACCATACCATACCATACCATACCATACCATACCATACCATACCATACCATACCATACCATACCATACCATACCATACCATACCATACCATACCCTAACACAGACGTTCAGTTAAGAAAACTGGGACAAAGTAAACAAACACTTTCATCAAAAATGGTTAGATAAGTTGTTGCATTTTTTTCAGAACAGTACAGTATAAAACAGACCTTTGGCCAGCTATTGCCTGGATGAAGACTTCTGACAAGCACGTAGAGAGAAAACTGTTTATCTTGGAGCCAAACTAGGCACATTTTCTGAAAGTAGACAAAAATTCCTACGTTTTGATGTATAATCTGTCTTTGTAACATGAAAATTGTGGCTGTAGTAGGAATTTGTTTGCAAAAAAATTTTTTTTGTAAAGCCAAACCTTCTCACTCTAAGGTCACATGACCTAGAGTGAGGAGTTTCCCATGTAATCCAATGGGGATTTTTAGATTAGTTTTTTGCAGATTACGTCGCCATGGTAACAGATTACGTAAAGATAAATAATAGCACACCTCGTGAGATCGACGCCGATGATATTCTGTGACCAATGTCATGGCTGGTAAAGTACTATTGATGAGAGATGTGACATTCCAAATCTTTTGAATGGCTCTTTAAAACAAAATATGGGAACTGACTGTCGCAGACAATTGAAAGCAGTTTTTTTTCTTCCTCCTTGTGGTTTCCTCGTCTTTTCATTTTTTAAAGAACTCATTGGTGGGCTGGATGTGGCCTGCTGGCTGCCAGTGGAATAGCACTGCCGTATGCAATAACATGACTAACCATTCAAAACTGAACAATTTTTGAAAGGAATGAATAGTTAAAATTCTGTTTCCTTTAATCTCGTCTTTTAGAAACGATATTTGTCAAATAAATATTGATAGAAAAATGACCAGACTATCCCTTTAAAAACAACTATCACACTGTTGATAAATGATAAAAGAGCTCTCAAACTTCCTGGACTATGATGATGTACGATATACTTTAATGACAAGAAAACAAGTTGAAAACACTAACTCATGGAGTTCTGTTGATGTGTACAGATGGATTTCAGCGATCAAAGCTTCGATAAACAAGTGGCTGCCTTTACATCAGGTCCTTCAGGAATATATGACTCCACCACCAGAGGAGACTAGAATGTGAAACACAGGACAGAACAATATTCTGCTTATACTACACGGTTCCTGCTCTCAAGATGGCTCCCACTCTTTCCCTTATGCTTCAATAGGAAATAAAGCTGTTTACAACCTTTCAGTTCTGCTGCACTTTTAGCTCCTGTCTTCAAACCTTTTGTGGAAGTATTTCTTAATTTACCAATGTTTTTATTCATGTAATTGCTTTTTATTGCACATTTAGATAAGTGGACACTGATCTTTGAAACAATGCCTTCAAATAAAGGTGATTTGCACAAACTAAAGTACATAAATGTATTATTTGTGTTACTGAGCAAGCTAGTAGAAGTTATTTTACAAACATGAAATTGGAATCTTTTGTGTGTTTTTGTTTACTTGAAGTTAGTTTTAAATTGTTTTAAAACCTGGTAAAGACGATTTTTGTGAAACCCTGTCAGGACTGCCTCCATCTTACTGCTGAAATTCTGATGTTCAGATCTGCTTTTGTCAACTTTTTCAAAGCTTGTAATTAGTTTTTTCCCTAATTGTTTTAAATAATAAAATATTGATTGTCGTGGAACATTGTAAAACTACATGAAAACAGATCAGAAGAGCTTTTCAGTGGGGTTCATTAACTGGGTAAACTAACAAAAGCACTTCTGCTGATGGAATGAGGCACTAATTGCTCCACGTTGACTTGAGGGATAAAATTTTAGCTTTGCATTTGTAAAAGATGATTCAGTAAAAGATTTACAATAGCTGAAAAATATAGCATTTAAAATCCTTTTGAGTCTTTTTCATACAGAATTGTAATATATGGAGATTATTGTTAATAAGTTAGTAAAAAGATTTGCTGTAAGCTTGAACTGCTGTTGGCATGTGCAAAAGAAATGTCTGTTTGTGCCTGTGTTTTTTCAGTATTTTTTCATTGTAAATCCTCTTCGATGACATACTGCCATTTCACATTTATCTCCTACCCACTCCACAGCAGAAACAGATAAGATAGACTTTATGCAATAGTTAATTTAATTTTAACATTGTGGTGAACACTTACATCCCAGTTGTTTTCACACCAGAAGGCTCATTGTGAAAGTTAACTGAGAGGTTTTTGGAGGGAAAAGAGAATTAGCCTACTGTTATTCATGGATTGTTCCTGTTGTTCATTGTTGGAAATGCATCTTTATTAAAGAGAGACTCCAATATCTTGTTGTTTCCCTTTTGCTGACTTCCACAACATAGCTATTTTTGTGCTCTGCTTTATCTGCCTTTATGCCTGTTTGCTAATCTGATAATCTCCTTGTGTCACTTTCTTTATTTAATTGTCCAAACTATAGATACTGGATTTCTAACTTTGTTCTGTAAAAAAAAAAACACTAAAACGTAATTATTGTTGAACAAGGCCTTAAATGATTTCTTTTGATTGCTTTTTGTGTTTGTCACATCTGTCTCTGAGCTAACAAGTGACGGAGAAAAGAAACCCTTTTAACATGAATAATGTATTTTAAAAAAGGTGTATACACAGCATTTGTACAGTACTATGTGAAACACCAAGTGTAAAACAAAATGTTTAAAAATGTGACGTTATCATCTTGCAATAAAAGCAAACGCTGACGTTGCTGAAGATGACATTCAGAATTTAAATTCAAAATGTTTTCATTGAAAACAATATGGGTGGTACCTGTGGTCCGGCAGTTTGAAGTGCAGCTCAGACACCAGCCACAACTGCAAGTTTTGATGTCTGTAGGGAAATGTTAGCAGTGTTAGCAGTGTTAGCAGTGTTAACGGTTGCATTTGTTGCAGAATGACGTCATAACAAAAGCCCAACAAAAAAGGCTGCATTCCATTCTGAAATACTGAAAATTAAACTTTAACATTTAGCCACATTTACATTTACACATTTAGATTTAGACATTTAGACATCACATTTAACGTTTAAATTTAAATAAAAATAGTAACATTTAAGAACAGGGAGCTAAATAATAAAATGTTAGGATTTTACACTCAGAAAATTAGCTAAATAATGAAAATGTGTTATGTGTTAATTATTATTATTATTATTATTATTATTATTATTATTATTATTATTATTATTATTGTTCTTTCCTGAAGTGGCCTAGCCTGGCCATCATCTTCCTAGTCACGGTAATTCTAATCTCCCTTCTCTGCTCCATCTGGGTTTTCTTCCCACTGACTTGGATTTCTTTGGTAGAATTTCAACCTGGCCAATCAGCAAACAGAAGGAGGAGTTGTGAACGATGACGTTGATTTTCTGCACTGTTATAGTCCGCCTGTAGCTTAGCAGTGGTAGAGGAGGAATTGAATTGAAGGAGTTGAAGTCTGTGCTGACAAGGTTTCTAAATTAAATTAAATTAGTCTCACAAAGCCTGCAGCACTGATTTACAGCCGTCTCATTCGGCTCTGTACTTCTCTCTTCCCAATAAGGAATGGTTGTTTACAGTGCACGCAATTTCCGATTAGCTTTTTAGTTTAGCTTCCTTCATGGTCAAGTTGGCGCACTGCATACATCAAGGCCAAATGTTAGTAAAATCAGATCCAATTATTTTAATTTCCAACAGATTCGACACCTCCAGCAAGCAATGGTTTTTCAATAGCCGGGGGTCCAGACTCTCTGTACGAAGCAAAGCAAAGAACAAGGGGCTGTTTTTTTTTTTTTTTTACCAGGCTAGAAGTGGCCTAATTAAAGAAAAGTCTTTTGAAATATTTGACATTGATACAAATGATATTTGAAAATTCATTTATGTGAAATGAGCCTTTAAGCTTTTGAAAGTCTTAATTCTAGCTTTTATTCTGAAGGTTCAGACAACTGTGTATTTTGTCTTCTCTAGCAGACCGCCCCACTGCTTTCTTAACTTCATTCACTGTGCAGACTCTGCAGAACCACGGGGATTACAATGAAACTCCTTTCACTCATTTCCATGATTGCTGGACTTTCTCTCTCTTTAGAGGACTGTCCACCTCGCTGTAAGTGTGATGGGAACATCAACAGTGTTTCATGTGTTGGAGTACAGGCGATGCCTTTCTTTGATCCTTCCACACAAGAGGTGTAAGTAACAGCATCTTTATGGCACACAGTTTAGTTAGGGAAGGTGGTGTCAGAAATGAACATCTTTATATTTGTGTTTCAGGTGGCTTGTGAGGACAAACATTTCTTCCATTCCTCAAAATGCGTTTGCCAATTTACTCAACGTTTCTCACATGTAAGATTTTCTTTTTCCTCATGTCAACCATTTTCTTTCAAGCAGACAATTAAGGATGTTTTTCATCACGATCAATAAAAACTAGATATGTAAATGTTAATGACTAAATTAAAACAAATATTTGTCAACTGCATTGCACATGTAATGGCATTTTATCTGCCCATTGGTGACATTCTAAAGAAAACTGTTAAAAAATGTTGTATGCTGCTTTCTAAAGATTTTATGAAACATATAAATTATGACAGTGGGCAAACTGTATTGAAAAGCAGTGAAAGAAAAGGAACAATGATTATAACAACAAAAAAAATACACAAGAGTCGAAACTAAGAAGTCATTAAAGAAAAAGTATATCAAGTCCTAGCAGAATTTTACATTTATTTATTTTATTTTATTTATTGATTTTTTTTGTGTGTGTGTTTATAACATCCAGTCTGTTTCCTTGAATATAAGATTTGAGGGAAGTTTGTATTAGGAAATACAGTACATTTGATTTTGGTGGGAAAAAAAGACCAGTCGTTACAAATCACTAATTTATTTGGTAAACTTAGGATTATTAAATAACAAATAAGAATCATTAAGTGATTTCTGTTTTTCAAAATTGTTTAACCCTCAGAAAGTCGTGGAGTAAAAAAACTAATATTTGTTTTTATTTACCTGTACGTTTATTTATTTAGTTATTTAGTTAACTAAGTTTTTCATCGCTAAGGCTAAGGCCCCCTGGGTGGCCACTAGTAGGGGCCCTCAGAAAACTGGATAAGGAAAAAAACAGCAAAAATAAAAATTAATCTAATAAGTGCTCTAAATGATAGTCATAAAATCAAATCTGTTTTTCAATAATTATTTTAAATATAATTCATAATAATATTTAAGAGAGCTTTGAATATTTTTGTTTTGTTCTCATCGTCAGCAGTTTGTTAAAAATTGTTTCTTCAGTGGGAATACAACACAGTGTTTAAAACATGTTGGTTAATAAAATTCTTATGCTAAACAAATGTAATGATAAGACAACAGTGAACAAAAGTTATAAAAACATTATAAAAGTTGATGCTTCTTTACATATTTTGTAGCATTGAAAGGCTTTATGGCTGCTTACCTAATGCAGTGTGTCTGACAATCTTTGAAACAACTGAGGGCCCAATGCATTGAGGGATTAATAGATGGGAAGATGGATCCTGCAGGTGATAAAGCATTTGACATGCTGCCAGTGGAGTTTTATGAGAGTCAAAGTGATTTCTTAATAAGGCTTAGACTAAATAATGTGTTCAGCTTTAAAATAGACAGTGACTTTCTAAAACTGGCCTAGCCAAATGAAGCTGTATTCCTCATTGTTTGCTTTGTCACAGTCAGAATTTAGTGAGACTTCAACTGAAAACTTGCCTGCTTTCTCAAGCCATCTTGTTGTGTGGCTGGAGTTTGTCCTAATCGTGACTGGTCAGATTGACTTGTCTTGTGGGACAACTTTAAAGAGGAAGTAATAATATGACTTATGGTATTTATTTTATCAAATAAAAAGGATTGTGAACATGTAAACATAATTTATTGACTTCAGATTTCGTGCTCCACGCAAAGAGATTTAGTAAAACCAAAGAGCATGACCAGTCACCCATCGTGACAGTGTTGAGGGGCATCTTTCTCTTGCCCCCTTCCTTAATGCGCACAAGATGGTATGCACAGTGAAGGTCCAATTTGGGAAGCATGGTCAAGCTTTGAAGAGATTCAAAGTAGGAATCAGTGAGTGAGATTTATTCCAAATGCTGATCATTTTCATTAGCTTGTACTCATGGACTGGGAGATTTATCCTCACAAAGAACCACAGATACTAAAACATACTAATACTGTATGTTTCTCAATGGTTGACTTTCCAGTTGTGATAATTACAAACTAAGGTAGGAGTTCTGTCACATGGACACAGTTTAACTGAATTCAATGCATTTTCAACTAATTAAACCTAAAAAATCTCTCAGCTTTTGGGTTTCCATTGAGTTTTATCTGATCTGAGAGGGGTAAACTCACTGTCATACCTGATAGCAGCAGCTGTATTGTCAGATTTGGGCAGATGGTACCATACTACATGGAATTGTCACTTTGGTGTGGTATGAAAGCTGTACAGAACACTTAATGAATAACTTTTTTTTCTAAGAAACTCAATGCACATTACTGCAAATCTCTCCAATATGAAATACACTGAAAAAGGTTATTATGTTTGTTTTGTTGCATGTTTTTCAGATACATCACTGATGATGACTCTTTGAGATCTCTTGAGAAGCATTCTTTTTACAACCTGTCCACTGTCACAGACATGTATGTAAATAGTGAAGCTAGAAACTGCTCTGTTAGTTCCTTTGTGATGATTTAATCTGCAAAACAAAATAATTAATAATAATAATTGTTATGGCAATATTTATTTAACAAAGACAGAAATACGTGGTCCAAGAATGAAGGTACTCYGTGAGATGATCAGCTGAGTTTTATTGCAACAACAGGAAACACAGAGAACAACCTGGCCTGTCTCTGTGCCTCTTCTTCTCTCTGTCACTGTCTCTCCACACTGCTGTTGAACACTGTGTCTCGAGAGGCCTATACTCTATATATATTAACAAACAACACTCTGTCATCTTAGCAATATTTGATACAAGGTCAATGGAAAACACAAAGATAAACACAAGTGATATCTAASARNGVCTGTTGTTAGCAAATCTTGTTCTGACTTTAATCATTCTATCTGCAGATGAACAGCATGTCATAAAAACCTAGGTCATTAAAGGTTGTCATGAATTATTTGCTTAAACATAAAAGTATTAGTTCCATTACAATAATAATAATAATACATTTTATTTGGTGGTGCCTTTCTGACACTCAAGGACAAGCAACAGAGTAAAACAAAATGAATACATTTTGCACATAAAAACAAAATACTCATTAAAAACAGTAAAAAATCAAACTACAAAACTTAAACTTAAAATCAGCTGTGGTAAGCGATCCTGAAGAGGTGAGTCTCTTGTGAGCAAAACAAAAGTAAAAGAATTTCAATTCTTTATGACCTCAAAGATGTGAAAGGAAACAAAATATATCTATTTGTGTTAGCTTAGGGCTGCACCTAACAAATATTTTAATAATCGATTAATCAGCCATTATTTTTTTCTATTCATCGAGTAATCATAAAACATAAAAAAACATAATTTTGACCTTTGTTCCAAATAGAACATTTGGACTGACAAAGCATATTGCAATAGTGTAAGCAAGGCAATGAATCAACATTTTTCCTCCAAAATTTCTAAAACAAACAAACAAACAAACAAACAAACAAACAAACAAACAAACAAACAAACAAAAAGAAAACAGTGTAAAGAGCTCTCCTGACAATGACCTCTTGATCTGAAGTCTACCTTTCTAACAGAACTGAACTATTTTCTTTAAAGTCACTTTTGACCTCAATATTGTCATGTTTCCTGAAGAATCATTGTCCTACACTAAATTAGTTATAGTTTGAAAAATGCTTACACATATTCTTTTTATCTTTTATACCTCTCCTGGGCTGCCACCTTTTCGTGGTGGAGCGGTTTGAGTGTCCCAGTTATCCTAGGAGCTATGTTGGGTCACCCAAGACAAACAGGTCTTAGGTGAGGGATCAGACAAAGTGCAGCCCAAAGACCTGTTATGATGAGTGCAACAGTTGGACTTGCAGTTCCCTCTCCCAGAGGCAGGTCATCAGGGCCCCACTCTGGAGCCAGGCCTGGAGGTGGGGCACTGTGCCAAGCACCTGGTGGCCAGGCTTTCGCCCATGGAGCCTGGTCGGGCACAGAAGAGGAGACGTGGGTCCCCCTTCCCATGGGTTCACCACCTGTGGGAGGGGCCATAGGGGTCAGGTGCAATGTGTGTTGGGCAGTGGTCGAAGGCGAGGACCTTGGCGGTTCGATCCTCTGCTACAGAAGCTGGCTCTAGGGATGTGGAATGTCACCTCTCTGGTGGGGAAGGAGCCTGAACTGGTGTGTGAGGTTGAGAGGTTCCGACTAGATATACAGTAGTCTAACTCACCTCGACGCACATCTCTGGCTCTGGAACCAGTCTCCTCGAGACGGGTTGGACACTCTTCCACTCTAGAGTTGCCCATGCTGAGAGGCGCAGAGCAGGAGTGGGCATACTTTTTGCCCCCCATCTTGGCGCCTGTACGTTGGGGTTTACCCCGGTGAACGAGAGGGTAGCCTCCCTCCGCCTATGGGTGTGGGGGACGGGTCCTGACTGTTGTTTGTGCCTATGTGCCTAACAGCAGCTCAGATTACCCACCCTTTCTAGAGTCCTTGGAGGGGGTGCTGGAGAGCGCTCCTAACGGGGACTCCCTCATTCTGCTGGGGGACTTCAACAAGTTCGGAGAGGCCAGAGAAAAGACTTCTGTACGGCTTTGAGGCAATTCTGGTCCACCATCCGGCATCTTGGTGGGGGAAGAAGTTCACCACCAACACTGTTTATGGTGGGGATGGTGCGCTGATGACCTCAACTTGGGACGTTGTAGGTCGGTGGGCGGAATACTTTGAAGACCTCCTCAATCCTACCGACACATCTTCCCATGAGGAAGCAGAGCCTGGGGACCCTGGGTCGTACTCTCCAATCTCTGGTGCCGAGTCACCGAGATGGTTAAAAAGCTCCTCGGTGGCAGGGCGCTGGGGTTGGATGAGATTTGCCTGGAGTTTCTTAAGGCTCTGGATGTTGTGGGATTGTGTTGGTTGATGAGACTCTACAATATTGCATGGACATCGGGGGCAGTTCTCCTGGATTGGCAGACCGGGGTGGTGGTCCCCCATGTGTTCCAACTATAGAGGAATCACACTTCTGAGCCTCCCTGGTAAGGTCTATTCAGGGGTTCTGGAGAGGAGGGTCCATCGGATAGTCAAACCTTGGATTCAGGAAGAGCAGTGTAGTTTTCGTCCAGGTCGTGGAGCAGCGGACCAGCTCTATACCCTCAGCAGGGTCCTGGAGGGTGCATGGGAGTTCAACCAACCAGTCTACATGTGTTTTGTGGACTTGGAGAAAGTGTTCAACTGTGTCCCTCGGGGACTCTTGTGGGGGTATTCCGGGAGTATGGGGTATCAGGCCCGTTGATAAAGGCTGTTAGGTCCCTGTATGACCAATGCCAGAGCTTGGTCTGCATTGCCGGTAGTAAGTCGGACTTGTTTCCGGTGAGAGTTGGACTCCGCCAAGGTTACCCTTTGTCACTGATCCTGTTCATAACTTTTATGGACAGAATTTTTAGGCGCAGCCAAGGTGTTGAGGGGATCCTTATAGGTAGCCTTAGGATCTAATCTCTGCTTTTTGCAGATGATGTGGTCCTATTGGCTTCATCAGATCGTGATCTCCAGCTCTCACTGGAGTGGTTCGCCACTGAATGTGAAGCGGCCGGGATGAGGATTAGTGCCTCCAAATCCAAGACCATGGTCTTGAGCTGGATAAGGGTAGGGTGCCTTCTCTGGATTGGGGAGGAGGTTCTGCCCTAAGTGGAGGAGTTAAGTATCTCCGGGTCTTGTTCACGAATGAGGGAAGAATGGAGCGGGAGATCGGCAGGCAGATTGGTGCTGCATCTGCAGTGATGCGGGTGTTGTACCGGTCTGTCGTGGTGAAGCGAGAGCTGAGCCAGAAGGCAAAGCTCTCAGTTTACCAGCCGGTCTACGTTCCTACCCTCATCTATAGTCACAAGCTTTGGGTAGTGGCCGAAAGAACGAGATTGCGGATACAAGCGGCCGAAATGAGTTTCCTTCACAGGGTGTCTGGCCTCTCCCTTAGAGATAGGGTAAGCTCAGTCATCCAGGAGGGACTCAGAGTAGAGCCGCTGCTCCTCCATGTCGAGAGGAGCCAGTTGAGGTGGCTCGGGCATCTGGTTAGGATGCCTCCTGGACGCCTCCCTGGTGAGGTGTTCCAGGCATGTCCCACTGGCAGGAGGTCCAGAGGAAGACCCAGGACATGCTGGAGGGACTATGTTTCTCTGCTGGCCTGGGAACGCCTTGAGATTCCCCCAGAGGAGCTGGCCCAAGTGGCTGGGGAGAGGGAAGTCTTGGTCTCTCTGCTTAGGCTGCTGCCCCCGTGACCCGACCCTGGATAAGAGGAAGAAAATGGATGGATGGATCTTTTATTAATAAAAGGAGCACAAATTCCACATTCATACCTGAGATGACTTGGGACGATTATGAAGTTTCAAGTTTAATGGCTTTTGACAATCTGTTTAATTTTGCCATAGCTGATAGAACTACAATGATTTATAAATGTTGCTTCAGTCTGATTTTTCTGTTTGGGACCTCATTTAAAAAGACCCATTGAACAGAGCTTCCTACAGACAGCTCAAGCTAGGTAATCTTAAGAATTTTTATTTTTCTTAAAGGCTTGGTTAAGAAAATAATTTCCAATTGTCTTTTGTTCACTGCAGGAAAAATGAATGTATGTTTAGTGCTTATCACAAAAGTTGAGTAATTGTTATTTTAGCTATTTTAAACAAGAAAAAATACATAAATACGTAACTAAAATCAATTATTATTTGTTCTGTTGCGTTAGAATAATGAAAAAGTGTATGTGTTTGTGTGTGTCTGTGTCCATAGAAAGCTAAACGGCATTAAAACACTGTCATTCATTGATCAAGAGGCTTTTAAGGAACTTCCAAACTTAAACTATCTGTATGTACATTTCTGTTTATTTATTTTGCATTTTGACAGTGTTCTATTTTCACAAAGTAGCAACATTAAAGTTCTGTGATTTATTTGTACCCTTTCAAAAATGCACTGTGTTTTGTTACAGAGGAATCACTAACACAGCTCTTACCTCACTTCCTGTGCTAGAGTTTATTCAATCAAGACGAGAAGATTTTATTTTGTAAGTATTTCAGCACAAACATTTGAATCAACAGCAATTTTTGATGGTGTACAAATAATTTTATTGTCATTCTTTGGTTAAATAGGGAAATAGTGGATAATGTCTTCATGAAGGTCATTCCTGCTAATTCGTTTGCTGGAATGTCCATGAATTCTCTTACTATGTAAGTTGGATCTGCCCAAACAATATAATTTTCATTTTTATAATCATTGTCTTAAGGTATTAGAACACAAACTTTTCCCCATTTTATTTACAAATATTATAATGTTAATGTTGGATTTTTATCAAACCACTAACAATCCATGTTAATATGCTGTTTGTGTCCATTGAGAGGCTAGTATGATGTGGACATTACACATTTACGATTGATTGTGAGAAAAATTAAATACTGAAGAATGAAATTTGGGGTAACAAAAAAAGATGGGAGAAGCTATTTTCTCTTCTCAACTTTCAATAGACTTTATTTGCTTCAAACGAAATAGAAATAGACAAAAAAAAAAGGTCCAAATAGGAGTGGAGGAAAAAATGAGGACAAGAGCACTCGTCCAACTGTTAAGGGGCAAAGGAATGCTTCTTGAGCTCCTAATTGCATTTCTGAAGGGCGAGCAAAAAAGTAAGAAAGTCACCACTGCTTTTTCCATGTTGTTTACTGAAGGATGAAGGAAGAAAGAAAGAAAGTTCTGACAAACACACAGCATGTTTTACCAGGACACTTAGACAGTAGTCAGGGAAGGGATAAGAAAGGAGGAAAAGGCATTCACAAGGGCATCTTCAAAATATTTTGAAATGTTTGTAGGGGTTCAGTTTCCTTCTGTGTCACAGAGGCTTGTAGAATTTTGAGATCTTGGACTACTTTTGAAAAATGGTATATATGTGTGTGTGTGTGTGGTGGGGGGTGTTTCTGGTGACATTTAGGGGCAATTTTAAAACAAAATGCCTACATTTGGGGACAACTGGTGCATTTGGGGACCAAAGTTGAGTTCCCATTTGGTTTAAATGCCATTGGTGGGTTGGGGGTTGGGTTTAGGACCACGGTGTGAATTGAGTTTAGGTTAGTTTTAGGGTCAGGTAGGTACCTGTGGGTTTAGCCTTAGGGTTTGTGTCAGGGTTAGGCTGTAGAAATGTAATGGAAGTCAATGGAATGTCCCCAAATGTATAGCTGGGCAAACGTGTGTGTGTGTGTGTGTGTGTGTGTGTGTGTGTGTGTGTGTGTGTGTGTGTGTGTGTGTGTGTGTGTGT
>NW_013952525.1:406013-411381 GCF_001266775.1 Austrofundulus limnaeus | reverse complement strand
TGTGTGTGTGTGTGTGTGTGTGTGTGTGTGTGTGTGTGTGTGTGTGTGTGTGTGTGTGTGCGTGCGTGTGTGTGTAAACACGTTTTTGCTACATCATGGGGTATATTTTCCAGACAAACACAGTCTTTTGGCTCCTCATAGGGACCAAAGCTTGGTTCCCACAGGTACAGATACTAACTTTGGGTGGGGATTATGTTTAGGACCAAGGTATAAAATGAGTTAAGGTTAGATTTAGGGTCAGGTATTTATTGAACTGGTTAGGTTTAAGGTAAAAGGTCAGGGTTAGGCTATAGAAAAGACTGGAAAATGAATTGACGTCAATGCAAAGTATTTTAAACAGCTTCTCACAAGTGTGTTCTGAGAATTACCACACTTTGCTACATTAGAACGTTTAAGACTAAAATTAAAGGTTTGATGCTTTACTTTTACTGCAGGCCACTTGTTACCATTTCAGTTAATTCTAAATAATCAGCTTATGTGTTTACTTTAAGTGTGGTTGTTGATGAGCCTAATTTAAGTCAGTACGTTCAGTTTTCTCTATTCCTCATTATGTTTTTGAATAATAATGTCACAGTATTTGCTGCAGATCTGCTGAATACAGTCCTGTAGTTTGGCAGGTTTGTTGTCTTCATTCTCCTCTGGTTCTGGGTCAGACTCTGGCTCCAACATGTAAGGCTGGATGGACAAGTCTTCTGTTGTTGACAGCTTTCATTTTGTAAATGAAAGATTTACGCCATGCACCGCTAGATTTTCATATCTGCTATTAAACTTAAAAAATGGCTGAACTGAGTAGAGTGGACAATTATCATTGGGAGTGAGACCTGGAGGAAGGGCGGAGTGTGAAGTGCCTCATTTGCATTTAAAGAGACAGCACCAAAACGAGTTACTCTCAGACACACCTCTTGGCAAAATCTAGCAGGCTTGTGAGGAGTGCAGAAGAAGCTGGTGAGAAACTACAGTATTTAAAACTTGGACTGGTGAACTAGGAGGAGAAAAGATGTGGCATAGATTGTTGAAATGAATGAAATTGGTTTGAACTTGTTACAATTTAATTGGCTCCAGAAGA
The DNA here is from genome assembly GCF_001266775.1 of Austrofundulus limnaeus. Taxonomy (NCBI): domain Eukaryota; kingdom Metazoa; phylum Chordata; class Actinopteri; order Cyprinodontiformes; family Rivulidae; genus Austrofundulus; species Austrofundulus limnaeus. The sequence goes on along the minus strand of NW_013952525.1, from coordinate 410,315 downwards.
AAACAGGTGGCGAAGAAAAATTTCTGTTGGCTGTCAGCAGGCTTTTGTTGAGACTGTTGTGTTTGATCATTCATCTTAAATCCTGCCCAGAAAGTTTGTGTCTGAAACACACAAAACTTGTGGAGTCATTATCCCAACTATCAGCTTTGCAATTAAAGCTTTAAGATTTAAAGTGTTGCTTTTAAGTTTGCTTTTGATGGATTTTTTTTGGTTAGGCTGCATGTTAAATCAATAAAAATATATCTGTACATCTCTTATTATTTTTCAGCATGCTGAATAACAATGGTTTAAGAGAGATCCAAAGCTATGCTTTTAATGGGAGCAGACTGGAGGAAGTGTAAGGCATTTTGACCTATTGAAATGAACCAATAACAGTTTGATTCAATACTATAGTTAAACACAACTTGTGTGTGTGTGTCTAATTTGTTATCTCTTCTTTAAATTTGTCAACCTTTAAGAATGAAAGTTTGATGCTTCATGTAATTTTAAATATCATTATATTACTTTCATTTATATGCGCACTTTGTGTTATAGGTACCTTCACAGGAATGTGGATTTGGAACATATAGATGAATTTGCTTTTTATGGTGTGATTCATGGCCCAACTCACTTGTAAGTCCACTCACTTTTTATAGTACACTTAAATGACACATCAAGCCATACCGTGTGTCTAAACTTATCACAAAAATTAAGGAAATTTGTGTTTGGTAGATTATTTCTTTGTTGTAACAATGCTCAAAACAAGAGTCAATAGCAACAGGAATCTAAGCTGTTTGGCAGAGAAGATTTGGCAAAATTTTCATGTGCCCAACCCACATATTCAGCTCTACTGCTCATCCCATAAATGCATTTTCCTTACAAATGTGGCACCATTTAAAAGAGGAATGAACAAGCTTTCTAACAGTATACGATTTATTGTCAAGAGGCATTGTTACAACAAAGAAATACCAAACACAAATTTCCTTACTTTTTGTGCTTAGTTTGTGTATACAAAAAATAGGACTAATTTACCTTATTAGACAGAACACAAACACCATCTTATTATATTTAACATCTAAACACACAAACTGAACCATATATTTTTCAAAGATTTTCTTCTTTGCTGCTTGACTCTACTGCACCCATTGCGTTTGTGGGCATGTGCTATTTTTCAACCCTTGAAGGATGTTTTTATTGTGTCCTTTGTATCATGGAAAATTCTTGAAGAAAAAAAATTTAACCTTTGTATATTATTTTAAAAGAGATAGTGATTGGCTTCAAGTGGTGCTTCTGAAAGGAGTTGGGACCCCATTGTGTGTAAAGTAAAACTGTTGTGAGAAAGAAAGTGTGTTGTGTACAGCTGAATAAAATTTGGTACTGGTTGCCAAAGCTGTTTAGGAAATTTTACATTTACATCCCACCATGGTTCAGTCAGCAGCAGCTTTGCATCGACAAGTTCTGGATGTGGTGGGAATGATATTTGACTGCAGCTGTGAAGGACGCTGTGTGAGAACTGAGCTTCCTGTCGGTGCTTTGGAACTGGGGAGGAGCCCATGGCAGTACCTGCTGCTCATTAGAAAGAATGGTAGCTGTGTTCACATCAGAGTCTCCAAAAAGCACAATAACACCAGGAATAAGGTCTCAATAGATCAGGGGCGGAGCTTCTGGGGGGGCTGGGGCCCAGATGGCAGAAAAGCTTCTTGTCAACCATCCAGCAGTAACTTATTCAGCAAGGTTATTTTTGACTCTTCCCGTCACCTTTGCAACCTCATACTTCAAGTTAAAACTCTCCACTTGCATACATGTCAACCCCTTTGGACATTTACCTGTATAATGAACCTCAAAATCTCTAGTTTTGCAAAAAAAATCTGTACTAATCACACGTGCAGGGTGGTGGGGGGTGTAGCTAAAGGCGGACTGTCAGCTGCAGAAACGACAGCACCTGAGGCAGGGCTGGAGGAAATTAGGACGGGAGAACTTATTTATAGTAGCAGAGTGGGTTGGAAGATGGTTATTTGATGTCATTTATTGTTTAGTTAACATGCAGGGTCTGACATGTTAACTAAATTTGAAACTAAGGTTTTGAAAAAAATTTGTAAAACGTATAAAGTACAGACAATCCATACGACTTGACCTGTAGGCCTATTTGAGGAGCACAGTGGGACAGGAGAGACTATGTGGACTTGCCGTGTTGTCCACAGAGAAAGAGAGAGCGAAGAAAATGGACAAGGAAAAGGCAGGGCTCATCTTATGCCCTTCAGTAGTGGTGAGTAGGCCTAAAGCACTTCTTTTTGAAATTGTTGGTGAACATGTGGGCCGCTGTGCCAGCTTTACTAAACTTTATAACTACTGATAGGGTACAGGCTCTGAGTTGAAATAGATAAAGTGGGTGTCAAAACGAGCCGATCGCTATCCATGGTGCTGAACTGCTTTCAATTTGTGTTGTATCATTAGTAGCTGAATGTTTTATTTCTTAGTTTTTTATACATCACATCCATTTGATGGACTTAAAAATGACAATCGCTCTCTGTGGTGCCAAAGCTTGTAAGTGCCGCTCTTGAGTATGTGTTTGTTGTATGATGTTATCATGAGCTTTGTTATTTGGTATACAGGGCCTGGCCCAGCTCTGATTTGTTCCACTAGTGCTATAGATGTTTTGCCATTTGCTTTTTAAATAACAGTTACTAGAGGGGTCTGAAAACTTGATTAACATAGCAAGAAATTTGCTGAATTGGCAACACTGCGAGTATTCTGCAATTCACCACCTATGATGTCAGTTGTCAATCCATCCATCCATCATCCATCCATCCATCCATCCATCCATCCATCCATCCATCCATCCATCCATCCATCCATCCATCCGACAGTCATGGTTGTGTTAATTTAGCCATGGATTGAAGCGATCAAATTATTGTGCATTATGTGAACTTGTCTAGCTTTGCAGATTTACCATAAATTATACAGATTTCCCCCCATTTTTTATGACTATGGTTGTACAGAGAAAGTCTCACTGATTTTTCAAAAACTCAGTTTCAAATTTTTTTGAGTCTAGGCTGTGGCCGACCTGCGGGCTATTGTCATCTATTTCAATATTCAGAGACTCCTACATTCTACTGGGGGCCTTCCAATTTAAATATTAGGTTGCCAAATGATCGTGTAGGCCCTCCTCTTTTGATTGACACCTGTTTTGACCAAATTGGTCGATCTATGTTCTCTGTAGAGCCAATATCGAAAGTTGCTTTGCAGGGTTTTTTAGACTAAAAGAAGGTGAAATGTGGTGAAAAGCGAAAATAAAATTGTTACAAGGTGGTCGGGAGAAAGAAGAGTGATTCTGATGAGGAACTGTCTAAGGAAGGTGAGTAGTGGGGTATTTTTGGAACATTTTGGACTATGAATTACAAATTGGGCCATGACAGAAGAAAGAAACAGAAAGACTGAACGGTGCATGATGACAAGAGTGACTGCAGTTTTGACTGGTGAAAGAAAGAACAGGTATAGATGAGCCAGTCTTTCCACAGGCTGACTGAGGAAAGGGAAAATGAACTGGTGGCACAGTGGAACACAGAGGAGCATAAATAAAGCCTAAAAACACCAGACATTGAAAAATACAACAAACCAAAAAGGAACAACCTTAACACAAAAATACTCAAAAAGTAATCAAAAACACTGATATTGGCATCACATGGATTTCTTTTATCAAATTTATTTTTACTTCAGTTTAATATACGTCTCCATGTACTCTAATCTTAGCTCTTTTTCCTTTCAGGGATCTTTCAGAAACCAAAGTGCACTCTTTGCCTTCAGTAGGTATGGACAACATTGAGAAACTCCGACTGAACAAAACATGGGCCCTCAAAGCACTGCCCCCATTAAGTGCATTTCTTCATTTGCAGAGTGCACATTTAACCTTTCCAAGTCACTGTTGTGGCCTTAAAAAGCTTCAAAGATTAAGAAGGTAAGAAATAACTTTGAAGATGATTTGTAAATGTTATTTTTACTATTTTAAATTCAGTTAACAGAGACATTTTATTTTAAACATTTGGAGGTAAATAGATTCACAAGACTTGTGCTTCAGGCTGTTGTGTAATATTAATATTAAATAATTTAAGAAATATAATTGAATTTATTGAGGGATTCTTTTCTAATTTAGTTTGCAATTTGAACACATTTACTGCCATTCATTAGCTAAATATTTCATTTATTTTCCTGGAGATGTTTTGGGATATATGGAGGACCAAAAGTGACACTTATTTTGAATAAATATGTCATTAAACAACTTTTTATTGTATTATTAGTTCAGCCAAATTTGATATATATATATAT
>NW_013952525.1:397484-406003 GCF_001266775.1 Austrofundulus limnaeus | reverse complement strand
ATTTTAGGTTTTAAAACTTCAGTGAAATGCTCTTTTTCAAATAACTGAATTCACTTACATTTCACTTTCTCCAATCAAGCAGGTAGTCTCTGTGGTGTGGTTCACATGAGAACCGTTTTGGTCACATGAGTGAGGGTTAAAATTAGTGTTAAACTGACCAGGGGTGTAAGTCACATGTTAAGAAATAATAATTTATCCAATCCAATATCTACTGCTTGTGCCAGAGCAGCGAGGCCCAGACATCTCTTGCCCCAGCTACCTATTCCATCCAGAGGATTTCAAGGAGGTTCAAGGCTAAATAAGACACAGTCTCTCCGGTGTGTTCTGTGTCTTCACCAGGGTCTCCTCTCACTCAGACATCCCTGAAGCACCTCCCTCTAGGGAGGCCACATCAACTGGCTCCTCTTGATGTGGAGGAGCAGCAGCTCTGAGTCTTTCCTGGATAACTGAACTTCTTGCCCTATCTCTAAGGGAGATTCCAACTACCCTGTGGAGAAAACTCATTTTGATTTTGTATTCATGATCTTGTTCTTTCTGTCATTTCTGGTCTATGGAATCAGATTTGGAGGTGCTGATCCTCATCCCGGCTGCTTCACACTCAGCTGTGAACCGCTCCAGTGAGAGCTGAACAACATGGCATGATGATACCAACAGGACCACATCATGTGCAAAAAGAGATGAAATCTTGAGGCCACCAAACTGAACTCCCTCCACCCCCTGGCTACACAGGAAAATTCTGTCCATGAAAGTTATGAGCTGAATCAGTGATGGCGTGCAAGTCCAACTTCCATCCTGAAGGGGTCTGACTTACAGCCGGTAACGTGAACCAAATTCTTGCACTATAGGGACTGTATAGGGACTGAGGACTGAATGTCTTATAACAAGAGACTCACAATCTCATAAGTGCAAAGCATCCCTTACATTGCACCTCGAGGAACACGGTCAAATGCCTGTTCCAATGTTCTAGGCCAGGATGGAACCCCCAATAATTGAAAACACACCCTCTGATTCATCTTTTTGAAGAGGGGAACCACCACACCCCTGTCTGCAAATCCAGAGGCACTGCCCCTGATGTCCATGCCATGTTGCAAAGGCGTGTCAACCAAGACAGCCCCACAACATTGAGGGCCTTAAGGAAGGCAGGGAAGATCTCGTCCCTGCCACCGTGGAGCTTTTTAACTACCTCAGCAAGCTCACCCACCGTAGTGGAAAGACAAACCCCAAAGTCCTCTGACTTAGCTTCCTCCATGGAAGGCATGCACAGTGGGATTCAGAAGGCCCTGTAAGCATTCCTTCCACCTCCCACCAACATCATTGGTTGAGGTCAACAGCATCCCACCTTCACTGAACACAGTGTTAGTGAAGTGCTGCTTTTCCCACCTCAGCCACCTGATCATTTCCCATAGTCTCCTCGGAGCTCATCGAGTCTTTCTCCAAGACCTCGCCGAACTCCGCTCACATCAGCAACAACCAAGGCTGTGGCTCTCATGGCTTGCTGATACGCTTCAGAAGCTTCTGGCATCCTACTGGCCAATAAGACCTGATAGAACTCCTTCTTCAACTTGACAGCCTCCTTAATCCAGGGTGTTCACTATCGAGTTTGAGGATGGCCACTGCAAACCCTGACCAAACCTTCAGTACACGTTTGAGTCTGGCATCTTCCCCAACCATCTGATCCAACTCACCATCAGGTGGTGATTGGTTGACAGCTCAGTTCCTTTCTGTACTTGAGTGTCCAAAATATACAGTCATATGACATGACAACAAAGTCAATCATTGATCTACGATCTATGGCAGTGGTTCCCAACCTATTTTAGTCAAAGCCCCACTCTCTTACTTCTGAGCCAAACTGAGTACCTCCATCCCTATTCCCCACCTCTCCCAAAGATATGCTCAACATTTATCTCTTTATCAAAAAACATAGTGAATAGTTACAAAGGTTTATTAGCAAAATAAATAGAAATTTGGTACTTTTAAAACATTTTTGATATTCTTAGTGCAAACATTTTGGTCTTGTGCATGCATATGTTTATGTTAAACTGCTGTGCTGATAACAACTCTTCTGTCTTTTTTTATATTCAAGACACACAGAAGCAGTTTTCTGCAACCTGACCAGGGCTGGTTTGGGAAAGCTTAAGGAATCTTCTCCTGTTGTCTCGCAGAAGTTTCCAGAACACCAAATCTCCCAATATCTGCAAAACAGCGTTAATGTTCCAAATACTGGCAGCACAAATTACAATTTGAACAACAATAACATTGCTTGTGCAACCGAAGTGTCTCAGGATGAGGGTTTTTTTTCAGCGGATTTAGCCGTAGAGCGGCTCAGAGATGATTTTGACAATAGTCTGTGTGATGATTATGACAAAGATGATGGACCTTTATGCACACCTCTGCCTGACGCCTTAAACCCCTGTGAGGATGTGATGAGTCAAGGCTTTCTGAAGGTTTTAGTCTGGGTAGTTAGTTTGTTAGCTATCTCAGCCAACTCTTTGGTGCTGCTAACCCTGTTGACTTGCCAACAAAAGTTGTCCGTCACCCGTTTCCTATTGGGTCACCTGGCCTTTGCAGATGGATGTATGGGAATGTACCTAATACTCATTGCATTTGTTGATTTCTACACACATTCTCGTTATTATCATTATGCCATTTCCTGGCAGACAGGAAGTGGGTGTAATCTGGCAGGGATTTTATCCGTCTTTGCTAGTGAGTTATCTGTATACACATTAACTTTAATCAGTTTTCAGCGCTGGCATGCCATTTTTAATGCAATGAGGCCAGATAGACAAATGAGGTTGCGACACACAGCTGTTCTGATGCTCATAGGGTGGTTGCTTTGCGTGACCATAGCTCTTCTGCCAGTACTTGGTGTGAACTCCTACCAGAAAGTGAGCATTTGTTTGCCCATGGACACAGAGACAACTCTTGCCCGGGCTTATATAGTTTCTGTCTTGATGAGTAATGTCATTGCTTTTGTAGTTGTTTGCTTATGTTACCTTCACATCTACTGTATGGTGCACAATCCCCAGCATCATTCCAGCAGATTTGATACCAGTATGGCAAAACGTATGGCTGTTCTTATTTTTACCAACTTTCTGTGTCTAGCTCCCATTTGCTTTTACGGATTGTCTGCAGCCTTCCACCAACCCCTGATGACCGTCACAGATTCTAAGGTGGGAACTTTTCAATTTAGTGTTAATCTAGAATGTTCTTAAAACAAATTCTAATTCATATTTTCCCCATAGGTGCTGCTTGTGCTTTTCTATCCACTCAACTCTTGTGCACACCCATTTTTTTATGCTATTCTAACAAAAGCATTTCATAGAGACATCCTGATGTTGCTTAGTCGCATAGGGCTGTGCAAGCGGCAAGCATACTTCCATCGAAGCCAACTTATCAGCATTACTCCTCATATTTACAGGGAGACAATGCTTGCCCTCCCGTCAAAACACCAACATCCCAAAACATTTTAGAATTAAAACCTAAAATAAGATATTGTGGGGTTTTTTGTCCATTTTTACAGTGCTTTCATTGGTATAGACTTTGTGTTAGTGTGGTGCTTTATTTGTAATGTGCTAGTTGTTAAGATTGAAATGCAAATGTATCCAGCAAAGTTGTCTAGCTTGTTTTTTATTCACATTTTAGTTTCTGAAATTTTAGCTGCTTGGATTTGACATATTTAATTTTTGAGTCATTCACAACAAAAACATTAAAAGCTGAAGGCAACTTTTCTGAATATTACTACAGTTTAATCCGTATCTGATTTGTCTTGCATTGCAACCGTTCATCCATTTTCATCAAGTAGAAGGATTGATAAATCCAAGGCATCTCTTTGCTCAACAACACTATCCAGCTTCTCCTGGGTAAAGTCCAGCAACCCCTATGAGGTAAAAGACACCCTTTGTAGCCATTATTTAAATGACTTACCTTAAAGTGCCTGCTCAAGTTTAAAAAGTATAGGAAACCAGAAACTATGGCAGGAGGTTGCTGACCACACACGTGGCCAGCTTCATCTCCTAGTTCTGACCAATCAGATCCCAGCAGCTAAATTAGTAGCTGCTCATGAAAACGTTGGTGATACTGATTTTATATTCCATTAACTTTGTTTCATTTTGTTCCATATCTTTCAACAAATCTAATGGAATCAGATGAAATGAGTTAAAGCCTTTCCCTTTTGGTCAGATGAGACTAAAAATACATTTTTTGGTCATTATGAACATTGTTGTGTAAACCAATACCTCTCATCATACTGAGAACACCGTCCCCACAGTGAAGCATGGTGGTAGCAGTATCATGCCTTCAGGCTTTGTCTCATTAGCAGTTACAGGGTAACTGGGCAGCGTTCTGCAGGTGAAACAGCTGAAGCTTGAACTGAATTTGGGCCATGATGAATGAGACATTGATCCAAGCACAGCAGCAAATGAACAGCTGGGGAAAAAAAGGTGTTGCAAAGATCCAGTCAAGGTCCTGCACTCAACCTGACTAAGTTGCTAAAATGACTTTAAGAGAGTTGTGCAAAAATTGTTTACAAAACTCCATGAACTGAAACAATGATGTAAAAGGAAGTGGGAAAAATGTCCACTACAACTGTGAGACTGATAGTCATACAGAAAATGACTACTGAGTTATTACAGCTAAGAGTTTTTCACTCCGTATTTTGTCACTTGGTTTTTCCATTTTGATCTCATTGTTAGTAGATAATGACGTGATGGAATCTGTTGATTTTGTACTCTTGAGATTAGTTTTGAATAATTTTAGAAAATGGTAAAGAATATATTTATGATGTCCTGATACAGCTGCAAGCAGCCATGTCTCATAATGAATTAATTTTTTTGTCAGCCCTCTCAGAGATATCTCTGACACCCTGTATGGCCTTTGGTTTCAATAGATATTATTTTATTCTATATGTCAATGACAAACTACAGAATTAAACTAATTGATTTTCAAAAAAAGTTTCTTTTTGTTGCTTTTATTATTCAACAAAAATCTTTTGAGTTGTTGCTCCAGTTTTGAAAAGTTTAATAAATCCAAAGATAACAAGAGAAGTGCTGAAAACCATTTCTTCTACTTGGTGACCATTTTGACTGCTTGTGTGTGCAGAAAAACTTTTATTTTGGCTCATTCTCTTGATCCACTGATAGAATAACCTGGTCACTCAGTTTATACAGGTAGTCAGCTGACCCCATTCTTTGAGCACATCCTGTTGCTGAACCTAGACCTGATCAACTGCAGCAAACACACATCATAGACCTCAGTTAAATCCAGGTGGTGACTTTATTTTTTTGGCTGGGCAGTGTATTATTCATATTTGATAATGAATTTATTTAAGTCACTAGCTAGAGGGTTGTCTGGGTGTTATTTTGATGCCTTCTTCAGTTTTGTGATTCCCCATTTCCATGTAAAGGCCCTGTTACACTAGACAACATATGCCAACTTATGAAACATTTTTTATGTCTAAATTGCCAATAAAAGTTATATATTTGAACAATTTGTTTGAATTGCATTATGTACATGCCAAAAAGAAGCTTCCTGTTGATTTTTTCAATTCCATCTTCAATGTAGACATCTTTAAAATGTTCATAAGTTGGCATAAGTTGTCTAGTGTGACAGGGTTTTAACAACGCCCTCAACAGTGGTGGGCACAGCTTTTGCTAATTTTAAAATTAGTGGATTAGCACTTGCTAAATTTATATGCTAAATTTAGAAGAGGTCTATAAAGGTTATTGATCAATATTAATGTTAACAGCTGAGGGTGAAAGCTGTCACACATTTTGTTCATATGTGTGTCACTTATCCACCAGGTGACAATATATGAACTCAAATACAGCTGTGAAATGTCAATAATAAGTCTTCAGAGAGCAACATGACAACATGTGACTCATGTTGTCTGTTGAAGAATGTTCATGGGTTAATTGGGTTATTTTAGTGCTTTAGAATTAGCTTTTGCTAAAACTTTCAGTGCATTAGTGCTTTAGAATTAGGGGACCTAAATATGTGAGTTAGTGTTTTAGGGCTAGTGGGACTAATTTTTAGATTAGTGCTGCCCACCACTGGATGTCAATAAAGCCATACCGGTAATGAGTTTGGATAGAGGTGGTGGGAAGTAATTTTGCTGCTTTAGTAGTTGTTGTTGTGATCAGTCAATAAAGTGACTAGCTAAACTGTAGGATGGCCTCTGAACCTGCAGCCTAAGGATATAGAGGGTATTTTCCAAAATCCTAGCTAAACGCCTGAATAAATTACATTTATTGCAGTACAGTTCTGTCACATCATGATTCTACACATAAGCAAACGCACCCCCTTTGGTATTGTTGCAATAGGCTTCTCTTTACTCTTCCCATCAAACTGAAAGAACAGGCTGCTTGTTGCTGCACCTTATATAGTGGATTTATTTATTTTAGGAAAATAATTGATTAACAAAATACAAAGATCTATTTTATTTTATGACAAATAAAAAAAGCTGACAGTCATTTTTAAACAGGATTATTCTACAGCATATCTCTGGCAGCAGAAGTGTCTTGTACCATGGCACTGTGGACTGCTCTGTAGACTTTCAGAACATCGAGAGCTGAAGGTCGGAGCTCGGGGTCCTCCTCCCTGCATTTCTTGTGGATTTGAAAAAGATGAAAGTGAACTAATTCTGTTTCAGGTGTCTCTCCCAATATGAACTGTGTCACCCTTGGAATCTTCCAGATATCTGTCTTTTCATCATATGCAGGCATGGCACTGTCTGAAAACGGCTGCCCGCTATTTCTGAAAGGCCAAAGTTGCTCTGGGGCAACAAAATCACCGGTGAGCTCCCGATGGCCACATTTTACCAATAAGTTCCTCGAACGATTCACTTCAGGAAGTGCATCCAGATCATTCACCACCAAATGAAAGTCGTTTGTCAGCAAAAATTGGGAAAGAGTTTTCTCTAAGCTGTTGGAATCGCACATTACTCTCCGCCCAGCTGGACTGTTATGAAGATAATGGAGAATGGCGACATATTCTGTAGCTAGTCTCAGCCGTGCCTGCCACGTGTTGTGCTGCTGGTGCCGTTCTTGGGCAAGAACGTTTTCCAGGTTGAGCAGTGAGCCATGTGGGTGGTGCTGGGTAACGATGGTGTTGTTTTCAAGGCAGAACCCCACCAACTGGACTACCAGTGGGCTTTGTAAGGCCTGTAACATCGACAACCCATGAAGAAAGTCTTCCAGGTAATCCTGACAGGCCAGTTGTGACAGGGCCACCTTATGACCTTTCCACTCTGATAGATAAACCTGAGGGGGAAAAAAGAGCAAGTTGTACTCCGAGTTGATACTACACACCATTTTTCTAGGTAAAGACACAATTTATAAAAGTTACTGTACAAAACCCCCAGCTTATTTTCATGTAATGATTCCTAACAAAACAACCACTATCATTAGGTGTATTCAAGATGGCTACCACAGCCAACTGATATTAGGTTGCATTCACACCAGGAAAGTCCTTTGGTCTGCTTGTTTGGTCTGGATTAAAAGCAGACTTTATTTTTTTCCTTTTGTGTGGTTTGCATTCACACTGTGCTTTCTAAGTGGACTATAATTTATAAACAAAGCCACGTTCCATTGGACAAAAATGACAGGGCTGTACAGAGCACAGACCAATAAAAAAGATGGAAGTTTTAATTTTTTTTAATTAATTACTTTTTTTATTTAGAAAGATGTGAGTCCTGTGTGCTGCATGTGTTATGTCCGTTACGTGTGCATCTGTCCTAATAGAGGAGTTACATTTGCAAAGATTCTAAACCTATGGGCCGCGAGCGCCACCTTGAGGGCCTCAAAAGAACAACAGTTTTTAACTTTGGGCTGCAGAGGGCCGCGGGACCGCATTGATTTTGAACAAGGTGCAATACACTTTCTCACCACTAGTTGCAGTAGTGCGTCACTCAGTTGTATAACAACTTTTTTAATATGTAGAAGAAGAACCTTAGAATTCTGCTGAAAATGGAAACCTATTTTAATTAAAAGTAGAACCAAAAATAAAAGTAACTCGTCAAAACAAACAAACAAAAAAACAACAACAACAACAACAACAAAGTTTGTTACTAATATGAGGTGCAGCTTATGTTTTTACCATGCAGTATTTTAAAAGTTCAAAAGCATTATCAAATACATTTGCAATTACAACTATATTTTAATTTGAACTTTAAATTAATTTTTGTACTTTTTAAAAACATTGTGAATGCATTTTAAAGAAATTTTAAACTTGTCAAAAAGCTGTTGTTACTGTTATTGTTTGTCACTAATATGAAGAGCAGCTTCTGGTTGCAAAAGTTTAAAAAGGCTATATTTTCATTTGTACTTTATAAAATTTATTTTTACAGTTTTTTTATTATTTGAAACATTTACTTTAAACATTTTTATTTATTTTATGCCCAGAATTTTAGTTTTTGAATCGTCTATTCTAGTTTATGTATATATACACTCACCGGCCACTTTATTAGGTACACCACGCTAGTAATGGGTTGGACTCCCTTTTGCCTTCAGAACTGCCTCAATTCT
>NW_013952525.1:390683-396326 GCF_001266775.1 Austrofundulus limnaeus | reverse complement strand
ATAATCATGTCTTGTGATTATTTGACAGGAGTTTTACTTTTAAACTGTAAGTGTATTTAATTAAGTTATGTTAGTTATAATAGTCTAGTTATAATGCAAATACAATAAAAACTAGAGAAATTGCATTTCCTGCGAAAATACAAGTGTGAATGCCAGTTGCTGAAAACATAAGCTGAAAGCTGCTGAAGAAGCTCAAATTGAGCTGAAAATGTTTAATATAATAGCAAAAGTATTATAGTAAGTTAAATTTGAAAAGCTGACAGAAGCACGAAAATGCAGAAAAACAGTAAAAGGAGCAAAAATATAGCAGAAATAGCATAAAAAAGGCCTTAACATGCATTCACCCAATAAAGAGAAACACGAAAACAATAGTGTGAATGCCTTAACGGCATTCACACAATTAAAACAAGATTTAGAATAATTATCATTTTGATCCGTACACTGTTTATGTCTGACTGGGCCTCGTGTCACTTTATGTTCAACAAATTGGGCCCCGATGTCAAAAAGGTTAAGAACCCCTGGTTTATAGCTCCAGGTCTGTCCACTTGTCAATGTTTGTAGCCTCCATGCAGCAGTAGCGTTAGCCACAATGATGGGCTAATTTTTACCATGTTGACTAACAACAGTGGCTCATGAAGTCCAAAAAAGCATGTTTGCTGTAGTTGGTTCGGGTCAAGGCCGGTCTGTGTTCACACTAAAAGTGAACCGCACCAGAGTTCATTTGGAAGCAGATAAAAGGTCTGGACCAACAGGGAGAAGCAAACTCTGGTCTGTTTAAAGCAGATCAAATGTGTCAGGTGTGAATACACCCTTAGTTAAACACACAAATAGTTACAACATGACTACACATTGTGCAACATCTTTAGCCAACATAACAATGTCTGTGACTCAGTCAATTTTACAGCTATTGAACTGAATTTTGGTGGAGTAGCAGCTGAGCATGGTCTCAAAATTACACATTGTTTATAATGTTCCTATGATATTTGGCCACAACAGCTACAACATCTTTGTCGTTCAACGTCTTTTCTCAACATAATAAATTACTTAAAGACTCAGGCATGAAAAGCAATGGGAGATATGCAATTTCTTCTCAGTGATGCTAAGACTTTAATTAATGTATGCATTTTTAACACGTTACATATCTTAAACATCCAGAGTCAATAACCTTAAGCACCATTCAACCTACCTTCTTAACAGCTCCCTGGCCGATTAGCTTTAGCTTTCGTAGCTCTGCATTTATCTGTGAACACTGGAGCCACGGAGAACTGTTTTTCATGGTTGCCATTTTGAAGTGTTGAGGAGGACAACCCACGTGTGTGTACACCATCTGCTCATCCGTCTCAGATATACTTTGCAGACTGAGGTAAATCCATACAGTGCTGAGGAGCAAAGCAGCAATGCACACCATTACTACAGGAACACCAAGGGAGTGAATACTGCCTCTGCGCTGACCCATGGTACTCTGCATTTAAAACACAAAAACAAAAATGTTAGGGGTGGTGACGGTACAAAGTTTATGTGTAAACAAACCAACAAACAACATACAGACTCACTACAGATACTCTTTCAAAGACTGTGTGAAAATAAGAGAACAGACACTACACTTGTGGTGGCTTATTTTCCTCACATCTTAACAGTGCAAACAGTTATTGAGCATTCACACTGTTTTCCTGTCTGTAGTCCCTTCAGATTAGTTTTTGCAACCAAACTACTTCCACACAGTTTGTGGTATTTTAACCATTTTTGTCAAAATGTCCAGATCTATTAGGAACAGTGTGGTATGACTTCTGTAACTTTTATAAAAAACAAAAAAAAAAAAAAACAATAATCTAAATTAAACATAAATTCTGCAGAGAATTACATCAAGATCTTTATTTTTGTTCCTCCAAGAACATTGCTCCGTTTGAAATGTCTTCAGCATACTTTCTCTATTTTTATGCTACTTTTAACTTTTAGCTATACCAGTTTGCCACAATTAACTTTTAACAAACGCTTTGCTCCTTTCAGTCATTCTTCTTCTTGCTTTATCTTTTAGCTTCCCCTTTGCTTCTGTTTTGATCATTTTAGCTTCTGGTTTTTTTAATAAGTCCATTTTTTTTTCCTTCTTCAGCAAACTTCTGCAAAGTCATTCTGCAACTCAGCGTTCTGTATTTCTGCAGAAAACATCCTTGAGTTGTTATTTTGAGTTTGTATGAGCTGAAACCTTTGTCTACAGCAGTGGTATCGAATTAAAATTTAGCAAAGTGCATATATAGAATTGTTTTTTCTCAAGCAACGTCCAGATGTCCTGTCTTTGAGTGGCTACATTGCTTTATTTGTTTGTAGTAAAATAATCTTTTTAATTATAAATAAATAAATTAAAAAGAGATGCTTGCTTTATAAAAAAAATAATAAAAAAAGTTTTATTTCCATTTTTGTTTTCTCCTATTTTCATGTAAATAAAACAAAAACCAAGGTCCCTGCAGTCATTAAACCCTCCTGAGTTGAGAAGAACCATTATCCAAATGATAGTCAGTGACTGTTAAAACTGTAGTGTTTCTGTCAAAGTGGGTATTTAGATCATTAGAATATAAAACAGCTCATACTCTAAAGAGTTTGTAGCAGTTTGTGCAAACATCATACACTATTGCAGTAATGTCTATTTTAGATTACACAACTGATTGATTGATTTTAAAAACAGGAAAAGATTAAAAGAAATCAGGCCTGACTCAGCATAATTAATGTTTTAGGTTCCTGTTCTGCAGAACATTAAAAAAACACACGGACATCCAACATCACATCACATTATTATACACTATAGACACAGAAACATACAGACATACCAAATTACCAGAGTTGTAAAGTAACTAAGTACAAATACTTTGTTACTGTACTTAAGTAGAATTTTTTGGTTATCTGTACTTTACTTGAGTAATTATTTTTCAGCGTACTTTTTACTTCTACTTCTTACATTTTCACACAATGATCTGTACTTTCTACTCCTTACATTTTTTAAAAAGGCAAGAAGTAGAAAGTTGTTACTTTTTATTTTTGCTTGTTTTCATTCCAGCTTCTTATTGTAAAAAATAAATACTATCCATATAAATTGTGCCTCCCAGATAGAGTGAATTTAATTATGRTTGAATGAGAAGTATAAATATATAAAACTCTGAYACTGTATTAGTTTGTACRCAAACAAATCATGTCACACTCCAGCAGGACATAATCATTAAAATAAAAGGACTGTACTTAAGAAGTATTTGTATTTCATGATTTATATTATTACATTTGGCTGCAGCCCTCAGATACATTTTCATTTTAGAGAAAAGGTTTGTGCTGCTTTGATATTTGTATGTAAACTGAAACATTTTGACTAGTGCATCCTAAATTTAGCATAAATTAACTATTTTAATACAAAAGTCATTTCTGTATTTTTGTGGAGGTCACCTCCTAATAAATGTCCTTACAGAAAATCTAACTGCTCATTTTAAATCAATACTTTTACTTTTAATACTTGAGTACAAAAAATATCAGGTACTTTAAGACTTTTACTCAAGTAATATTCCTAAAGGAGACTTAAACTTTTACCGAAGTAATTTTTTGGTAAGATACTTGTACTCAAGTATCACTTTGTGGTACTTTATACAACACTGCAAATTACAAACAAACAAAAGGCAGCATTTCAACAGTAGACACCTAAATATGATTACAAAAAAAGGTGTCCAGCAGATGAGAACCAAGAGTCTTCAGTGTTGAGCTGGACTTTATATGTTGAGGGATGTCATTCCATGCTTTAGTAWAAACATAGAAAAATGATCTCCGGCTGTAACAGTTTCTAAGTGTCAGTTGTTCACTTGTTACAGATCTAGTTAAGCGATTTATTTACACAGATACCCATGGTTATTACAAACACAGACAGCAGGTAGATGTAACTACAAATCCAAAAGGAATTTCATAACATTTTCACCAAAACCATTTAATATAAAATAAAATAAAAAGGTTAAATAAAAAAAAAGGTAAAATAAAGTATTTGCGAGAATCACTATGCAATGTGTATAATACGTGATTTGAGATTTTGGAGATGGCAGCAGTTTAAGGTATGAGAAAAACTTACCATGTGTGATAATACTGTTTGACTGTCTCACTGTCGTCTGTCATCACAATCATCTAAAGCAGGTGTGGGCATCAAGGCCAGTCAGCATCTGTTGGACTGACCAAATATTCAGTTAGCGCTCCAGTTTTGTCCGACTTAGAAATATTCCTCTAAACAGAAATCATTCAGGTATCCATAGCAGGTAAGATATTATTTGTTCATAAATCTTTGCATAGAACTCCACCTCAAAATGGCCAGAATGTCATTTCAAGCTGAGTACATTTGTTTATTTACATTTCATTCATGAAAATGACTTTGCAAACGCCAGTATGTCAGAATATTAAAAAAACACGTATTTTACAGATCAAAAATGTGCACAAAAATAAAACTGAACACATGAGTGAACTAAAATGCAAAAATACTAAGTCAGATACAATGCTTTTTAAATTTATTATATAAAAAAAGAACATGCAGCTTTTATGATACAGTGCATTTGTGAGCTGTGACAGGAAGTGTTTGTTCTGAGTCACTCTAGAATGCAAATAGGCTGGGCACGATCATTTCCCTCAAAATACAATCATTTTAAGCTGCTGGTAGTAAGATACTTCATCTTTTTTCCCACCTGGCAACAAACTGGTGAAGAGCAAACACATTATCAGCCGGTGTACAGACTGTATGGAGCCAGTCTGTAAACAAAGACTATAATATATGTCCACAGCTGTAAAACGAACTCCCTGCATTTTGCATTTGCCTCTGGGAGAAAAACTATACTTGTGTTTTCTTTCTCCAAATCCGGTGAAAGAAAACAAATCTTTCAGCAGAAATAGCTCAAGAATAAGTTCTGAGCTTGTTTTCCCACCGTCGTGACCGTGAGGTTCAGAAAAGGAAAAAAAAATCACTAATCTGAAGTTCAGACACAGGATGATCTCAGTTTACATGATGCATGGATTTACTTACAGACGTGATTCTTCCAAACACCACTGCTTCTTCTTCTTTGGTTTTAAACAGCAGAAACAACATTCTGTGCACCAACGCCACCTACTGGTGACAAGTGTGAACCAAAAACCACACTGAAAATCAACACGAGACAGAACTCAACATAAAGGAGTCTGCGTGTGAAGTAATGTTAAGACTACAAAAATAAAATAAAATAATAAAACTATGTGTACATAAACAAGTATAATTTTTGAGGGTATTTTCGTAGTTATTTTATTGCTGTCTATAATCACTTGAGTTGATGATGACAGTATGATAATACTGTTTTGCTGTAGATAATACATCTTAAATAAGCTTATTATTTTACTGCAATAAAATTAAATGCAAAAACATGTCATTGACAACTGGGTATGCACTTTTCAGCCGTAGTTACAGGTCTGGGTGTTTTTAAACAAACAAACACCCAGACCTGTAACTACAACTGAAAATGTCCTGATGCATCTCAGTAATCCAGGTAAAAAAATCAAAAACAAAATAATTGTATAGGTCTTCTGGACGGGTTCTTCTCTAATGAAACGTTTCGTCTCTCCTCCAAGAGACTTCTTCAGTCTGAGAGTTTCAGGCAAAATTCAGAC
>NW_013952525.1:385806-387789 GCF_001266775.1 Austrofundulus limnaeus | reverse complement strand
GGATAAATGTAGTATAAAAATATTGTTACTATGTCCGTGTTTTGTTGACCTGATACAAATGTTTATCATCCAAAAAAAAAAAAAAAAAAAGCTGAGGGAACAGGTCTCTGTTACTGTTATTTTGTGGGTCAAAAGCTGAAAAGTTTGGGAACCACTGCACTTTGGTTCCCAAAGTTTGGCTTGAGATCCAGTTATGGGTCATGAAGCACCTTGGATAATCTTCAGAAATCAATTTAAAGGGTGGTAAAATAATTGCTGATGTAATGTTTTCTCTATAATTATTACAAAAACACACAAAAGGAAAGTTTAAATAAGTATTTATATTTGTGTACAAACTGTTTAGATTGTCAAAAAGCCTGTGTTTTTAGGGTTATTAACAAAGTTCGTGTACTCAGACCAGTAATATTTGGGGTCACAAGTTTTCGCCATGGATATTTTGTGGGTCAGAAGATAAAAAGTTTGGGAACCACTGGTATAAAGTACCTCAAAGTGATACTTGAGTAAAAGTACAAGTATATTATCATAAAAATACTTTGGTAAAAGTTAAAGTTTTCTCTAAAAATATTCCTTGAGTAAAAGTTTTAAAGTAACTGATATTTTTTGTACTTAAGTATCAAAAGTAAATTTCTGACACAAAATCTACTTAAGTATTAAAAGTAAAAGTACTGAGTAAAAGTGAGCAGTTAGATTTTCCAAAATGACATTTATTGGGAGGTGACTTCTCCAAAAAATATTTTTTCTAACAGCGTGCAGCTGTGATGGGTTGTGTACAAGCTAACAGTGTATCAGAATGGTATATATTTATACTTCTCATCCAACCACAATTAAATTAACTCTATCCAGGAGACACACTTTATCAGGATAGTATTTTTTTAAGTAATAACAACTCGGAATAAAATAGGAGTAACGACTTTCTACTTCTTACCTGTTTAAAATAAAAAGTACAGATAGTTGTGTAAAAATGTATAAGTAAAAGTAAAAAGTACGATGACAAATAATTACTCAAGTAAAGTACAGATACCCAAAAATTCTACTTAAGCATAGGCGTAACCGCCATAGGCACCAGGTGGGACATGTCCCATCCACACTGATGTATTCTTACACCACTAGTTGTTAATTTGAACTATTCAAGGGTGGAACCATGATATACAGCTTTAACGTTATTTTTTTAAAACAAGAATTTTGTGCACAAGTTTTAATTTAATGTGACTTCACTGAGAGCAATGGGACTAAAAACAATAGACAACAGGGAGAGTGTATCACAACTTTGTTTTATCAGTTTGAGCTTTCATATTCTGTCTTCCATGTTGGATTAGGAAATATTTGGCAGTCTGATTTTGCCTGAGGATAATACACTGGATTTAACTGCGCAAATAGGTAAAAGCCTCCCAGTGCGTAATTACTGCATGGGAGATTATATTTCAGCTAGCAACAATTCATTTAACCCTGATTGTTGCAATGAGTAGCTTCTTATTTGTTAAACAACCGTGTCTAAAGATACATCATGTGGGCATGGAAAAGATGTTAATTTGTTTCAAAAGGGCCAAATTATTGGCGTCAAGCAGAGAAAACATCTAAGGAGATTGATACAAAAACTAATTGAAGAGCTGTCGAACACATTATTAAAACTGGAAGCACAGTGGGACAGCATCATCTTAGAATGTGATCAGAAAATATCTTGAATGATCGGTGATCCCTGAAATGTTTGATGAAATAAAATCACAAAAAGACAACAGCAGAACTCACGGCTATGTTTATCAGTGAGCGTAAGAGCGTTTCTATTAGGGCTGCACCGATTAGTTGAAATAATCGATGACGTCGATTATGTAAATCTGTCGATGCAGATTTTTTATTATCGATTCGCTGTGTTACATAACCACCACGTGAATGTTCATGCAATTCCACTTCGGTACCTAAATGCATCATTGCGACCGTATTGGCATAAGAGTGGTGAGTTTTCCATGCTTGTCCTGAACGCAGCAT
>NW_013952525.1:383627-385036 GCF_001266775.1 Austrofundulus limnaeus | reverse complement strand
TCCAGAGAGTGACATGAATTTTGCATGATTTAGTTCATTTGTTAGATTGTTAACATCTTGCACTATATTTCTTTTACTTGAATTTTATATGCTTTAGTTGAGATTTTATGTTGATGTTAAATCTTTTAAGCTTTTTTTTGTTAAAGAATTGACTCTAGAGTGCATATTTTGTGTCCATGAAAAAACTATTACAGAAAAATATCACAATATTAAAGAACAGTTCTTGTTAATTTGATGAAAACATTTTAAATATCCAGAGCACTCACACCAGAATAACTTTTAGATTTGTTGTTAGAATAATCGATTAATCGAAAAAAATAATTGTTAGATTAATCGATTAGAAAATAATCGTTTGGTACAGTACTAGTTTCCATACTTACAATATAATGGGAACTCAAGGGATTGATGTGTGTAGCCATAAAGCAACTTATCAGTGAGGCTAGGGGAATAAACAGAATCAATGTCAAAAGAGATTGTATGTAATAATCAAAGCTAAAGGCAATCCAACAAAATATTAGCATTTGTGCATTTTTTGGACAAGCAGTGCTTTATTTAAATAGGTGTGGCTTTATGTGAGTTACTTGTTTTGTTTTTTGGAGAGGATTAAAACCTTTCCTCCAAACACCCTGGGGATTTGCTTCTCAGCACACTCGGCATGTTACACATCAACAACTAACTGATTTAGCAAACTTGCAACAACAAATAACTGACAAGTTTGTGCAACGTCTAAGCCGAGTTAAGTTTTAAGTGAGTTTTAAGGGAGCAGAAGAATTTCTTTGTCGGTGTGACTCGTACAAGTAGGGTTGGGCAGAATCATATTGTGTGCAATAAATCATCAGAAAAACTGTCAACAATTAATATTTGCCGATTTGCAATTACTTCAATTAGTGCCATGCAATGACATGTATTTGTGTGCAATGCACGCTCACTGTCAAACACACATATGAGCCTGTGGTATATTGCTTTATGAAAAACCTCTGCTACTCAACATCGTGTAAAAATTGAGTTTCAATTCACAGCTCACTAATTTACCCTGTTAAAGTGAAGGAGTTAGTTTAACTCAGGGGTTCTTAACCTTTTTGACCTCGGGGCCCAATTTGTTGAACATAAAGTGACACGAGGCCCAGTCAGACATTACCAATGTATGGATCAAAATGATAATTATTCTAAATCTTGGTTTTATTTTTATTGTATTTACATCATAACTAAACTATCAAAACTAACATAACCAAATTTAATACACTTACAGTTTAAAAGTAAAACTCCTGTCAAATAATCACAAAACATGATTATAACAAATATTTTTATATTAAAACCTGCCCATAACAATTATTTGAACAAATACAACGTTCAGTCAACAGACCACTCAGGCTGATCAGCACAAAAAATATATATGTTTTAACATATAC
>NW_013952525.1:380563-383550 GCF_001266775.1 Austrofundulus limnaeus | reverse complement strand
CTTCATATTAGTGGTGAACAATAATAGTAACAACAGCTTTTTTGTCAAGTTTAACATTTCTTTAAAATACATTCAAAATGTTTAAAAATAAATTACAAAAATTAATTTAAAGTGCAAATTAAAATATAGTTGTATCTGCAACTGTATTTGATAATGTTTTGAACTTTTAAAATACTGCATGATAAAAACAGAAGCTGCACTTGATATTAGTGACAAACTTTGGTGTTTTTTGATGGGTTACCTTCAGTTTTGCTTCTACTTTTCATTTAAAATAGGTTTCTATTCTCGGCAGTTCTTCTTCTACATATTAAAAAGTTGTTAAACAACTGAGTGACGCACTACCACTACTAGTGGTGAGAACGTGTATTGCACCTTATTCAAAATCAATGCGGTCCCACGGCCCTCTGCGGCCCAATGTTAAAACTGTTGTTCTTTTGAGGCCCTCAAGGTGGCGCTCGCGGCCCACAATTGGGCCACAGCCTATAGTTTAAAACTCTCTGGTTTAACTGATGATTTCTATTCAATTCAACAATACTTTATTGATCCCAGAGGGAAATTAGAAATTATTTCCATTCATTCATAAATACATTTTCTTCTGCTTATCCGGAATCGGGTCGCGGGGGCAGCAGCCTAAGCAGAGAGACCCAGACTTCCCTCTCCCCAGCCACTTGGACCAGCTCCTCTGGGGGAATCCCAAGGTGTTCCCAGGCCAGCAGAGAAACATAGCCCCTCCAGCGTGTTCTTGGTCTTCCTCTGGGCCTCCTCCCAGTGGGACATGTCCAGAACACCTCACCAGGGAGGCGTTCAGGAGGCATCCTAACCAGATGCCCGAGCCACCTCAACTGGCTCCTTTCGATGAGGAGGAGCAGCTTTAGTATATGGGTACAAAACGGCAATGCCTGTGTATGAAGTAATAAAAGTTTGTTGTGATGCAAACAGCACACATTTCTTTCTTTGCAGTCTTGAAAAGTATGGAAAGGTTTGAAATTAGCTTCTTGTATTTTTGAGGTCTTAAAAGGTGGAAAAACAAATGTTTCCAGACTCCATAAGACTCCAAATGTTTGCACAGTTTTAGCTTACATTGTAAAATGTCTTGTGAACATCACAAAGATTTAATTTGTGCTTTGTAAAGGCCTCTGTGCTTCTGAGATCCCACAGCTATAGAAGGTGTGAACCCCTGAGCTCATTTTGCTCACATGTAATAATAATGCTGATTATTATTACTGAATCAATTTTTTTTTACTTTTCAGTGTCATGTTACTGAGGAAGATTTAATGTGGATGAATAATTGCTACCATGACAAACTGTTTTTTTGTTCTCATCAGTGAGTGACTTGCAAGTTCATGTCAGTTGTGTGTTGCACTAACATAGTGGCTTTCAGAGGATGGCTGATGCAGGAAGTGTCTTTAGGCTGAGCATTTTGAAGTTTGGTATATTTTCCTGTCAACCCACCACCGTTTAAAAGGTGTGTAGTTTCCTGTGTCTGTTTATATTTATAAATTTTGCCTTTGTGATGCTTTGTGATGTTCTGAGGTTTGGGCTGTTGGAAGAATATGTCAGCCTTTAGTGACTATTTTTCTTTCTTTTCAAGAATGTTTTTTTTCATCTTTAGTTAATTTTCCATTTCAAGAATTTTGATCTGAAACTAAATATTTACTAAAAATCAAACCCTATAGGCACGGGCCAATATCCATTTTTAAGATACTGCATTAAAAAGTCATTGTCAAAACCACAAATGTTTTTCTATTTTACCATTCTTATAGTTTAAATGTATTTTAAAGAGGTATGTAGCACATCTTTCAGGTTACTTTAACAAACAGCATCAGTGAAGAATTAAACACTAAACAGTGACCAGTTAATGTTTCTGCTCATGCTTTTGATTTTTAATGGTTTGATTAATAATGTTTATTGAGCACCCACAAATCTGCTGTGTTTCTCTACACTGATTTAAATGTCGTTTCTGGTTCTAATAGCGATAGCACATTTTGTATAATTTCTCATTTTTATACATACTATAGTTTAAATCAGGGCTTGTCAACTGGCAGCCCGCGGGCCACATCCGAGCCTCAAGTGAACAAAGTTCGGTCCGCCAATTGGTTCATTCATCTCTTAAGCCCAAACCCCTGGTTTTCTACTTTAATTACTCTAAGTTATTTTAGTTAAACATAAACATGTTTGGTATCTACAAAAACATAAGAATCATGGCTACAAGCTGGTAAAACCATTTATATGAACATCCAAGACAGTTAAAACTACAAGCAGTTGAAGATAAAACTGTGAAAGTGAAAATAAAATTGGTTTAAAAATTTGGTAAGTCAGAGATGTCAAAATATTTTGTGGTAATTAAGAGGCATAATATTTCTTTTTTTGTTGTTGTTTTATCATCACTACATTTATTAAGTAGGGTTCTGTATGTTTTCATGATTAAATACAGCAAAATAAACTATTTTAAAGGTAACAGATTTTTGTAATACTTAGTTTATTTACATAACAACTGTAATTGCTGGGTTCGGCCCCTGAGCTGTTGGTCTGCATTAACTGTGGCCCCCGGAGCAATTTAGTTGAATAGCCCTGGTTTAAATGATTATGTTGGTAAAATTGGCAACAATTTGAATAGGTGCAAAATTTAAAAATGCTGATGTAAAGTTCATACAACTTTGTTTTAAGTGAGACCTAACACGGTGAATGTCTTTTGTTGTGTGTGAATTGAGTTTTGTTTAGGGTAGGTACATACTGTTAATGGTTAAGTTCAGGCTCTGAATTAAGCTGCAGGACTGAGATACTACAATGTCCTAAGAAGGATAGAATGTGCCTACGAGTTATTGCTTGTGTGAGTTCAGAAAAAAATTATATCAGTTTTCCTGTTCCCCTATGTGTCATTCAACAGGAAACTGTGCAATGCTTCTGGCTTTATTTCCTGAATCAGCAGCGACCAAAGCATTTAGTCGTTTTTTTTTTTTTTTATTAAAGGCACAGTGTGTAGGATT
>NW_013952525.1:375914-378944 GCF_001266775.1 Austrofundulus limnaeus | reverse complement strand
GTGAAAGATAGATACTAAGGTCACAGTTGTCTGCAAAACATAAATAAAAAAATAAAATATGCCAAATAAGACACAAAGAAAAAAAACTGTAGATAATGTGTTACACATGGAGTTTTTTAATTTATTTTATTTCTTTAACCTTAATTTATCCAGGTAAACTGTTTGAGAACCACTTCTCATTTACAAACATGACCTGGTATGCACTGAGTGCAATATACAAACCTACATATTCAGCCATAGTAAAGTGATTGTAAATTTTAATCGCGATTAATCACAATTAAATTTTTTAATCTATGCCCATGCAGCACTAAAATTAATCAGAGTTAACTCGATTAATTTCACAGCCCTAAAAACAACATAATTAAAATAAAAATAAAAAAGCACATAAAAGTTAAAACAAAACAGAAAAACCAACGCAAGCCTCCACAGTTGGCTTGGGGTTTTCATGCTGCTAGAAAAGGAACAGAAACTTGAGAGAAAAAGCAAACTGCCCTCAGCATATCTCAGAAAGCTCTAATCTGTAATGTGGAGTGTCTGTGGAGAGCCGGCAACAGGAAGTGTGTGGGATATTGGCTGAACAGACAGAAACATGGCATCAAGGCATCATGCCTGACTTAAACTTTTTAACCACAAATTTCTGTTAGAAAAGGACTGGAAGTCATTTCTTACCAAGTTGATAAAAAACATCTACATATCTTCTTAAAGCCATTACACAAAGAGGAAAAATAGTCACAAACCTAGATTATTTCTTTTACCCCTGATTATTTTGGCTGTAGTTAACAACTGTGCCTCTACTAGAGAAAGTTTTGGTGATTGAAAGAAAGGGTGCTCCACTTTCCCCTTGCTTTGCAGCTGCGACCCCATAGCCTCCATGTGCTTAGACACCTATAAACAAAGCAAAAATTACAATAACATTAATAGCTTTTTTGGTAACGTCTTTTAGTGCTCAAGACCAAATATAAAAGAAAACAATAAAAGAAATAGACAGCACTAGCTTTGTTTCTGGTTTCCACTTGTAAGGTTCAGATTTTTGTTGTAGTACTTTGATAGACAGTTGACATCAATTTCTTCAGCGATATCTCCAGACTCCAGAAGAATTTAAGAGCCCAGATTAAGTGGTAGAAATGTAAAGAAACTATACACCTTGTCACTGTATTGGATTGATTCTAATAGTGAACCAAATGGATAGACACACTGCTAGTCCCGTGTCAGCAAGGTGTGTTGGATACAATCAGATATTTGGTGTCAGTCATAGACCAAAGTGTTTGTATTTTCTTATAAAAGAGAAATACTCTTTCTTATTTTATATTTGTTCTTTCCGCCTCATGTAGACCTTACACCTTTCTTTTCTCTCTGATTTGCAGCCTGGAAACAGCTTGTGCATTACCCACAGGTGTGATGGGAGACTCTGTCTTCTTTATGGTGATTTTTGGGTTCTTCTGTCACAGCCACAGTCTGGAAATACAGCAACCCCTGTATGGATCTAAATGGTATGTAAAACATTTGTCTTGAGTGAGAAGTTTATGCCCACCCTCTTATATGTTCTAGGCAAATCCACACACTGCTTGTTTCAATAACCTGTAGTGTATCACTGGCAAACCAACCATTAGTTTATATATTACAGCACATTGTCCATGTTACTGTGGTCTGCTGAACGTTGCAATCTTTGGAGATAGTCCTAGTTCTGTAGACACTTTCTTGGCGTTTAGTGCTAGTTACATTCGTTCCAGCATAAAATATTAAACTTGAGTGATACAAACAAGTACTGTGAACAAACTATTTCTCATTGCGCTTCACAAAGGTGATTTAAGCAAATGCTTTAGATACATGTTCACTGCTAATAATAGATCTTAAATTATGTTATAGCAAATATACAAAATTTACAAATCTCACATCAAACTTGTTCCTTCATAATAATGGTAACTAACCGCTGATAAAACCAGGTGCTGGTCCATTTTTGGTTCTCAGAGGACACAATGTTTGTTTATGTTCATCACGGAGGAAGAAATTCTTCTGTAGTTTTCTAGGGAAAGTTTACAACTCTGGCATGTCAATGCTTCTGTTCTGAATAAAAGCCTGGTGCATGTAAACGCTTGTCACGATCAGATTAATTTTGTGCCCATATAAACCATACATTTGGATTATTTAATCTGAATACAATTCAATCTGATCAAAGAATATTGTCAATGTAAACATATTTTTGTGATTATAAAGATTTATCAGATTTTGTTTTAAGTTAAGCTGGCCAAATGACTTTTAAATTGTGCTTTCTACTGTTACTTTCTGAGTGTTTCTCTGCAAAAGAAGGTTGACCCTGCTGTTTCTTTGTTTCCTAATAAGGACTCAGGAAAATGTCTTGAATCCTAGCGACTGTGTGTCCAGAACCACGCCTCAGCCGGTTCTAAACGCTCAAAATTTTTCTGTGGATCTCCGAATGCCTGGTGTTATTCCGACTGAGGTTTGTTCTTTTTTTACATGAATCATTGTACTTTGGACAAATTGGGATGAACAATTTCCTAAGCTTACTTATTGTAAAAGAAGTACATTAATATTCTTAGTTTAGTCACAGTTTGAAAATAAAATAGTAATGTATAATCAATTAGAAGTTAACTTCTTTATGAAGTTACTATTATCTAATTATAAAGTATCCAAGGTTCATTTACCTCTTGACATTTTCTCTCCCATTAAAAAAAGAAAGAAAAATGAAAAAAAAAATCAAAGTGACTGGAAGTTTCTTTCTTTCTTTCTTTCTTTCTTTCTTTCTTTCTTTCTTTCTTTCTTTCTTTCTTTCTTTCTTTCTTTCTTTCTTTCTTTCTTTCTTACTTCCTTCCCTTCTTTCTTTCTTTCTTTCTCTTTCTTTCTTTCTTTCTTTCTTTCTTTCTTTCTTCCTTCCTTCCTTCTTTCTTTCTTTCTTTCTTTCTTTTGTTTGTTCCTTCCTTCCTTCCTTCCTTCCTTCCTTCCTTCCTTCCTTCCTTCCTTCCTTCCTTCTTTCTTTCTTTCCTTCCTTCCTTTCTTTCTTTCCTTCCTTCC
>NW_013952525.1:373819-375121 GCF_001266775.1 Austrofundulus limnaeus | reverse complement strand
AGCTGATATATATTTATTGTCAAAATAACTTTTAGTACATATGTTGTTAAAATAAAATGAACAGTCCAATGATCATTTTACTGATATGTATAAAGACTGCTAAGGCTGACAAATCTTGAAGTCTGTATGAAATTGGAGGTAGTTTGAGGATTCAATTTTTAATGCTTTTTAAGCTCAAAAAGGGGGGTTCGTATTATACATGAGATCGTATTATACAGGAATAAATGCGGTAAATATAATAATGTTCTTTTTCCTTCTCAGTGGACTTTATTCCTCATGCCAGTATGGACACAGTTCACCACATGCTGTTGTTTGGCTGCATGAACCCTGTCTCCACCAGCAGCTTCTGGTAATACTCAAATGACAATCTAAACATAAACAATAAACAATAGGGTTTTGTCAAATTCATTTTCAGAATTTACACATACTTTGTGAAAGCCATCAGCTTTAATGTGAAACAAAAAAATAACAACAGACAGGATTTTTCATTAGCTACAGTACAGAACAGAAACCTGGGATTGTTTTTATTCTCTTCTATTAAAGATGATTAATATGCAGTTCTAGCTTTACGAAGGGCTTTCTTATATGTTAGCAGGCTGTCTCTATCCGAGTAAAGTAAAAATCTTCTATGTTAGTGGAGTGCCATTTTCTCTCCACTTTTTTAGATGCCTGTTTTAAAGAACGTAACTCTGAGTTGAACCAAGGAGTCGGCTTCCTCTGATCGATTACTTTCAATTTCAGAGAAACAATTTTATCAAGTGATATTTTCATTAAAGTTATAATATTATCAACAAAATCATCTAAGTCACTGCTCTCTGTTACATTACTCTGTAAGACAGAAGGAAATAAAAATTGAAGAGATTCTTCAAGCTTGGTTACAGCGCTCTGATAAACATCTACTATAATCAGGGTTGCACATAAAATTTTTGGTCTGGTTCTCAGGGGAGAACCAAGGGTTGTTGCTTGGTGCTCATATTTTCCTTCACTCATTTAACACATTTATGGTGTCAGAGCATCTAACATCCCCCTGTTCTGTTTTATGACTCCTATCAGCTGCAACGTCTCAGGACATCATGCAAATATCTGTCTTTTGCACAGAGCAAAATAACTTCAAACATACAAATGTTTTATTTGTTAGACTGATTTCTTTTTTTAAAGACTATTTTATTCAAAAATATTGTATTATTTAGATGGTTTCATCTCATGTAACTATTTATTCTTCGTATTTGATCGTTTAATAAATTACATTTATCCCAGAAAAGCTGTGTCACAGTGTGGTTCTAAATATAAACAAGTTTAGCA
>NW_013952525.1:368824-370699 GCF_001266775.1 Austrofundulus limnaeus | reverse complement strand
GCCTTCAGTAGTGGGAGAACAGATTCCCTCATGGCCTTATACCACTCCGGAGGGAACCCATCACAGCCCGGTGATTTGTTGGTCTTAAGATTGGATATCCCTCGATCAACTTCTTCGGCTGATATTTCTGCCATTAACTTATCATTTTGTTTTTTTCCTATAGATGGAAGATCCAAAGAGTKAAGAAATTTTTGAATTGTTTGATTGTCCATTTTGTCCGGCTGTGTGTACAGAGCTGCATAATACCCTTCAAATGAACTCTGAATTTCTTCAAGTTTACTAGTTATCTTRTTGGTTCTTGGGTTCCGAATTTTATAGATTGTGTTTATTTTTTAGTCTTTTTGACTACTGTTTATTTATAAGTAACATTGAAAGTGTTATTCAGTTAATTATCTTTGTCTCTAGGGACTGTGGCAGTGTGCAAGGTACTTGTAAAGATGAAGCCTCCATTATGTATGCCTGGGCTCGGAATGCCCCACCAACAAAGCTTCCCAAGGGTAAGATTCAAATGAATGGTTGATAATTTGTTAGTTATATTCATTCACAAACCTAAATTGTGTTGAAGCGTCGTGGAAATTTTTATTTCACCTAGACAGAAACACGAGATCCAAGAATAAAAAGCACTCTCTGAAAATGGTCAATAGGATTTATTGCAATTTGCAAGACACACATCATGTCACACAGGGCAGTGGTACACAATGTGTGCACTGAGGCAGTTTCAAATACACTCATTTATACAGTATATTATTAAGACAGACAATAAACATCTTTCTTGGTGCTGAAACTGGGCCAAGGAGAGAATGATGTTTGATAAACAGCAACAAGAACGATTACTTCTAACAGATATTGTCCTGATCTTAAAACACTTTATTTGAGAGAAAACAGAAGATAAAAAGTAAAATCATAAAACATGATGACATTTTAAGGTAAGCAAAAGAGGTTACTGACTCTTGGCCTGAGAAGAGATGTAGGACCTTAAAGAATAATTTATTTTTCCAAGACAGAAGCCATGAGTCATGTGGTTGTTATTGGGAGAGGTCTGGCTCAAACGATCACTCGAGCCTGGAGGTGTGAGTTTTGTTTCAATTATATTCAATTTAAAGCTTCTCCTTTAAAACGCCTCAATTGAACAAAGTGCTGTACAGTGCGATGCAGTAAAACTAATTTACAACTAATTCAATAATACTATAAATTTAAGATAAAAGAAGATAAACAAGAATAAAACAAAACCATATAAATCACTATATATTGTAATAACCCTGCATGATTCACAGAAGTACTCACTGATGTCATACAAATTAAAAATAAGCTTCATTTTTAGGACCTTCAAAAGAATTGAAGGTAACAAAACCCTCTGCTCTCTGACAAGATATGCTGTTGAGTTCCAATCAATCAGTTTAATATACAAGGACATGGTGAAATCTTGAAGCAGTTTTTCTGTTGGAATGACATTAAGAGAAGGTCGAGGTGGAGTAGTAATGTAATCCATTACATTACTACCCATTTTATTGTTAACTTTTTACAAATTGTCAACAGCTGTCAACAACTATAGTTTTTTTCTTTCATAAACTATTTTTAATATGCATGTAATCTTTTATTTGGTGTTTGGCTTGATGTTTTAGTACCATTTGTGAACAGCTTTTTCTTGTTTTTTTTTTTTTTTTTTTCAGGTGTTGGGTTTAGAGTTGGAAAAAACTCAGGAATGTCCCACTTTGTGCTGCAGATTCATTATGGAGATGTCAGTGCTTTCAGAGGTGAGTACTGAAAATCAAATCAAACTAATGGTATATTAAATTCTATGCAATTCAAAAATTAGCCCTTAAAGGAATCCATGGTTAGTTGTAACATTAGACTTTATTTAATAAACATATATTT
>NW_013952525.1:355444-368814 GCF_001266775.1 Austrofundulus limnaeus | reverse complement strand
ATATTACACGGACAGGGCAATTTTATTTACACGCAAAGCATTCTGGGTAAATGATGACGTGGATAGGTCCTCGGTGTGAGCGAGCTATATCCACCCTGAAGGTTAATCTTGGACAATATCTGATGGTCGACTCTTTGCTTCATGGAAGAAGAACCTCAGATTAGCCTGTTAGCTTTAGCATTAGCCTCGACGCTATCACCATATATATGTATTAGCTCAGCGCTACACATTCTCCTCTCGTCACTGAGGTCCTCCATCCACATGACAGAGAGGGGAACACAAAAATAACTCAGTCTGCAACTGGTTTAAAAGAGTCGATCATCAGATATTGTCCAAGATTAACCTTCAGGGTGGATATAGCTCGCTAGCAGCCTTGCACCAAGGACCTATCCATGTCATAATTTACCCAGAATGCTTTGTGTGTAAGTAAAATGGCTTCGTCTGTGTTAAAATGTTTTTTAATATTTACAAAACTAAAAAGCCTACAGTATTTTACAGTCTTTATTTTACAATTAAAATATATGTTTATCAAATAAAGTCTAATGTTACAACTAATCATGGATCCTCACAGCACAGGTGTCAAATTCTGGTCGTCCAGGGCCAATATCCTGAATGTTTTAGAGGTTTCTCACCTGATTTGCATGAATGGATGAAAGCCAGGATTCTACTAAATTTAAAGATGTAATTTAATCACTGAATCAGATATGTTGAAGCAAAGAAACAGGAAAAATATGTAGGACCCAAGTTTGACACCACTGTTTTAAGGTCTTTTCAGGATGTGATTCAGAAATAAAGCTATAGATAAGAACTAATGTTTCTTTTCCAGATAAAATGATGAAGAAACACAATATTATTCACAGGAAATTAATTTGGCTATAAATACTACAGCATGAAGTCCTGAAAATAATATATTTTTTAATAACCTGACTTTTATAATTCTTTAAAGTGATTTTACATAATACATCTTCAAACTTTCTGAAGATGTTGAGATTCATTTATTTATTTATTTATTTTAAATTTGTACATAACAGCTACTAAAACACCACCTGTGAACAACTCATTTAACCACATTGGACTGAATTTTACAACATAAAGTGTTGTCATCTTTTTATTTATTTATTTTTATTCCCGACCAAGACATGAAAGCCTTGCAAAAATTTAAACCAACTCTTCTTTTATTTTTTAAGTATTTGCTTCATTTAGTCTATTCCACTTCACTTTGTATTTGTTGTTTTTTATTACCACACATACGTACTGATGAAAAAAAATCTTGTTTTACAGACCATCATAGAGATTGCTCTGGTCTTTCTTTAAAAATGACAACAAAAAGGTACGTTTTGACTTAATGGAACTAATATTTTTAGCTGAATAACAGCCTAATATCAGAGATTTTATATTCACATAATCCGATACTTGTTTTTTTGGCTGATATCAGACCGATATCAATATCGGCTAGGGACATTGATAAAAGAAAACATCTACACCTCTGAGTGTAGCCAGTGCAACAGGAATCATTATTAAAGAGAGCGACAGTAATAATGAGATTAACTACACCCACTGAGAACTGATACTATTTGTACATTAAAATACTCTGATTGTCACAGCATAAAAAGAACAAACAGCTGAACTTACAGTTATTATAGGGAAGAGAAAAAAGCATCTTGATTGAATATTGTAAACAAAGTAAACATTATCAAAGTAGAGACAATAAAACTACTGATAAAATGTAGAAAAATGTGAAACATTCAAAAGTATTTAAACTTCCCAGAGTGATTTTTTTCAAACATTCTATTTTAAATCTTTGTTTTTTTTTAAAGGCAGCCATTCATTGCTGGCATATACCTGCTAATGTCTGTGGACACAATTATACCTCCTGGAAAAAAAGGTATGACCCTCGAAAATGTTTTAAAGATACATTTATTCAGTTTAAACAACAGTTCTTTTTGATATTGTTTAGCTTCGCAAGGGGATATACCCAAGAACCTATCAGGAATGTGTATTTTATAAAGATTTACTATAAAATTAAATTAACATTTCATAGCAGTATTTTCTCCCATTTTCCCAGACTGTTTTTAATGTCATCACTTGGGTATCATTATCAATCTGATATATTTTGTTTGTTGAAAGAAGGGCATAAGTGCCATGAAGTTAGAGAGTTTTCAGGTGTCACGAGCCTGAAGCTGGAAATGGAAGAGGCTATGTTGAATGTTGTCCACATGTATATCAGTTTGAATTGAAGTAGAAGTTCTGTAGTAAATTGGATGAAAAATTAGTGAGTGTTCCCAAACAGGAAAGAGTTACAAATTCACAAGTAAGTGAAAGGACCAGAGGTAATCGACGGTGTTCAGGAGAACTAAAAATGTAGAAGGATGGATGGTAGTAAATTTAGTCAAAAGCATGATTGTGGTGAAGGTAGGGGGAGCAGGGAGATGGGGCAAATGCAAAGAAAAAGGCTTTTAGTGAATTGGATGCAAGGCTGGACAGTACAGAAAAAAAAGGACTTGTTGACTGACTAGGCAAATGAATTTGAATTGGAAAGGATGTGTAGCAGGTTGGAGTAATAGAAATAGAAATGGACAAATACTAAAGGACTTTAAAGAGCTGATGATTAGAGAAAGGGAGATGAAAGAGAACAGAGGATAAAAGAGGAAATGTAGTGAAGTAATGGCAGCTATGAAGAGGATGAGGAGTGAAAAGGCATGGTCCTGATAGCATATCTACGGTTCTTTCTTGATAACAGGAAGGGACGATTTTTACCACTGTTTGACACACTATAAAGAAAAAAAAATTATATTTATCTATATTTATATATATATATTTTTTAATCTATATTTAGATGTAGCTAGCATCTAGAACCTGATGGTATTGAATAGAAAACAATGTGAAATGTGGCCATTTTTGGTAGCACTTCTTTCCAATCAATGTTCATGATATTTTCTACCCTTTTATATTTTTTACGATTGTTTTGTTCTTAAAGTGAAACAGTAAAATAGGAAGACACATTGCCACAAAGCCCACAGCTCAAACTATAATAGGAAAGAATAGTAAGAGCAGGAAAGGGTCTGTAAAGGTTACGGCAACCTTAACATTCTTGTTTACCTTTCAGTTACAAATTCAGATATTGCCTGTGACTATACTTCATATCCCATCTACCCATTTGCCTTCAGAACCCACACACATCGTCTTGGTAAGTCACCCTAGATATTATTTCTGAGTTCACTCTATAAATGAGTGGAAGAATGATGTATTCTTTTTTCACAGGTAAAGTGGTCAGTGGTTACAGGATTCGTAACGGGAAGTGGAGCCTGATCGGAAGGCAGTCTCCTCAGTTACCACAGGTAAGTAGTGTAACCCCATTAGTGTCCGTATCATGCATCACAGAGTTTCTATTGAAAAGATTCAGTTATTCGGTAACTTGAAGAACCACCTTTAGCAATATCTGGCTGGAGGTTACTAAATATCTTAGGGTTCTGAGAGGTTTGTGCAACACACATTCAACACAAAACACCAGCTGGGTTATGCAACCTATGTGTGGATGACTCACCAAACATAAAGGAGTGCATTGGTTAATATTTTGGTGAATTTTACAGAAATGTCTGTCTGACTATCTGTGCACAAGATTGCTCAAAACTTAAGAATGGATTTTCATGAAAGAACAAATAATTAAATTTTGGTGGTGATCTGGCACACACAGCGACTTCAAGTAAAAGCAGAGAACAGAGGAGGTGCTAGAGGCTAACTTAAGAACAAGAACTACAAAATATTATTTATACCAAAGAAAATCTCAAAGGGACAGCTGTCAAAACTTTCAGAGATGGATGTAGCTCTTGGGGACATTGATCAGTTCATAGTCTGAAGAAGAGAAAAGCTTGAAAAATAGTCTTAGGGAGGGGATTGATCCATTACAGAGGAGAAAGGAGGACTAACAAGGACTGCAAAGAATCAGTCATCCCAAAGAAAAAACCAGAATCTGTAAAACAAGGCATAAAATGTTTCAACTTACAAAAACAGAAACGTGAACGTACATTGGTTCAAAAATTTCAACCTGAGAACCAGGAGGAACAAGAAGTGTGGATTATTGGTTAGCATTGCTGCACCACAACAATGAAGTCCTGGGGTCCTTTTTCACCATGGGTAATTTTCCCATTGTTTTTCCTTTCAGAAAAACATAAAACAAATAAATAAAATACAGAAAAAAAATCCAGGCCTGTAATGAAAAAGGAATGGGTGATATGGGTGATCTCAGTGAAATGTGACTGATTAAATAAATTTTAAACAGAAACACTCGGAGAATTCACAATTTTAATTCAATTTTAATTTAAGAGGGGGTGGGGATTTTCCATAGTTCAGTTCAGTTCATTTCATTTTATTGATAAAGCCTTAAGTCACAACAAATGTTGTCTCAGAGCACTGAACAAAAAACAAATAAATAAAAATTTTGTCAGTCTCCCATCCCGAGCAGCCCACTGGCAACAGTGAAAAGGAAAAACTCCCTTTTAACCAGTGCTTTAAGTGGGCCGGTACACCTCAGCGCACACTGGAAAAAAGTGCCTCTTTTTATGCTTTTTTATGCTGAACTCTTTGCAGGTGGTGTAGAATTTATGCGAGTGGTTCTATGTCTCAATACATCAGGTCGTTCTGTAAAATCACTCTGAAAACAATACAGCAATGTACTGATATTAGACATTTTAATTTGTACTTTTGAATACTTGAGTACTTTTCAATGCATGTACTTTTTATTACTTAAGTATTTTCAAAAGTAAGTACTTCAGTACTTTAACTTGAGTAGATTTTTGACCGAGCAACTTTTATTTGTAGTTGAGTAGATTTGACCACGAGTATCAATACTTTTACTCAAGTATACTACAGTAGAATTGAGTACCTTGTCCACCACAGGCTATAACAATATTCATAGAAGGGTATACACCCTTGTACAGAGTCATGAAGGGCTTTACCAAACCAAAAACATGCAGCTTTTCCAAATACTACAGAACAAAATGTGCTATTTTTTAATAGTAACTAGAGTTCATTGAATCAAAAACGAATTATCTGTTCACCTAAAATGTTACACTGAACAAAAACATAAACACAACATTTTTGTGTTTGCTCCCATTTTTTGTGAGCTGAAGTAAAGATCTAAGACTTTTTTCATTGTACGCAGGTGTCCTTTTTCTTCTGTCCACCTCATAGGTGTTACATATCAAGATGCTGATTAGTCAGTATGATTATTGAACGTTTGTGCCTTAGGCTGACCACAATAAAGGGCGTACTACTTAAAAAGCTGGTAATTTAAAGCTGACTGAACTTGTGATGTAAATATTTCAGGCAGCCTAGCTTTAAAAAACGTATTTATTGTCTGTAATGGGACAGTTTTTTTAAAGTGTTGCTCCCTTAACTAATGAATTATGCAAAATTGTATGAAATTGTTATACAAAATTTAAGAAAAGATAACCAAGCTGCAAAGCTTACATCATTGATAAAGTAGGAAAAATCGCATCCTTTTATTAATAAAAGATCCATCCATCCATTTTCTGCCGCTTATCCGGGTTTGGGTCACAGGGGCAGCAGCCTAAGCAGAGAGACCCAGACTTCCCTCGCCCCAGCCACTTGGGCCAGCTCCTCTGGGGGAATCCCAAGGTGCTCCCAGGCCAGCCGAGAAACATAGTCCCTCCAGCGTGTCCTGGGCCTTCCCCTGGGCCTCCTCTCAGTGGGACATGCCTGGAACACCTCACCAGGGAGGCGTCCAGGAGGCACCTAACCAGTTGCCTGAGCCACCTCAACTGGCTCCTTTCGACGTGGAGGAGCAGTGGCTCTACTCTGAGTCCCTCCCGGATGACCGAGCTTCTCACCCTATCTCTTAGGGAGAGCCCAGACATCCTGCGAAGGAAACTCATTTTGGCCGCTTGTATCCGCAGTCTTGTTCTTTCGGTCACTACCCAAAGCTTGTGACCATAGATGAGGGTAGGATCGTAGACCGACCGGTAAACCGAGAGCTTTGCCTTTTAGCTCAGCTCCCGCTTCACCACGACAGACCGTACAGCGCCCGCATCACTGCAGATGCAGTACCAATCTGCCTGCCGATCTCCCGCTCCATTCATCCCTCATTCGTGAACAAGACCTCGAGATACTTAAACTCCTCCACTTGGGGCAGGACCTCCTCCCTGACACGGAGGCGCCACACTACCAGTTTCCTGCTCAAGACCATGGTCTCGAATTTGGAGGCACTGATCCTCATCCCGGCCACTTCACACTCGGCTGTGAACCGCTCCAGTGAGAGCTGGAGATCACGATCTGATGAAGACAGTAGGACCACATCATCCGCAAAAACCAGAGATGTGATCCTAAGGTCACCAAAAAGGATCCCCTCAACACCTTGGCTGTGCCTAGAAATTCTGTCCGTAAAAGTTATGAACAGAATTGTGACAAAGGGCAACCTTGGCAGAGTTCAGCTCTCACCGGAAATGAGTCCGACTTACTACCGGCAATGCAAAGCTCTGGCACCAGTTATACAGGGATCTAACAGCCCGTATCAATGGGCCTGGTATCCCATACTCCCGGAGTACCCCACACAGGAGTCCCTGAGGGACACGGTCGAACGCCTTCTCCAAGTCCACAAAACACATGTAGACCAGTTGGGTGAACTCCCATGCACCCTGCAGGATCCTGCTGAGGGTGTAGAGCTGGCCCGCTGGTCCACGACCAGGACGAAAACCACATTGCTCTTCCTGAACCTGAGATTTGACTATCCGACGGACCCTCCTCTCCAGGACCCCTGAACAGACCATACCAGGGAGGCTCAGAAGTGTGATCCCCCTATGGTTGGAACACACTCTGCGGTCCCCCTTTTTAAATAGGGGGACCACCACCCCGGTGTGCCAATCCAGAGGAGCTGCCCCCGATATCCACGCAATATTGTAGAGTTGCGTCAACCAATGCAACCCCACAACATCCAGAGCCCTAAGGAACTCCGGGTGAATCTCATCCACCCTTGGCACTCTGCCACCTCGGTGACCTCGGCACTAACTACATGTGATATGATTTGGAACCAGAGAAGAGTCTAAACAAACAGGCATACAAATGATCTTTTATGTGTCATTACAGTGAGGTCTATTAGTAAAACAACAGACTGAAGTGAAGCCATCTCACTGCAGTAAAAAATAAAACAGGACAGCTGTAAAGCAGCATCCACCAGAGCGCTGAACCACCAGTGTAACTGTTATCTTTGTTACCTGTTTGAGAAATTCTCACACAGATTGCATCATCACCTTCAAGTTTGTTGTGGTAAATGTAGACACTTATAGCCAATAAAACACTCACTGCTAACTATGGGCTCAGGATGAGACCAGGGCAGCAAGCTAGGATTCCTGACAACAAATATTTCTGCTTTGCAAAAAAAACTTTTCACTTCTTATTAAGAAAAATTGTGTGAAGTCAATTGAAAAATAGGTTTGTAAACAGTATTTTACTTTCAGAAAAAAATATGTCCTTGCAGTTTGTATACAAATGTGTATTATTTTTGCTCAGCAGTGTATGTGTTTTGTCTCTAGGCTTTCTACCCTACTAACAAGGAGGTGAATGTGCAGTACGGCGACACCATGGCTGCCAGATGTGTGTTCACTGGTGAGGGCAGAACCTCCAAAACCTATATTGGGTGAGTGTCCTGATGCATCTCAGTAATCCAGGTAGAAAAATCAAAAAGGAAAAAAAAAAAAGTAGGTCTTCTGGATGGGTTCTTCTTTAATGAAATGTTTCATCTCTCTTCCAAGAGACTTCTTCAGTCTGATGAGTTTCAGGTGAACTCAGCCTTATAAGCACTGCCTCCACATGGTGGACAAACGGGTTGGTCACAAGCAAAAGAGGGCCATCGCCTAACATAGGTCGTTAGTGCCTTGATTAACTATTCATAGAGGGTCATGTGACCCATCACCTGACTATCGTTGGGGCCCTGATTCACAGCTTTTGCTCACGGGACTGAGTCATACTTGCAATAACAGCATTGGAGGAGGACAACTGGACACGAAGGCYTCCACCTTTGTTTAATGGTGAACGGTTTTTCTTCACAAAGATGGCTTCTTTTACTCCTCTCTCAAACCAACGTTCCTCTCTATCAAAGATGAGAACACCTTCATCCCTGAAAGATTGACCGCTGGCGTGTAGATGAGTGTAAACTGCAGAGTCCTGGCCTGTAGATGAGTGTAAACTGCAGTCCTAGCCTGTAGATGAGTGTAAACTGCTGTCCTGGCCTGTAGATGAGTGTAAACTGCAGAGTCCTGGCCTGTAGATGAGTGTAAACTGCATTGTCTTGGCCTGATGGTGTAGCTCTTCTGTGTTGGCCCATTCTTTTGAACAGTGGTTGCTTTGTTGTATAACTGATCACAGTCCTCCTGACACTTAACAGCATACACAATATTACTCTGTTTATGCCGGGGAACTGGATCTTTGGGATAAAACAGTCTTTGCCGTAATGTGTTTTGGGTTTGAAAGCCGCTGGGATGGTTATTAGATCAAAACTTTTTCTTTTCGATCTAACAACCAATGTGACAAATGCATAGTTGCTTTTTAAAAAAAAAATTATAAATATATTTCAAGAATTTTTGATTCGGATCGATCTGAATGAATTTGTAATCGGAATGAGTGTGGTGGTTTATGCCGACTGATAATCTGAACGGCATGCATGTAAACACTGAACTGATGATCAAGGGAAGCCAGAACACAGAAATGTAAACTATGAAAATATTAAGTTCGTAAAATACTTAAAGAACTAAATATGTACTGGCCACATCACTAGATTATTGTATCTTCCTTCTTTTCTGTTTACCAGAAAAATCCATCCATAAACTCCAACTTATCTAAAACTCAGCAGCTCGTATCATTTCCAGAACCCCTTCCACCACTCATAAAACACCTGTCCTACAGCATCTTCACTGACTCCACATCAAATTTGCATCTATGAAACCTTGCTCCTCACCTTCAAAACCCTCAATAACTTTGCCCCCCCAGTATCTCGTAGAACTTTCCCACATTAACACACCTTCCTACCCTCTCAGGTCCTTCCTCTCCACCCAACTCACCCATCCACCAGCTGGTCTGACCACTATGGGCTCAAGAGCTTTCAGTACTCAGCACCCCACCACTGCAACTCTCTCCCCCTGGACATTAAAAATTCTTCCACCATCTCCATTTTTTAAATCATGAATTAAAGCTCTTCTTTTAAAGCAGGCGTATTCAGTTTAACCTCCATCTATCATCACCTTTATATTATGTAGGATTTGTGATATGTAGAAAGTTTTTTTACTCCCTTCATTTTTTACAGCATTTATATTGTATTTTAACCATACAATGTCCTTGAGTGCGATGAAAGGCACCTACAAATAAGATGTATAAAATAAAAAAAGAAATAACTGATTGAGAAAATACAGATCATTGGGGATAATGGGGGTACAGTGCCTGCAGAAAAATCAGGAGGAAATGAGGATGGAAGAAGTTATTTCTAGCAGCAGAGTGGGTTAGAAATGAAAATTTGATGTTATTTATTGTTTTTTTAATGTCCTACAGCTACAGGCTCTGAAATGTTAAATAACTTTGAAAATGAGTTTTTGAATAAATCTGTAAAACGTGAAAAGATTGCTCTATATGTCCTGCAAAATGACGGAAAATACATGTATGTATCTATGCATTTTTTTAATGGTTGAACAACCGGGGTTTTTTAATAGTGTAAAATTTGTCTACAGATGAGGTTTGGATTAAATTCACAAGTTAAAACTAAATTAAACAATCTGTAATTTCACAGATGTTTCATTTTCAAATTTAGCAAAAACATCACTCTTTTACATTTTTTCATGACAACCTTATTTGGGTCATTTTTTTATTTATAAAATTTTTTGTTTTCTTTATTTTCCCCCACAGTGGTACCTCAAACGATGAAATGTGCAACTTCTATATAATGTATTACATGGACAGTGAACATGCCATTCCCTTCATGAACTGCATGGAGACTGGTTCCAAAGAGCTGTTTAGACACATTCCAGCAGAGGCAAATGTTCCCATCCCTGTCAGTCCAGATCATATGAACTCTATGATGCATGGAGGACATTCCTCTACAGGTATGAAGTCATTAAGTGTTTTATTTTGTATTCCTCCAGTTAAAACTAGTCCTTTATTTCTTTATTTGTAGTTCAACTGTTGTTACTAGTGTACATAACATTTTAAAAGTTTTATTTGGTGTAGTAATAAAACCTTTACCTGTATTTTTTAGGAAGAAAAACAAATAATATGCTGTTGGAGGGCAAACGTGGTGCATTTAATGTATTATATGTTTTCTAATCCAGAAATGCCACCATGTTCTTGGGCAGCAGGTGCTCTAGCACCACCTGAAGTCCATCTTTCTTTATTAAACATAAAACTAACCATTTTTTCTTTTCTTTTCAAGTTAAGGGACAACTCCTAAATTCCAACAAAGAGGAGCAGGTTCTGGATCAGGGTAAGCTCAACAAAAAAGATGAATGAAGTGTGCAAATTGTGTAGAGTAGCTACTTGCTAGAATTAAAAAAAAAGCTGTATTTATAACAATACACAAATTGCGAAAATCCCTTTATTTGGGCCATTTAAACCAACATAAAATGCTTTGCTTGTGTATAAGTGTGCGTACATGATAACAGTCCACATTTTTCAGCTCTAAAGTTATATGTCATCACATAACAAAGATTATCAGGTTGTAAAGTTATTCGAATGTACAAGAAACAAGTACAGCAGATTTATTATGTCATCATTTATTTGTACGCTTGAGGTTTCATGCTTCATTGGGTAAAAAACAAGTTTTATTGAGTAAAATATTAAGAGCTGGAGAAGAAATGCACCAATTTTTATCAAATACCTACAATCACATTTGAACACTTTTTTGAAATATCCTCAATTTAATGATGTGTGTATCTGTGTGTGTTCATGTGCCGTTATGCCTGTTTGTTTGTAGAGTATCATTTGGACCACGTCTCAGCATGGCCAGGGAGTTTTCTTCAGCTGGGTCAGGTGTCAGGACTTGCAGTTGACTCGGACTCTAACCTGGTCATTTTTCACCGAGGTGACCACAGCTGGGAACGGGAGTAGGTTGCTGCTTCTCTTAAAATTTCGCTTTTATATCTCATGTCTAATTAAAAAAAATGTGTCATTTTGGTTTAAGTCCCATGAAACTACAGAAAACAAAGTTATTTGTGTGTGTCTGCTTGTGCTTTCAGTTCTTTTAACATCCAGGCTAGATATCAGCAGAGGTCGTTGGGTCCTATTCAACAATCCACTATATTGGTTGTGGACCCAGCCCAAGGTAGAATCCTGAAAGCTTCAGGCAGAAACATGTAAGAATGTGCTTTAGCCTTTTTGTTGTGAAGAACAGTGTTACTGTGTACAAGTATTCAACATGACACAGATAATACAGTTTTTATAATGATATATTTTCCCATGTTGCAGGTTCTACTTGCCCCATGGCATAACTACAGATGAGGATAATAATTACTGGGTGACTGATGTTGCTCTTCATCAGGTAAAATGCAGTGGACTGAAAGAATAGGCACAGTACATTCTGTTAAGATGCTAAATAGTCCTGATGGGTGAATTATATTGAGGCTTTGGCGCTTGTGTCACTCTTACTGAAGCAAAGTGACTAATAACACTGTGCCGAAGCTTGTGTCAAAACACTTGACCGATGACATTCAAAACTTTCATCATCATCACTGCTTCAATTTGCACTTTATTGGTTTTTAATGCTATAAATCTTTTCATTTGCTTAGAGTATTCGAATTCCGAAGCATGCATTCATGGGCTGTTGTAGCTTGGCGGTCCATCCTGCAGCCTTGTAAACCTGAGGCTGTGTGATTGAGCATCCATTGAATGCTTGAATCTGAAATGTTTTTAGACTATGTGTCTGAGCACGGAACTGAAGCTGAAAAAAAAAGCAAGTAAAATAAACACAAGAATTACATAAGAAACAATCGCAAGGTTAAAACACAAGCCAACAAAAAAACTCAGATCCTCAGGGGATCCCACCTTTTAAAGGACCAAAATTAATCATTAAATCATAAATTTCACTTTTTTTAAGAATTCTGGACAAATCCTTTGCAGTCAGTCTCAGAAAGATGAAAATTGTGTCAGTAGCTATGTTTACATGGACATAAGTAATCGGGTTAAAAGGTCGTTCGGAATAAAAATGCGTCATGTAAACAGCCCGTTCTGATTATTCTGATCCGATTGAGCTCGATCCGAATGAATTTTTAATCCGAATGAGTCGGGTGGGTTATGCCGATTGATAATCGGAAAGACGTGCATGTAAACACTTAATCCGATCATCTTATTCTGATTGTGGAAAACTGACCTGTGTGCATGTCTGCTGACTTTCATTCACCCGGTTCTGCTCTTTAGAGGAGGTTGGACAGCAGCGCTCCAGCTGTGTTGCACCGCACAGAACATTTCCTCCTCGCTCTCTTAACAGATGAAAAAGGAGGCAAACAGCAGACATTGCTTCGCAAAAAATAAAAATAAAAAACACTTATTGCTTCATCTGCAGCTCAACCAAGGAGTAATGACGTCTCAACCGTTATTAAAAGCTGACATGGGTCCGTCCTGAGCGCACAGAGGAGCGTTGTTTACATTTGTAACACAGAAGTAGAGCTGAAAGTTTACAACACTGCGCATGTCCGGACTTTTATTCTGAATAAAAGTCCGATGCATGTAAACACTTTTCATGATCGGATTGTGTCCATGTAAACAGTATATTTGGATTATTTAATCCAAATACATTTCAATCCGATCAAAAAACTTTGTGCATGTAAACATAGCTAGTTTCCCAATATTTATGGACCTGAACATGAGCAAATTGTTTGCTGCAAGTTGTAATGAAAATCTGAAAATCCAAGTATGGAGCTGCAGTCACAGTTACAGCAAGAAGCATAAGACAACTGGGACAGTGAATTAAATATGGAGCCACAGTGCAATCCCAATTACATTTAATAACTTCAGACTGTAAAATGACAAGAACTTATTGGAACAATCATTAGAAAAAAAAGTGTTTGGTTAATACACTCAAAATGTTTTGTATACTTAGGTCTATACTTACCGTGTTTATGGAAGTATAATATGTAAAATTAAATCCATAAAATCATCCATAAAGTTGGGTGTTACGACCCCTTCCTTTAAACAAGGGGCAGCAACACGACAACCACAATAAATAGACAAGAGTCACTGCAAAGGTGTATAAAAAGTTTTATTTTTTTACTCTGCTCCAAAAGGCTGTGCAACTGTGGGGGAGAAAGGGACCATTAGGTGTGGTGCCAAACAAAAGAAACAAGCAAAACAAAACAGGGCCTGTCTACAATCTGGTCTAA
>NW_013952525.1:352765-354889 GCF_001266775.1 Austrofundulus limnaeus | reverse complement strand
ATGAAATTGGAGGTAGTTTGAGGATTAAAATTTTATGCTTTTTAAGCTCAACAAGGGGGGATCGTATTATACATGAATAAATACTGTAATTGTGTTCTTGGTGTTCTGTCATCTCCGTGTAAATTAAAAGCAATTTTCGTAGCTTGAATGTAATTTTTGAGTGAGGATCTGTTTTTATTTTATTTATTTTTTGTTGGCTTGTTTATTTTCCTTTTGTGTTTAATTATTGGGATTGTTTGTGTTATTTGATTCTTGTGTCAATCCTGTCACCAGTTTT
Source organism: Austrofundulus limnaeus (assembly GCF_001266775.1). Classification (NCBI taxonomy): domain Eukaryota; kingdom Metazoa; phylum Chordata; class Actinopteri; order Cyprinodontiformes; family Rivulidae; genus Austrofundulus; species Austrofundulus limnaeus. The sequence goes on along the minus strand of NW_013952525.1, from coordinate 354,612 downwards.
TTTCTCGAAACACAGTTTGTTTTTTTTTGTTTTTTTTTTTTTTTGCTTTTTGAGAAATTGTCCTCTGGAAATTGGGGGGTATAGATTTGAAAACATACCTGAAGACTCCTTCGTCTGTTCCCAAATTTGTTTTTCCTCAGGTGTTAAAAGTTAGCGGTGACGGCAGAGACGGAGTCCTGCTGAAACTGGGAGAGGCTTTCACACCTGGAAGTGACGTCAACCACTTCTGCCAACCTACTGATGTTGCTGTTGACACCGAAACCGGGAACATCTTTGTGTCTGATGGCTACTGCAATGCAAGAATATTGAAGTTTTCTGCTAATGGCAGATATCTGTCTCAGTGGGGTGCAGGTATCTAACACAATTTACATACCAACAAACCAATAATGTCTTAAAAAGCCTCAGTTTAATGTATTTCAACAGACGTTTGACCCTGTCAAATTACAGGTTTTAAATCAGGCATGAATTGGACATTTTGACGTAGTCTTCTGCATAAAACGTATAAATAATTAATGTCTGTAACATTTACAGACTGTAAACATTTACTATCTTCTGAATTTAATGGTATTTGGTAAATACTGAAATTTTAACAATGCCTGAGCTTTTTGAAGAAGAAAAGAAAGACAGAAGGAAAGAAAACAGTATCAGTAAACATATTACTATTGTTAACAAGACCAAACTGGCAGAATTAATTTATGTTGCTTTGTTTTCCTGAATAAAGGCTCATCAGACAGACGTACACCATTTCAGATCCCCCACAGCCTGGTGTTCTTTCCTGACAAAAAGGAAGTTTGTGTGGCCGACAGGGAGAATGGACGCATCCAGTGCTTCTTAGCTGAAACTGGGGAGTTTGTTAAGGAAATAAAAAAAGACGAGTTTGGAGGAAAGGTGTTTGCCATTGCCTCCACTCCTGCTGACGGTGAGTTTGTCCAGTTTCAGACATCCCAGCTCCCTTCTTCTCTACAATACACTTAGGTCAGTGTATGCACAACCTTTTCGTAATACAGTTCTACAGATAGCTTGATCCGTACCAGAGGGTTAAATTAATTAATATTGGTGTTGTAGCTTTTATTATAGTTTTGATATTGTCTAAATATAAATGCTACACATGTACTTAAAAACATCTGTTTCTGTGTGTCCTCTGCTGTGCGTACACAGATGATTTGATTTACGCAGTAAACGGGGAATCACTGTATCGCTCAACTCCACTCAAAGGTTTTGTGATCAGTTATTCAAGCAAAAGAATTTTGGATACCTTCAGCCCAAACAAGAAGGTAAACAACACTTCAATTAACACTGTTCTACCTTCAAACTTACATAAAAACAGCTCTAAATGCTGCTTGCCTGAGCATGAACTCACTGAGAATTGAACTTAGATTCACCTAAGCAGAATCCTAAAACAAGTTTTAGGATTAAACACTGAATATTTTGTTGGCAGACCAAAGCACTGGTGTAGGATTTGTGCCATCAACAGATTAAAAAGCAAACTCTATCTTTATTATGAATTAATATTTAAATAACTTCAAAAGTTATAAATTTATTCTACACGGTGAGTCATAAGTCACAGGGCACCCTTTTATTTCAGAAAGAAAAGAGAAAAATGATTTATTTAAATACCCCAGCAAGTAATGGTGAGGGGTATGTCCGGAACAAGGCCGGCTTCATACGTATACATATATATATACATTTCTCAAAAAAAAAAGTTTTGTCAATTTAAATTTAACTGAATGTTAAATGTTTTGGGGGGTTTTTTCTTCATTTTTTCATTTGACCTTTATTTATACAGGTAGTCTAATTGAGACCTAGAATCTCATTTCCAAGAGAGACCTGAGAGACAAGAATTACAA
>NW_013952525.1:344565-352669 GCF_001266775.1 Austrofundulus limnaeus | reverse complement strand
CAAATAAATAAGATAATAAAACATGAGCTAAAAATAGAGCACATTTCATAAGATGTCTCTTTTTGTCTCAGAAAAAAATTGAATTGTTGTTTGTTTATAGCCCAAATCTTGATAATGTATTGAATATTGTATTTTTAAAACTTTAGATTATTGAATTGAACTGTTTTTTTTTTGTATGTGTGTTTTCATTAGGAGTTTAAAATGCCCCATGATATTGCTGTAACTCCAGATGGGACTGTCTTTGTTGGGGACGCGGGCAGTAAAAGAGTTTTCAAGTTTACTGCTGAGAGTAAGTTTATTTCTTTGTGTTGTCACACTATCCTGAATTAAGTTATTAAAAGCACATATTTTGTTTAAACTTGGCGATTACCTATTTGCCTGTGTCTGTGTTCCCCTTGAAAATGGAAGGGGAAAAGCTGGTGTGTGTATTAGGGGTGTAACAATACATTGATATATTGATTAAATGATTAATGAATAAATTACATCAAGGTAAAACAAAACCATTGATCCAATTCGTCATCATATGCTCAATGTAGATCAATATCATATGCCCATCTATCTCAATGAGTGTGATAAGCCCTATTCTGACCCAGGGACCACATGCTATTTTGTAATAATTACAGAGATTGTCTGTGTTGTTAATCCTGTGTGAATCGCCCATGTGAGTAATTTGTAAAATAAACATTCCCCTCCAGATTACCTACTATATTTTGCTGAACTTCAAGGTCCTGTGATAATACTAATCCAATGCAAATAGGCATCTCTGTGATTTGGACAGAAACAGGCTGAATCTGATATGTTAATAGGCATTTTGTTTTGTTTCCTGGGTGCATTTTTATTTGCTTTGGGTGAAAAATTGAGGCTGGATTGGAGTGCATTAAAAATCTTTTGGGACCCAGGCCAGCAAAATCCTACTGGCCCGTAACATGCAGCATCAAAAACAAAAAAAAAAGGCTGAAGAGAAAGAGCAAAACCAGATGCAAATGGTAGCTCACATCATGCATTGTACTGTGCAATAAGAATATTTGTTTCTGTTTGTAGCCTTCTGGCTGATGCTGGCAGTAACACAGCAAAGAGCTGGGGCCGTAGTGCAGCGCGTTATGACTCGGTTATGATTGTCGCATGTGCACCCTCACCAGTAGTGGAGGTGTGTATATTTGGAGCTTACATGGGTTGGACAATGAAACTGAAACACCTGTCATTTTAGTGTGGGAGGTTTCATGGCTAAACTGGATCAGCCTGGTGGTCAATCTTCATTAATTGCACATTGCACCAGTAAGAGCAGGGTGTGAAGGTTCAATTAGCAGGGTAAGAACACAGTTCTGCTCAAAATATTGCAATGCACACAACATTATGGGTAACATACCAGAGTTCAAAAGAGTACAAATTGTTGGTGCACGTCTTGCTGACGCATCTGCGACCAAGACAGCAAGTCTTTGTGATGTATCAAGAGCCACTTATCCAGGGTAATGTCAGCATACAGTACCACCAAGAAGGACCAACTAAATCCAACAGGATTAACCGTGGACGCATCTGAAAGGGATGTTTAGGTGCTAACCCAGATTGTTTTCAAAAAACATAAAACCACGGCTGCCCAAATCATGGCAGGATTAAATGTGCACCTCAACTCTCCTTTTTCTACCAGAATTGTCTGTCGGGAGCTCCACGGGGTCAATACACACGGCCGGGCAGCTATAGTCAAACCTTTGTTCACTCGTGCCAAACGTCGGTTTCAATGAGAGTTACGGTGTGAAGAAGCCCCAAAGAAGTGTACCACCCAGACTGTTGCATGCCCATAGTGAAGCATGGGGGTGGATCAGTGATGGTTTGGGCTGCCATATCATGGCATTCTCTTGGCCCAATACTTGTGCTAGATGGGCGAGTCACTGCCATGGACTACCGAACCATTCTGGAGGACCATGTGCATCCAATGGTTCAAACATCCTGAAGGTGGTGCCGTGGATCAGGATGACAATGCACTAATACACACAGCAAGACTGGTGAAAGATTGGTTTGATGAACATGAAAGTGAAGTTGAACATCTCCCATAGCCTGCACAGTCACCAGACCTAAATATTATTGATCCACTTTGGGGTGTTTTGGAGGAGCGAGTCAGGAAACATTTTCCTCCACCAGCATCACGTAGTGACCTGGCCACTATCCTGCAAGAGGAATGGCTTAAAATCTCTCTGACCACTGAGCAGGACTTGTATAGGTCATTCCCAAGATGAATTGATGCTATATTGACAGCAAAAGGAGGCCTTACGTCATACTAATAAATTATTGTGGTCTAAAACCAAGTGTTTCAGTTTCATTGTCCAACCCCTGTACATTGTAGTATTCTCCAAAAGGACATACAAGAGAACACTTTATAACTTGTTAAATGCTGTAAATAGAAGAGCAAAGGTTTGACAAACAAACAAATTGAATGATGCCGCAAGGGTGTGTGCACCAAAAGTGCTCCGCAAAGACTGTGTGCCGTGCACCCTCGCATTGTTTTCAACTTACCAGGCTTCAATATCATATCCAGGAGATGTCCGTAACTTTCAGCAAAATCTCAGGCTTCGGTTATCCTGTGCGAATGCGACACATAAAAACATCGTCAGGGAGTAATTTATTTATTTATTACATGTGGTTACATGCTTATCCTGTGTGAGTAGGGATTTAGATGAGCAGATGGTATTACATTATATTGATTGCAGAGTTGGGAATAGAACTGAATCAAAATCGTATCATGACAAACTTTATGATATCAAGAAATATCATATCGTCATCCAAACAATTAAATATAATATAGTATCATGATAAATCTGATGATTTACACCCGTAGTTTTTATTTGTCCTTTTTTTTTAACCAAATATCTAATAGACCAGTGGTTGCTAGGAATGCTAGGCCTTTATTTTTTCAGAAACTAGGTTTTATTCTAACAGGGACTTTATTCATTAGTTTTTCATGTTATTTTCATGTTATGTTAAAAACTCAAAATGACTCAACGTTTTGCTGTAATTTGTAAATAACACCTAATTTCTATAAAACATCTTTTTATTCAAATTTTCTAGAGTTGCATCGCTCCGTCAAGAAAGCTGGAATTGAGATCCAAGAACTTCTAGGTAAGAGTTGTAGATTTGACTTTAAACATGTTGATACTACTGGGAATACTTACAGAAATCTTGTAGCTGTCAAAACTATTTTCATGTTTTTTTTATCAGTCCAGCCATATTTTATTGTCTTCTTAGCCAAATATATGGGTTGAATTTTTCTGTCTAGAACAGGCGAGTATAATCCTGGTCAAAGGGCCACTATCCTGTATGTAAAGGTTTCTCTGCTCCAACACATCTGATTTGAGTGAGTGTGTGATTAAAAGGCTTCTGCAGAACTTGAAGACAATTCGGTCACTGAATCAGGTGTGTTTGAGTAGGAAAACAGGTAAAATGTGTAGGATAAATGGCCCTTGAAAACCAAGATTGGACATCCCTGTTCTATGGTAAGTGCAAACAAAACAATAACAAAACAGAACAAAGACAATGCTTAAGTCCTTAAGTCTAAATTGTATCTTGTTAAAAGATACGTGACATGCTCAAAAATATAAAACAGGTAATAAAATAATTAATTGTAATATAATCCTAAAAACTAATATCCAAATATGGATATACACACATACCTGTATATACACGTATCGTAAAAAGTAATGAAATTTGTGTTTGGTGGATATCTGTTGTAACAATGCTTCTTGGCAATAAATCTTATACGGTTAGAAAGCCTGTTAAATTCTCTTTTAAATGATGTTACATTTGTAAGGAACAGGCATTTGTAGGTTGACAGCATAATTTACTGTTGCTATTGAGACATATTTTGAGCTTCTGGTACCCCCGGGTGCTGCCAATCCGTTCCATATGTGTGATGTAATTCCCTTACTTTTGGTGCTGAGTTTATATCTGCATCATTTGTCTTTGAAGTGGTAGGCGGTGGAAGGGTGATGATCTGGGCTTGTTTTGTACAGAGCCTAGGAAGTTTGCAGTCAGTGTGTCAACCATGTACTCGTCTCTGTTCCAAATAGGGCTGGTCGATATGGCTGTAAATCAATCTCACGATATATTGACCAGTTTACCTCGATAACGATAAATGCACAATAACTCACCACGCACCACACACAAGTACACGGTATAGTCTAGTCATAACACTATGCACTGTGTCCATGTTCTCAGTCAAAGTTCACAGTTTAGATTTTAAAAAACTTTTCTGTAGTTTATATTTGTCATTTTAGTGTTTTTAATAAATTTAATAAACATTTTTTGTAAGACTTGAGTCAGATATAGTCATATAATTATTTAACCATCTCCATAACTTTTCATTGCAAACACAACATGTACGTATGTATGTATTATAACTTTAAATAAAAAAAATATATATACCAAATGTGTCTTATGTACTTCACAAAATAACTTAAATACATTTTTTATTTGTTAGACTGACTGATTTCTCTATTAAAATAACAAATTTCTTTCAAAAAGATTATATTACCGTATTTATTCAAGTATACGTAAAATTAGATCCGTAAAATCGTCCATAAAGTTGGGGGGTAGTACTATACTCGGATAAATATTTTTACTTATGTATTTTAACTGAAATATCGTCTTTATTCACAAAATGCCTGAGTCCGGAAATGAGACCGCGTCATAAAAAGCATTTGAAACGTCCTTACCTCTGACACTCCTCCATGCTTTAGAGCGAGATAATAACAGATCCAGGCAGGTGACATGATGTGAAAAAAAGGGGTGGGGGGGTGGGGAGTATTCCAGTACTTTAGTAATGATAATGAACTAATGACATTAACGTGTGACTGGGCTGCTCCTGGAATAACAACAAACACGTTTGTCTGTAAAGGCTGCCGTCTACCGGTGTTCAGAAAAAGTTTGTATCCTTGAAAAAATGTTTCCCCACCAGAGGGGGCGCTCACGAGTAGGAAGTAATCTGCTTTTCCCCCACAAGATGGCCCAAATCTCATGTGAAGTCTCTGACTTTTGTGTTGGCACCTCCTGGTGGACTATGTGTAAAATGTCAGAATTCATATGATGCTGCTACAGTTGATACATATTTGTTGTTAAAATACCTTTTAGTACTTATGTTGTTCAAATAAAATGAACAGTCCAATGATCATTTTACTGATATGTATAAAGACTGCAAAGGCTGAAAAATCTTGAAGTCTGAATGAAATTGGAGGTAGTTTGACGATTAAATTTTTTATGCTTTTTAAGCTAAAAAAAGGGGGGGTCGTATTATACATGAGATCGTATAATACACGAATAAATACGGTATTTAGAGAGCTCATATAATCGTTTAATATTGTTTATTCTTCATATTTGACCATTTATTGAATCACAGAGCAGTTCAGTCACAGTATGGTTCTAAATCTAAGATAAGCTACAAAAAATAAACTACAAAAAGAACATAGCGTTTATTTTTTATTTAATTTTTTTATTTTTGCGGGGGTGGGGGCTAACGCTAAGCGGAGACTCATCTTTTCTATACTGCAGCAAACAAGTGTTCATCTGAGTTAATATCTGCCTGTGTGCACCTCAGCGTGCTCCCCTTACAGCGCTGTCGACGAGGTGAGGAGTTTAGTCACGCGAGCAAAGTTGGGCATATGTGTTCGATAACGAAGCTCTGAACATAAACTTATAATGTGTTCGATTTTAGATACCAATGTCTCGGGTAGCTTGGGAGAGAAGTGTGATGGAGGGGTTTGCACAGTCAGGACAGGAGCTTCAGGCTGACCGGTGTTTATCCTGCAGGCTGCTGCGCCAACATCAGAAAGACCCGCCCTGCTCTGCTCTGATTGGATAAAGCTGTGGGGTTTGTTTGATTTGTTGAAAGCAGCGTCTGGGCGGCTTTAACAAGACCACAACAGAAAACAAGCAGGTTCTCCGACATGGGCAAAATGACGTCGGTCATGAAATTTGCATACCATGATATAATTTATTTTCCCGGGCAAGTTTTTTTTTACCAGAATGATATGATACGGCCCAGCCCTAGTTCCAAAGTATTTTAATTTCATTTAATTTATATAACCAGATTGAAAACCCCATTGAGACTGAGATCTCATTTTCATGGGGTACCTGGGCACAAACAAACAGTACACAAAATCAAAACAGTTACATAAGTCACAACCATTATTTAGGACTTTTTAGGCAAAAATATTTTGACATATTTTTGCTAATGTGCGATTACAGTATTATGAGTGCTATCATCCAGACAATTCCCCTACTTTAATGTTTTCTTGTAGAATTGGAGACATTTGTCCAAAGCAAGATGAAGCAAGATCACAACATGTCAAAGACTGCCGCTACCCAAGAGAAGCAAACTGTAGCTGGGAAAAGTGACCCGCTGGTCAAAGTGGAAGAAATGAAAAGCACACCCAGGTCGAATGAAAAGAAGGGTGTCCTTCCAGCTGTCATCACCGCCCTGCTTCTTATTCCTCTGCTGCTTGTCTTTGTTTTTGGAGTCTTCATGTGCTGGAGGAAAAACAGTACGTATGGCATGAAGTTAGAGACGTACCAACTGCAGCTTTTTGACCCGGTTCAGGTTTACTGCTTTAGTATGCAGATACTTTCTGTTTGTTTTTTTTTTTAATTCTGACTAAATTTAAAGTTTCTTCATATTCAGACATTTACATTTTTTTTTTTATCTTTTCTCTCTGTCACAGAAAATTTAATAATCTAAAAATTATTTTTTTCAAAATCCAAAAGCATTTACTGGTAAACTAAGAAGTAAATGTACTTTATACATATTTTCTATAACAAATTTTATGGCTGTGCAAGTTCAGTGTTTTATTTGGAAAAACAGATAAATAAAACTTAGGACTTAAGAACAAGAGAACCATAGGAACAAGACTGAATCAACATGGTCTCTTTGGAAACTCTGTTCAAGAAAAGAGAGAAGTAAACACTTTTCTTTGGGAGATGTCTCACTCACCTATTGTTATGTTGAGCTGGACTAACACTTACACAGCCGCTCCTGCTCTTTAGCTTCGATTTTGTAAGTAAATAATTAAACATTGATATACATCACAAGATTTTGCCATTTAAGGTTGTAGTGTCAAAGTAGCTCCTTCAAAAAAAATCAAAAAATTTCTACAGTATATTGGAGTCATACTTTGTTAAGACCTGACTCTTAGACTAGTTCTTCTGTCGTTTGGTCATTCTGTCAAAAACAGCTTCAATAAAGAGACAGAGTCAGATGATAACGTTAGACACACAAGGGAGAAATTGATGTTTTACACCTTGGTGCACAGTTCTCAGCATGTCCCATCACCTGCATTAAATGCTCAAAAGTTTTTATATTTTCCACATGGAGGAATTCTCTCAGGGGTTCGTTTTGTCTGCATTTCTACTCAGATACTTTTTTAATCTTTTCACACATAGTTTGCCTTCTGCTGAGAAATAACAGGCAAAAATTAAACACCAAACTTTTAAAAAAACTTTAAAAAAACATCGTTCTCCTAACACACTCCTCAGCTTTTTAAAACATTTTTGAATTAATAATAGCTTCCACATAAACTATAAACTGTCCTGCCTAAAATTCATTGAAGCACTTTCAAAACCACAAATGAATTAAGTACTTTTGAACACATTGGAGTAAACTCAAAGCTTGGTGTCTACTAAAGGTAACAATCGTAATTTTTTTACTTCCGTCTGCTGCTATTTTTATTGTTTCTAAATACTTACTATTTTTTACATACAGTATATAGTTATTTACTTTTACGCTTTAATGTTGACTTGAAGAACTTTAATGTTGGATCTATCCTTTATTTACAAAACTCTGAGTCTCCATCCACTCCACCTCTCTAAGCTCTCTTCCACCTGCTTCCTACACTTCCAGCAAAATACAATTAATATTTGAATAGAAAATTAATAAAACAATGATTCATTATGAAACATTGATTATTGACCCAGATAATATGTTTTGTTAATAACAGAGATTTTTTTTTTGTTATACGAGCTTATTCTAGAAAAAAGGGGCAGATATTGTAAGATTTTTTCTTCTCTGTGCTGCCTTTCATTTCATTTTATTTGTGATTTTGATTTACACACACACATATACATA
>NW_013952525.1:328159-344331 GCF_001266775.1 Austrofundulus limnaeus | reverse complement strand
TATATATTCTCTCATTTTTCTTTTTATATTTTCTTTTTATTGTATATTGTATATAAAATTATTTGTTTTGTTTTAATGAAATGGATAAAGAAATTGAAATTAAAAATTAAAAAAATATGCACGTATTTTAAGATTTTAGATGTTTTAGTATAAATTTCTGCATTGTGAAATAAAAAGTGTTACAAGTTAGTAACAGTTTACTTCTCTTTTTGTCGTTTGATCTCTGCTAAGGTAAATCTGTGGGCTCTTTGAACCTGGGGAAATTCTTTGCCTCTCACAAGGAATACACTCGTCAAGGCTTTGACCAGCTGAGTACTGAAGGCAGTGACCAAGAGAAGAATGTTGAGGACAGCAGCGACTCTGACAACGAGGAGTACTCTGCTCCACCTCCTCTTCAGTCCTCTTAGGAAGTCTGGAGGGACTCGCTGCTCTTCAGCTTCTCTGCTGTGGTTCCTCACTGTATTTGTAACTGTTGTGTTTGCTGAAAGCCTTGCTATTTAATGTATATATTTAAATGTGGTATAGTGTTTCAAATGAACTTGCCAGTCCTCTAAATAGTCTTGGTGACAAAAAAAAGTATATATGTATACAGCATATTTTTAAAGTTGCTTTTATGGAAGCTATTAGCACAATACCTATTCAACGTTTAGCCTTAAAACAGGAAAAAAAAATTTTTTTTTTAACATTTTTTTATTTATTTATGTTATAAAACCAGTTTAACAAAACCTTGCAGGTATTTTAAGTCAACTGGACACAGTTGGTTGTTCTGCCACCTCTAAAGTGTCATTCTCGAATCGTTAAAATGAAAATGTAGCCCATGAATACATTCCCATTATTTTACATCAAGTCCTTTTGCACATTTCTGTTTAATATGGTATTTTATGATATTTTTTTTATTTGACCATTTCATTGATGTCCAATGATGTTTCAGTTATGTTTGCCATTTTACATTTCGATAAACGCTCCCGAGCGGCTGTGTGACTCTAGCAGTTTTTAATTAGAAGTTGGTGCCACCTTACTCTAATGGTTACAGGTTTTTGTTTGTGCGTAACGAGCTGTGCAAAATACCAGAACTGGATTTAAATGCTGCTTTTTCATTTATTTTCTACAACATTTCATTGTCAAACTAAAAGTTAATTAAGTAAAAATATTCAGAAAAGTTCAAATAGAAAAAAATAAAGAGGTCCTCTGGATGGGTTCTTCTTTAGTGAAATGTTTTGTCTTCAGTCTGAGTTTCAGGTGAACTCAGCTTTATAAGCTCCACCTCCACATGGTGGACAAACAGGTTAGTCACATGCGAAAGAGGGCCATCGTCTAACAATAAGCTTGATTAGCTCTATTGTTCATAGAGGGTCATGTGCCCCATCACCTGACTTARTMGTTTGGATGCTTTGGCTGTGGTTATTTGGTGTGTATTGTGTAAGTGAGTGCAGGCGGGGTTCAACGTCCCCTTGTTTTTGTCTCTCCCTCTTTGTGTGGTATCATTGGGACCCTGATTCACATCTTTTGCCCACAGAGGGCGGAGTCATACTTGCAATAACAGCATTGGAGGAGGAAGACAACTGGACACGAAGGCCTCCACCTCTGTTTAATGGTGGACGGTTTTTCATCACAAAGATGGCTTCCTTTACTCCTCTCTGAAACCAATGTTCCTCTATCAAGGATGAGAACATCTTCATCCCTGAAAGGGTGACCGCTGGCCTTTAGATGAGTGTAAACTGCTGAGTCCTGACCCGATGATGTAGCTCGTCTGTGCTGGTTCATTCTTTTGAACAGTGGCTGTTTTGTTTCCCCAATGTGTATGTAGTGAGTGCAACCCCGCTTGTACTCACTACATACACATAACACGACACCAATAACCACAGCCGAAGCATCCAAACCAATAAATCAGGCGATGGGGCACATGACCCTCTATGAACAACAGAGCTAACCAAGCCTATTGTTAGTCGATGGCCCTCTTGCATGTGACTAACCTGTTTGTCCACCATGTGGAGGCGGAGCTTATAAGGCTGAGTTCACCTGAAACTCAGACTGAAGAAGTCTCTTGGAGGAGAGAGGAAACGTTTCACTAAAGAAGAACCCATCCAGAGGACCTACTTATTGTTTCTTTTAGATTATTTCTACCTGAACTACTGAGATGCATCAGGACATTCAGAAAAGTTGCTAATTTGTTGTTTTCAAGCATTTCCCAGGACAAACTTGTCCTTAATAAGATTGTGACTTGAATCTTTCTTTATGGCATTATTTCACAGTGAATGTTTTTCTAAGTTGACTTTCGCCCATGAGCAGCAGTCATTGTAGAGGCGGGGTCCAGCTCTGAGGTTAGAGGAACGCTGTGCTTCCTGAAGGCATGGTTCCCTCCCGGCACCTGACCGCACCACGCCTAGCTGACATGTATTACACTTGTACTTTGGTGCCTTTTTCACATCGATAGTTATTTTTTTGTTATGTAAAAAAAGATAAAGGAATTTTATTTTCCTGGAGACCAAACCTAAAACTGAACCGTAGATGCCAAAATGACCTTTATTTAACATGTGGCCAATGATAATCTACACAATGACAGGAACAACTTGTGAAGAACTGTGTGGAAATTTGTTAATATCTATTTTGATTTCTGAAAGAAGTTAAATGACTACATTTTTATTTTCTTTAACCACAGTTTAGTCTAAATCAACAAAATTTAGGAAATGTTTACATTTTAAACCCCACAAAAACTCAGCCCTTCAAATCAGTTGATAAATATTTTGTTTACATTTTTGAACAATATAATTTAATGTCATGTTGTAATAAATTAAAAAAGAAGAGAATATTTTAGGAGACATCTAAATGCTTTTAAAAATATTTTCGAACTAACACGTAACCAATCTCAGGGGATTTTCCCACCACTTCCAGTTCTAATCCTGGAATTGTTTTGTTCTGATAAAAACTCATGAATAAAGAATGAATTTAATGCACAAGTTTTGAAATGTAAGTTAACACAGTAAAAGCTATTCTATTGAGTTTTTTCTTATATACTCATTTTAGTTTTATCAGTCTTTCACTTCCTATTATAAAATTTTACTCTGTAATTTCTGGTTTTTCAATCTGGATATTTTCAGTTTCATGTGAAGAGTGAATGGATGATTTCTTTAAGCGCATGCCATCGATGTTTCTAGCTATGCTGTCACATGTGGGCTACCTTATATTTGTGAGAACACTGGTTTTAGTGCAAGAGTACTATTTTCAGTAACTAATGTATTTATGTAATAAAGTGTCTGCAAAGCATTTCTGTCTCATGGAACTTGGTATAATTTTTATTTATTTTTTTACTCAGAGGTCTACAAGTTATTTGAAAGAAATAACTAAGTAAAAGTAAAAATACCTTAACAGAAGAATGGCTGTGGTGAAAATGGATTTCAAATATAAGTATTTAAAAAAAGTCGTAAAACTGTCCAAAATAGGAGTGTAAAAGTACTTTTACACTGTAAGTGTAATGTAAAGCAATTTGGTCAACTCTAGATGACCAAGTTATAACTTGGTTAAGTAAATTCAATACTTTCCATATTTTAGAGTGCATAAATAACTCCTTACATGATGACATTTAAATTGTAACTAGGTGTTAAATTTTAAAGTGAAGTAAAAGTTTAATTTTTACGACCGGAGTGTTAGGGCCAGATTACGAGTTTTTTATTATTTATTATTACGAGATTAAAGTCGTAATATTTTGAAATTAAAGTCATAATATTACGAGATTAAAGTTGTAATATTTCGAAATTAAAGTCATAATATTATGAGATTAAAGTCATAATATTATGAAAATAAAGTCATAATATTACGAGAATAAAGTCGTAATATTACAAAATTGAAGTCATAATATTATGAGATTAAAGTCGTAATATAACGAGTTTAATCTCGTAATAAAAATAAACTTCGTAGTGTGGCCCTAATACTCTGTCGTACATTTTTATTTTTTAAATGTAATGAAATAAGTGTTACTTTTTTAAACAATACTTAATAAAATTACAAATTCTCAAAAAAATTGCTTACGTACTGTAAGAAAGTAAATGTATTTTTGTTACTTTACACCTTTACTTTTCTTGTGTGACATGAGTCCTGTAGCATCTGTCAGATGTGTTCTTTAGTGGTCGCCACAGCAGATTGCCTTCATCCTGCTCTAAAACATATTTCACTGACTGCCTATAAAAAAGAGAGAACTGAATGATTAGAATGAGAGGGTACTTGTGCTTATTGTTATTAATTTTACATTTACAAAAGAAGAATGCGTACAGTACAGTATTATCTTACAATCCAATATCCCTTTTGAATTCATTACATCTAACATGTCTCTGACTCATCCAGGGACAATATATATATATACATTTCAAAATATATTACATGTAAATAAAATCATACAATTTACAGATTCATTTTTAAAATACAAATCCGCTGCACGTGTGAGCCCCACCAGAGTCCACTGAAACAGGTGGATGGTGCAGTTTTTGGAATGATTGATACAGCGGGTAAAATAAGTATTGAACACGTCACCATTTTTCTCAGTAAATATATTACTAGAGGTGCTAATGACATGAAATTTTCACCAGATGTTGGTAACAACCCAAGTGATCCATACATCAAAGAAATCAAACCATAAATGTCCAGAAATGAAGTTATTTGTAATAATGTGGAATGGCACCGGGAAAAAGTATTGAACACACTTACTGAAATTTATCTAATACTTTGTACAAAAGCCTTTGTTGTCAATGACAGCTTCAAGACGCCTCCTGTATGGAGAAACTAGTGGCATGCATTGCTCAGGTGTGATTTTGGCCCATTCTTCCACACAAACAGTCTTCAAATCTTGAAGGTTTCGTGGACCTCTTCTATGAACTCTGATCTTTAGTTCTTTCCATAGATTTTCTGTTGGATTCAGGTCAGGTGATTGGCTGGGCCATTCCAGCAGCTTTAGTTTCTTTCTCTGAAACCAACTGAGAGTTTCCTTGGCTTTGTGTTTGGGCTCATTGTCTTGCTGAAATGTCCAGCCACGTTTCATCTTCATCATCCTGGTAGATGGAAGCAGATTTTTATCAAGAATGTCTTTGTACATTTTTCCACTCATCTTTCCTTCAATTATTTGAAGTTTGCCAGTACCATATGCTGAAAAACAGACCCACACCATGATGTTCCCACCTCCAAACTTCACTGTTGGTATGGTGTTTTTGAGCTGATGTGCAGTGCCATTTGACCTCCAAACATGATGTGTATTCTGGCATCCAAACAGTTCAATGTTGGTCTCATCTGACCAGACTATATTCTCCCAGTATTACACAGACTTGTTTAAATGTTGTGCAGCAAACTTTAAAGGAGCTTCAACATGCTGTTTCTTCAGCAGTGGAGTCTTGAGTGGTGAGCGTGCATACAGGCCATGGTGGTTCAGTGCATTACTTATTGTTTTCTTTGAAACAATCGTACCTGCTAATTCCAGGTCTTTCTGAAGCTCTCCACAAGTGGTCCTTGGCTCTTGGACAACTCTTCTGATAATTCTTTTCACTCCTCTGTCAGAAATCTTGTGAGGAGCACCTGGTCGTGGTCGGTTTATGGTGAAATAATGTTCTTTCCTCTTCTGAATTATGGCCCCAACAGTGCTCACTGGAACCTTCAGAAGTTTAGACATTCTTCTGTAACCGATGCCATCATTATGCTTTGTAACAATAAGGTTGTGAAGGTCTTGAGAGAGCTCTTTATTTTTACCCATCATCAGATGGTTCTTGTGTGATACCTGGCCATCATTTGGGACTGAACCAGCTGATATTAACTTGCACTGACAAGGGGCAGGCTTGCTTTCTAATTACTGAGAGAGTTCAGCTGGTGTCTTGGCTTTCCGTGCCTTTTTACACCTCCCTTTCTTCATGTGTTCAATACTTTTTCCCTCTGCCATTCCACATTATTACAAATAACTTCATTTCTGGACATTTATGGTTTGATTTCTTTGTATGAATGGATCACTTGGGTTGTTACAGACATCTGGTGAAAATTTCATGTCATTAGCACCTCTAGTAATATATTTACTGAGAAAAATGGTGACGTGTTCAATAATTATTTTACCTGGTGTAAATAACCACAGTGCTGCCGTTCTTTCTTTAAATGACACTGATGGAGTCGATCTCCTAACTGGTCAGATGAGTCTCTCCTCTGGTGGGACCTTCAGCATGCTGTCCATCTCCAGCCGAGCTCCTGCCAGTTCCTGAGCACTGGGGTTGTACGCCCCCTCTGACTGGCGCTTCTTCCTGGCTGTGAGAACCATGAAGGTCAGACAGATGATCAGTATGACCGTGAAGAGGCAGAGCAGGGGCATGGTTATCATCAGCCAGGGGATCCCCTCTTTATAAGCCAGCTTCTGTGGATGCGCAAAAACAAGTGTCTCAGTGGGATTTAGACTTTTTCATTCATTCCCTTATTTTATAATGAAACATAATTGTCTCATTTACAGGACAGACCTGTTATACAGAAGTAAAACAGTAAAATTAATACAACCAATATTATAAACATTTCAACAAAAACACATTGAAATAAACTCAAACAAAAGCTACCCTATCTTTAAAAGTAACAATAAAAAAATTAAAATACTCAAAAACAAAGAGCAAGTTTATGGACGGGATCTTCACTTCTTTCATTAAAAGTTTAAACTTATTGATAGTAATAGAACTGGCTAGCTTTTGATCAGTTTAATCACATCAGACTGGATAACATCAGTTGTTATTCTGAGATATTTTTATGATGTAACAAAGATAATTGATATCAACAGTAGGGAGGGCAGACACCATCTTTTTTCTATTGGAAAATAACATCTAAAATAAAATCTTTAGTATGTTTGTGTTTGCTTTTAATGTCTGACTAACTTAGCATAGTTTTATCTGGAAAAACCATTTAAACTATAAACACATCAGAGGACACTGGGCTCTCAAACTGTTCAGGGTTTGTTTATCATGCTGTTTTTGTAAAAATCACAATCTAAGTTTTATGTTTTTGGCTATTTTCTAATTTTCTAATTAATCTGTTGCTTTTAGAGGAGACAAAATTACAGGTCACATGACTTGATTTAACTTAAGAGTGTTTCACAAATGTTCACTTCCATAAACCTTTTCACTTTATACTGTACATACATTTGTCTTCTTGCATTTTTAAGGTCCTGTTACACTAAACTTATGCCAACTTATAAAACACTTTTTATGTCTAAATTGCTAATAAAATTTGATCGATTTGTTTTAATTACATTATGTTCACGCTGAAAAGAAGCTTCCTGTTGATTTTTTCAATTCCATCTTCAAGTTCATAAGTTGGCATAAGTTGTCTAGTGTGACTCTGTGAGGAAGAACTTATAAACTATGTCTTAGAAGTTAAAATAATAACAAACTTTTTAACAAATTTTGAGAGAAGAACCAGAGTAACCCTTTTTATAAACTCACTTGTGTTTACAGTTGTCACACTGTAAGAAATACGTGTTTAATATCAGCTGAAGTCAGATGAAAACACAAGTGTTAAATAAAGTGATCAGTGATAGGAAATAAATGTCATACAACACCAGAATTCTGGATCTGAGTGAGGTTTATTTGTCACCGGCTGACAAGCCAAACCACACTGAAAGAAAAACAGGAAGTTCCTTTTTATATACACGATTCTTCAATGCCTGAGTTTGCCCCCTACTGACCTACGGCTGAATCACAGGCATTCAGACAAAGACCTCACTCTAATGGTTTTAAAAAACGGTTTACTTATGTGTTTTATATAAATTCAGACATGTAGCTACTCTATTTCAATTAACACATAATAGATCAAACATTATACAAGTATTATAAAATAACGAAACCCTATACTCTGGTGTAGTTTTCTAACATCAGTACTAATCTATAAATAACTATAAATTTCTTCAACACTATAAAGTAGAGGCAAAAGAGTTGGGGGGGGGTATTTTTGTTTAACTTAGCATGAAATTTGTTTCTTTTATCAATGGTAAACTTTAAATTTATGATTAAATGCAACAAAATACATTTAATAAAAATAAATGAAATAAAAATAAATTGAATAAATTCCTGACCCTGAGCTGTTGGCTTTAAGAAACTGAGCAATTTAGTTGGATAACACATTATTAATGTCTGAAAATAGGCTGCTTAAAGTCACCATCAAACATAAACTAAATGATATTTCTGTATTTATTTCAGATTTAATCAGTCATACACTTAGTCCTTATCAGTGTTTAAAATAGGATGTGTTAAAACTCTGTTTAGTCAAAGTTAAACATGAAACATCAAAGTTCATTACAACTGGTCCTTCGAGGGCCACCATAACGCTCATGTGGCCCTTGGTGAAAAAGAGTTTGACACCCCTGGTTTAGACTGTGTAAGTTACAATTTGAGGTGAAGGCCAAAACTACAAGTGGAGTTCAGATAGAAAAGTTTGTGTTTGGATCCTTTTTATTTATCGGCCAAAGCTCCTCTGGTTAGATTTAGTTTTCCTCAAAGGTTAGTCAGTCAACCATGGTCGCCCCAGTGTTATTATATATATGTTATTATCTGTGTTATTATAGTGAGAGACAGTGTTATTGGCATTTTTAAGTCTTTATAAAAAGCCAAATGTACGTACATTATTATCACAGGTCGGACCACTATAGCCAGGTGGGCATTCACAGAAAAACATGTTGTATCGATCCAAACAGGATCCACCATTCTGACAGGGATTAGATACACATTCATCAATCTCCATTTCACACCTGCAAGAATAAAAACATCAAGGTATCAGTCCGCATGATTTCAAACTTTGCTGCAAAGCATTGTAAGAAATTAAAAGCCTAACATTTTTTGTTTCTTAAGGAATTTGTGTCACTTTTAAAGTTTGAAACAATGATCCTTTGAAATGTAAATGCAAATCCACAGATCTTTCTAATTGTTTTACTGAAATCCTTCCAGTAGCTCTTTAAAATTATGATAACAGACAAAACAAATCCAGGTTTACGGTTTCATGGTGTTCTACAGAGAGACCTGAAAGTACAAAGCAAACTTATTTGTCTAACATAAGCTGCTAAACCTAATTTGATTCGTTTATGTTAAATTGAAGCAAACCTTACAGGCACATTAGTCTCAGTGGGTAAAGGATCTAATTCAGTTTCATTCACTGAGGCAAGAAACTCCTTTTTGCACTTTTTATAGTAACATATGTTGCAAAAGACACCAACATGTTTGTAAAAAAATAACTGTCCAATTTGTTTCTCACACATTAACACAAGACTCTAATTTAATATGTACAAATCCTTCATGTCCTCTACATGATATAGACCACACACTCCTATCCTGCATGTTTTATGTTACTCTGCTCCAGCACAGGAGGTTTGAATGAATGAGTGATTACCAAGCTTCTGCAAAACTTGAAGAGGTAATTCAGTCACTGAATCAGACCTGTTAGAGCAGAAAAACAAGTAAAATATGCAGGATAGTGGCTGAGGACCAGGCTTGCCCATCCCTGATATAGACTAATAATAAACTTGTGTTCCAATAATTTTGCTCCAGTTAATATAGAGAATTTGTGGCAAAAGAGACATTTACACACCTGTATCACTTTTATTTTTAACATATTTCTCTTTTCTATCACAAGCCAGTAAATATAACTGCCCACATTTGCTCATATATAGTTCAAACTGACAATAATAAACTCCACCGAACTGAAGTAGGAATCTTGGCTTTTGCAGTTTAAAAAATACCTTGATAAAAATAGGGTAAAAACTGTATTAAAAAGTGATTTTACCTGCTGCCTGTGAAACCTGGCATGCACGTACAGTTAGCTCCCCACGGCCCATCATGGCAGAGTCCATCATTTGCACATTTGACATCTTTGTTGCACTGTATTGGAGGGTATTTCCACCTAAAGGAGAAGTTTTTGGAACAGCTTTGAAAACGGTTGCATGGTTTGTGTGTTGCTCTGCAAGTGCTGGTGACGTAAAACTACAAAACCACCTGTAAACAACAATCAAAAAACTATATGAAAAGATGGATGATGCAATCTTTTTTCTTTTCTGCTGTACAAAAGTGAAGCTATATGATGTCTTCACTACATATTGTACTTATTATTTCACAAACAAAAAGGACTTATTGTCACGATTTATCTATAGTATTTAAACATGATGATGCCAAAGAGAGTAGGAACAGAAAAATGAGACTGCTCCTGCTGCTGTGGAGGTCCACAGTATGATGCAACCACCAGCATTCAAACCATACCCTTGTTTGTTTGTTTGTTTGTTTGTTTGTTTGTTTGTTTGTTTGTTTGTTTGTTTGTTTGTTTGTTTTGATGTTGGCTGTAAGACATATTGTTTCACTTCCTTTTCTGCTCTGCTGGTAGCAGGAGAAATTTGTTTGCTCGAGAAATCTTTTGATTTACTGAATTATCTCACTTTTACATAGTTCTACCCAGGTGGGAAAAAAAATGCTAAAGTATATTTTAGATAGACTGCATTTTACAGAAATATATTTTTAATATATTATCAATAGAATATACTTTTTAGGATTACATTCAAAATGTACAAAAAAGTACATTTCAAAAACCATGCTTCAGATATGTTGTTTTAAAATATATTTCAAGCGCACTTTATAAAATATATTTTATTTAATACACTTTACATTTAATTTAAATATATTATTTAAACTATACATTATATATTATGTTTTTAATATACTTTGTATTTGTAAAAGTGTATATTTTTATGCACATTTCAAAAAACATATTGCAAATATAAATTCAGTACTTTCCTGAAGTTGTACTATTTTCAAATAGATTATGTTTGTTGTTTTAACCTTCATTTAAACATTCCCAATTAAACAAGGGACTGTTGAGTGGTACATTATTAAATTCAGCCTTCAGTAAACTGGTAGCCTAATACTTTTGCAAATTTCTTAGTATGAAGTAAAACATATAATATTCAAAGTAGCATTGAGTAAAAGATGATATTGAGAAGTAGCTTAAAATTGTACTTCCTTCCTAATTATAATACACCAAAAGTATACTATAATTATGATACTACTATATTAAAAGTATACAGCTGTAGAATTTGAAATACATTAAAAATACAATTTAAATACAATTCCTTTACAAAAATAGTGCACTAAATTTTTTACTAAGCATGTTATTAGTACATACAAAGCAATACACTTAAAGTGTACTAAAAATATTTGAAGTTGTTCCATATTAGTATTTAAAAGTATACTTAATACACTTAAAATTGTGTAACCTTCCATACTTTCCTAACTGAGTACTGCAGGTGTACTTGTGATTCCTCCAGTTTCTAAAAGTAGAATGGGAGGCAGAGCTTATCAAGCTCCTCTCTTGTGGAACAGCTTTCCCAGGTTAAAAAATATTATACTAAGTATACTAAATCTAAGTATACTTTAGTATACTTGAAGCCACACTCATCATCAGTATACTTAAAGAGTGCTTTTTTGGAACAACTAATTTAATACAAAATATACTTTACTTGTATTTCAGTTGAACAAAAGCACAATTTTAAGTGTATTAAATATACTTTTAAATACTAAAATGGAACAACTTCAAATATACTTAGTACACTTTTAATGTTTATATACTTACAATATGTATATTTTAAGTTGTTCCAATTTAGTATTTAAAAGTATACTCATTACACTTGGAATAGTACTTTTGTACAACTAAAATACAATTAAAGTTTATTTAGTATTAAATTAGTTGTTCCAAAATAACACTCTTTAAGTTTACTGATGATTTGTGCAGCTTCAAGTATACTAAAGTGTACTTTAGATTTAATATACTTTAGTATATATTTTTTTCGCCTGGCTTGCCATGAAAAAGGTACAAAAACGTATTGACTTTGGAGGCAGTGGGAAGTACTTTTGCAACCCATCGTAGGTTTAGAGTTTTCTAGTGATTCATATTTATACACCACCTATCCAAAAAAATAATAATTTAAGTGAACACTCACTGGCAACGAGGGCCCCTGTAGTCCTTCGGACACACACAGGTGTACATGTTGGGTCCATCTTGACAGGTTCCTCCATGTTCACATGCATGATGCTCACACTCATTGATATCCTCGTTGCAGTGCTTGCCAGCATAACCAGGGTCACAGTGACACTCAAAACTGGCTAAGGAGTCCTTACAGCTCCCGTAAACACAGGGCCGGGTTGCACAGTCATCAGTGTCTGTCTCACAATGCTCTCCCTCCCAACCAGCTAGGCACACACAACCATATTTATTGAAGAGGTCTTCACAGGTGGCTTCATTTAGACAAGGATTTGACTCACAAACTGGAGCGCTGAAGCAGCCCAAACGAATCTTTGTTTTTCCAACTAAATGAAACTGAGAGATCTGCGGAGCTCTACTGGCTTCTGCAAAAGGTAGATAGATACCTTCAAGCCTCACTGCACCCAGGCAGCCGATAAAACTCTCTGCAACAGTCAGCATGACCCCCTTTTTACTGAGAAAACCAATTGTTCCTGTTTGCCTTGGCTTGCTGCTGGCGTCTTTGAGTCCATCCACAGTGATGACCCAAGGGGATACTTTTTGCGTTTTATCAGCCATAGAAATATTCACTCGATGCCAGCGTCCATCGGCCACCTGAAAGCTTCCTTTAAAGGTCAGTGTCTCAGCATTGTTGCCGCTGTGGATTTCCACCCAGACTGAGAAATCCATCAGACCCACTATCAGCATGTCAGAGCTTGAGGTGGCCCGTAGAAGCACGGCATTCTCTGATCGAGTTCGCAGCTCCAGGTAAATGTAAGAGATGGGTTCTGCCAAGGAGCCTCCAGAGCTATACTGCACAGGGTTATTTTCAAATGTGGCGTTGTGCAAACCTATGAGCAAACATGGAAAAATATCAATGACTATTAAAAAAACATAATCAAAGGATTAGTGTTTTACTGAACAGGCTTTGGTTGTTACAGATCATTGATTGCATCAGCATTTTCTCTCCTCTTACTCATTTATACGAGGCAACATGATTCATTATAAACATGCCAACTTAAAGACCACGTCACACTAGAACATTTTAGAGAACTTATATGGACTTGTGAAAATGTTTTTATCTAGCAGAATTTTTAGTCCATCTTTGAAGTAGAGATAATAATTTTTGGGCAAAACTTTCATAATGTTATACAGCATAGGTTGTCTAAAACATTATAGTGTAATCAGGCCTTTAGGCATTTCTTTAAAGATAAAGGCTCCTGTTGTCAGAAATCTTAAATAATGAGCTCGATTTCTTACATTCATATCCATCGAGAAGGTCCACACAGTGGCCACCATTGACACAGGGATCACTAACACACCACATACGTGTTTCACAGGTCTTTCCCGTATATTGTTCCAGACAAGAACAAATAAAATCATTGAATGTAATGATGCACTTTCCTCCATTTTGACAGGGGTTGGTCTGTAAAGAAAAGCATAAGGATTGATTATTGATTGATTAATTTGGGGCGGGGGGGAAACAGTCAAACAAATTTTCAGAAAACACAAAAGTGAGGAACACAAAAAAAGCAATTCTCTGTAAATTGCTACATTTTCCAAATATTACTTTCTAAATGTATTGGCAAATAGAGCATAGCCTAGTTCAGATCTTTCAAAGACGAGATTTGTTTAATGGGTATGAACCATCAATGTGGGAAATGGTAAATGGCTTGAACTTATATAGCGCCTTCAGACATTCACACACTGATGGTTTTTTATTGTAGCCACAGCTGCCCTGGGGCACATTGAAGGAGGTGAGGCTGCCATTCACCAGCACCACCAAGAAGAACCTCAGCTTAGCCTGTTAGCTTTAGCATTAGCCCCAATGCTATCACCATATATGGTAAATGGTAAAGAACTTATAGAGCGCTTTTCAAGTCCCTCCGGACCCCAAAGCGCTTTACACTAACAGACATTCACCCATTCACACTCACATTCACACACTGATGATGGCAAACTACACTGTAGCCACAGCTGCCCTGAGGCACACTGACAGAGGTGGGGCTGCCATGCACCAGCGCCACCAGACCCTCTGACCACCATCAGTAGGCAAGGTGGGTGAAGTGTCTTGCCCAAGGACACAACGACTGAGACGGCTGGACGGGGGATCGAACCATATATATGTATTAGCTCAGCACTACACATTCTCCTCTCATCACTGAGGTCCTCCATCCACATGACAGAGAGGGGAACACAAAAATGACTCAGCCTGCAACTGAAAATATGGATGGAGGACCTCAGTTTAGCTTGTTTGTCACGCTAGCGCTGAGCTTATCCATATAAGGCAACATAGCATCGGTGCTAAAGCTAACATGCTAAGCTGAGGTTCTTTTTCCATGAAGCAGCTCTGTTGTCCTCCATCTATATTTTCAGTTACAGGCTGAGTCATTTCTACCTTCTCCTCTCTGTCAACGCTCTCTGGTTTCATTTAAAAGAGCCAATCATCAGATATACACAGTCGAGTCCATCATCACCTCCTCCATCACTGTATGGTAAACTGGGGCCACAGGCAGAGACAGACAGAGACTGCAGCACATTGTGCGCACTGCCGAGAAGGTGATCGGCTGCAACCTCCGACCTGTAGAGGAGCTGTACTCCTCCAGAACTCTAGGTCGCACATGGCAGAATCGCAGCTGACCCTTCACACCCTGGTCATAACCTGTTTCATCCCCTCCTCTCAAGCAAAAGACTATGGTACATTCAGACCAGAACCTCCTGATACAAGAAAGAGTTTTTTCCCGTCAGTCATTAGACTAATGAACAATGTTTAATCGGCTCTGGCCCATCGCTGCCAGCTGTGCTTGCATTTTTGTTCTCATTCTTCATTTTATATTCTGTCTTGTTTTCCTTCCTCACTTCAACCACTTAGCTTTAGTTCTCTTAATCCTTGCTTATGTGTACCATTACACCAGAGCAAATTCCAAGTCCTTAACTCGTTACCGGCAATGGCAATAAAGTGTTTCTGATTCTGATATTGTCCAAGATTAACCTTCAGGGTGGATATAGCTCCCTAGCAGCCTCAAACCGAGGACCTATCCACATCAGCATTTACCGAATGCTTTGTGTGTAAATAAAATGGCTCCATGTGTGTTAAAATATATTTTTTTAAATTTACAAAACTAAACAGCCTACAGTATTTTTACAGTCTTTATTTTACAGTTAAAWTAAATGTTTATCAAATAAAGTCTAATGTTACAACTAATCAGGGATCCTTTAAGGTTATATGTAGGTGTTTTCTGGCTGTTTCATTTGAGTTACACGTCCACCCAGCTGCCCTGTTTTCATCCAACCAAATTGTTCTTCAAACCCCACCCACATTAGTCAATCCAACCAATCACGTTCTTAACAAACTCCTCCCACAAAAGTCAAACAAAACAATCATGTCTTTGACGGACTGACAGACACAAAACAAGAACGTCCCACTTAGTGACTGCAAAGACCATCTTCTCTTGCAGCCTGGGTCACTTCTGGCAGGAACTTCATATTTCTGCCAAAATGACAAAGCAATGCAAACCTATAGTGACCTTTGTGGCCTAATGACATTAAGGCAAAAAAGCGTTCACATGAATTTCTATGAAATATTTTAGATTTTTTTCCAGGCAATGGCAAATTCCCTTTTTTTGGTGGTGGTGGTGGAGCTCATGTAAAATATCTCTTTGCATTTCAGAAAATAAATGTTCTTATAAGATAATAAAGGACAAAGAAAAGTATTTCTTACCTTGCATGTATCGTCACTGATGCAGCCTTCTTTCACATTTTTAGCATTACTTGATAAATAAACTTTTCTGTTTGAATTACTCCAGCCATCCAGATCCAAATGCACTGAATCTAAACGAAAATCCTGGAGGCAACCTTTGAAATGTCCTCCCCACTTATCCGAGTCCCAATTTTTTGGAAGTCCTCCAATATGGGCCTGATCACCGCTGTTGACAGTCATTTTGGGGATCTCTCCTATGCCATAGTTAAGGCCTGCATGATCAACAACCACATGTCCATTTTTGACTTCCATAAAAATAAACTGCTTCTCACCAGTGGTCACAAAAACTGGAGCTATCAGTGGGGTGCCATTAGGCAGTGAGCTGACAAAAACTCGACCCATTTTTAGGTAGATTGAGAAGTAGACCTCTCCCTCATCTCTAACAGTGGGTCTCCTCAACTGGAAGAGCAGTCCTTCCGGC
>NW_013952525.1:319460-327974 GCF_001266775.1 Austrofundulus limnaeus | reverse complement strand
AAAATATAGAAATAAAAACAGTAAAATGTAAATTATGTCCTAATATATATATATTTTAAGCTGGACAAATAAAATTAAGACAAACTATAACAAAACATGAGGCAAAGTTAAATTTATTAATTGGTCCATTTATATAATTCTGCTTTCATTTCTAATTATGCCAGTTTCAGCGCTCCACAGCAGAGGGGCTGGACCCAGAATGCAGGCAGATGTGACGAGATTCGTTAAATAAAATACTTCAATGAAACAAACACAGAAAACTGACCAGGCTGCAAAGCTTTCAACAGAAACACATAGAGACATGAAGAAATGACCACAGCTGATGACGCAGTGATCTAACGAGGACACAGTGACATGAGAGTGGTTAAATACACTGAGGGGAAGTGATAAATGACAGCACCAGAGCTGGCAGATTACTGACAATTAGGACGAGAGGACTGGAAAACTAACAGAGGAAACTGACTGAGGGTAAAAGAGAAATGAACAGAGGTGTCAAATTATGAGTTACAGAGACGTCATTATTTTATATCAGTAGAAATTTTTTGCTTTCTCTACTTTACTGCAGTAGGCCTAATTAATTTCAACTGGCTTTTTACTTTGTACTCCTCTGTGCTTTCTACTCTTTACATTTTAAAAATAGTCTCATTAATTTTATTTCATTTCTGGTTGTTTTCAGTCCGGCTTGGTAACGTGTTATTGACCCAGTGCTTTGCAGTGAATCAGAGCTTCCATTGTGTGAGAGTCAGCTTCCTACTATTTTGTCTTTTTGCTGGCTCATCTCTACTCACGGCAGAACTTTTTGTATGTTTTGATTTGTTTTGACTCTCCATTGTGAGGGGCGAGCAGTTCCAGTTTAATCTGCGGGTGAATCTGAACCCTGCAAGGCTTTTCAGGCAGGTTTATTACATCTTCTTGTTAAATTTGTCTCTGTGGCCATTACTGATAGATTTTAGCATAGTACAATCAATCAGGATCATGAGGGTTGTTTTGTTTTATTTTTTGATAAATAACTTGGATTAATAATACATTTTGATAGCATTAATGTCTGTAGAACATATGTGGATAATTGTTACTAAACCTGCCCTAAATACACCAGTTTTCTTGTCCAGTTGTATTATCTTACATCCACTTCCCTCACAGATTCCTGCAGATAACCTGATTTATATATTCTAATAAAGGTTAATAATATGTCACTGTAGTTTGACTTTTTGGTTAATTCTTTATTTGCATTGATTTAAAATGTGCTAATTTTCAACAGACATATGCAGCTGAAACAGATTGTACAGTGCATCCCAAATCTTTCAACATTAGCATTTTAATATGATATTATTGTCATTGTCAAGTTTTTGGGGGGTTGTGCACTACAGACCCCTGTTGCTTGGTCTAAGCTTTTGTCCTTAATGGCTTTTCCCCCTTATATTACTTTTGTACTTTAGTTTTAAAACCAGTACTTCTACTTCCACAGAAGGCTTTTTAAACTCTAGTACAGTATATGTCTACCTGAGTAATGAATACATGCTTTTGACACCTCTTGAAATGACACACAGATCCTAAACACAAGGAATAATGTAACAAAAAAATAAACAAACGAGGATCTAAACCAAGAAGAAAAGTAACCCCCAGAAATTCAGAAGGAAAATCAAACACAAAATAAACCCGGAGCACTACAGAAAGAAAACAAACCAAAACACACAGACTACAACCTTAAAGGGAAGCTAAAGAAACTAACTATGTTTGACCGCAGATTACTAAGGACACCGGAAAAGTGTTAACCACCTGCACTCTAAAAGAATTAGACGAGGGTTATAGAGGGTTTTAAGACTTGATACAAATCACCTCAGACAGTGTGAGGAGGTTAGGAGAAATGTACTGTAGTAACAGAGTTAAGAACTGAGCAGGAAGAGCCTGAAAAGGAAACTTCTGTGCTGTTTTCATTAAAAGACTGATCAGCCTCAAAGAGGGAAGAGTCATCTGTCAGTCAGGAGGATGATGATTGACTAAACAACGAGCACGATCAGCTTCATTCTGATTAAAGAACCATAAAACGTTTTTGTGACAAAGGTGAAAATGCTGGAATGTTAAATTTGCAAATGTTCAGCACCTGGATTTTTATAAAATATAAGTACAACATTTGAGAATTTAGTTTAGTGTTGAACGATGTAAGACTTTGCAGTGCTACGAAACAAGTTCTCAAAAAATAAAATAAAACAATAATAATAATAATCCAGACACATTTTTCTGCACTTCTATTGAGTCACCCTGATCTATTCTAAAACAAGTCTCTGTGAACGTAAAGAACATCCTAAAGCCAAATCTGGTTGTAATCTGTTTTCACAGCTTCAGTCCTTGCCTTGCAATGACTCTGCTCCCAGACATAACAGAGCTCACACTGATTCTTAAAGGCTTTTAATAGTGATTTACTGTGTAACAAAAACAGATCATTTTCTGTTAGGAGCTTAGGTCAACTTATCTACCACCAAAACAGAGCTAGAGTCTATAAAGTCTAAACTCAGTGTGAACATTATAAAAGTGTACAGAAGCTCGGTCATCTGGGAGCAGAGGCGATTGCTCTAAGGCTGCAAGGGAAGCTCAGCTTCCCCTAAAATGTAAAAAATAAAAAGATTAAATATACACTGTTGTGTGTACATGTCATTGACTAAATATACACTACAACGCGCTCAACTTTTGTTCAGAATCAGCTTCTTATCACTGGTAATGACGCAGCTTTCCTCTCCCTCATTCCTGCAGCTTCACAGTGCTTTAAACAGTCGGACGCTCAGCTTCCACAGAGCTCATCAGCGATGCAAAGATTGCAGTGAAACGAGACGAGTCATTGGATAAAAGCTGGTTTTGTCCCTCCCATTGGACGCTTAGCGTCTCTGGGGGTCTATGAGGCAGGGGGCTGGCCTCGGCTGGCCCGGACGCTCAGCTTCTGCATGATGATTGAATGATCTGTCTGAGGCTGAATGGATTGACAGCGAAATGAGCGAATCAGCAATCTTTTGGTGCAAACATTCCGTGGGAGCATTTTTTACTTTTGTTTCTGTTCTGAGTTGAACCAGAGACTTTATTAATCCTTTTAGCAGCATTTTCTTTGTTAAAAACGACTAGTGAAAAATCGAGCTTCTATTTCTGGTGGTTGTTTTGAAGTTGCTTATGTTTGGAGACTCAGTTTCTGTCCAGCGGGTGCTGCTGAGCCCCTTCACCGTCACAAAGCACATCACAAGGCGGACACACTTCACACTAGCCTCGAGTCAGTAACAAGCTGCACATATGGCAGACAGTTTGAATGTTGTGGACCGGATTTTGGAGAAGCCATTTGATAGTCTTGTTTACAGAGAAAAACTAGAGTTAAACAGCAGGGCTGATCAACTCCTCAGATTAATTTGGTGCAAAAGATGGAGAAAAGTAACAGGTCTTTTCAGCTGTCCTGGTATGACAAAGTGAGCTGGCTGACTGGAAGTGCTGTAAAATATTTTCTTGAAAAGGAACGGAGGGTAGAATTTACGTAGAAATAAACCAACACATTTTATGATGTAGGCCGAAACTGAGCTTCCCCTTCTTGAAAGACCAGCATCCGCCACTGTCTGGGAGGGACTCAGAGTAGAGCCACTGCTCCTCCACGTCGAGAGGAGCCAGTTGAGGTGGTTCATCTGGTTAGGATGCCTCCTGGATACCTACCTGGTGTGGTGTTCCGGGCATGTCCCGCTGGGAGGAGGCCCAGAGGAAGACCCAGGACACGCTGGAGGGACTATATTTTTGGCTGGCCTGGGAGCACCTTGGGATTCCCCCAGAGGAGCTGGCCCAAGTGGCTGGGGAGAGGGAAGTCTGGGTCTCTCTATAGGCTGCTGCCCCTGTGACCTGATTCCAGATAAGCAGAAATAAATGGTTTGATGGATGGCTAGCTGGATGGATGGAAAAGTACAATGCTCCTCTAAAATCATTGTGATTAAGTGTCCCATTAATTTCATTATCTCAGCCATAGCAGTGAGTTTAAAAACAGGATGATACCTACTGAATGAGTACAAACAGATAATAAATCAAGTGTTTACTTATGTAGGTAAAAGTATGTTTAACAACCTGTTAAAATACGCCACAATGCAAAAAGTGGCTTTGACTTTGTTCAAAGTTTTGGCGGAGGACCCTCAGACTCCCCACCAGTGTGCCCCCTGTATTTTTCAAAAGCTTCTGACACCCACGCCTTGAGGTTCCTTAACCTGATACCATCCTCTCCACAACTGCTCCTTGAGATCCTGATCATGAGCATCACAAATACCAGCAGAGTCAAGGGACAACCCAGATGGGATCTAACCTCACTGGGAACAACTAAAGAAATACAAAATTTAAATCAAACCTTTTTAAAATTGTGATTTTATGATCACAGTTTTTAAAATAGGTGCAAGGTAATTGAAATTAATTACCATTAAAAATGTCAGTTTTATGCACCTTATAGAACAATTTAATTTAAATAAAAATGAAACTTCTATTTTACTGTGTAACCACATTCCTTATGCACGGGTCATCCTAGTTTTCCTCCCCTTCTTCACTCAGCAGGTCTGACAGCCACCCTGACCTCCAAATCCCTTCCATGTTGTAATCTCTCTGGGTTCTTGAGGCTAATCTCCTTGCTCCTCAAATCTCCTGGTGGCATAATACCTGCACAGATTACAGCTTTAGACTCGGTCTCTAACTTGTGCCTAGTCTGTCGCTGACTCTTTTATCATGTCTACGCTGAAGGGAAAAAAACTTTTTACAATTTACGATGATAAATAAAAGAAGGAAAACTTGTCATATTCAATAGTTTATCATTTTCACTGTGAATCCAATCCTCAGGTGAGACTTACGGGAGCTTTTATTTTGAAACACGTGAAGAAGTAGTGTCAGTGTAGTTTTGGGAACAAAATGGAAAAACTGTCTTTAAACTCCTATACAGTACTCAGACAGCAAAGCAAATTATTGTTCAAGGAGGGGTCTTTTGTTAATTATTCTTTTTTGAGTAGTTTAGAAGGATGGACATGAGGTCCGAGCCAGTAGGCACATGATGGGTGAATTTGGAGAAAGCTGATCAGGCAGGTTCAACCAGGCGGAGTTGACTTTTCCTTTAGGAGGAATGTCCAAACAGACTGAACATGAACAGAAGTGACATGGCATTGAACAATCCAGCTTAGAACGCCCACACCAGGAGGCATGTGTCAAGGTCTGCAGACCAATAGTGGTACTCAGAACTCCTTTTAGTATTAGCATGAACAAATATACTTTAGACAGCGTTCGTACAGAGGCTGGTACATTAACATGTAGCAACATTCAGACCAACAAAGAATGCTGAATTAGCTCTGTGTAGGTGATCAGCTAGATGACAATCAGCTGAGCGGCAGCCCTACCAGTTACAGCAACTCATTCAACTGAGAAGAAAAATAGGTAGGAGGAATAAAAACAGACAGAATCCTAAGAAAACTTCCTCATTAATGGTCAACTCCTGGTGACCTAGGTCTTTTATCAAGGTGTGCTCAGTAAAAGTCTGTGATAACCAACAGATCTGAGATCAAAGTGCAGCAAATCCATAACAACACTTTTGGGCCAAAGCCCTCCCAGTCTACTTAAAGGGCCAATATTGTGTGTTTCTCAGGCATATATTTAAAGACTATACCATAATAAAGCATCTATGTCACCTTTAGTTGTTATTAAAATGCTGTTTTTACGTTTAAATACAAAATAAACTTATCTTCTCATCACTTCCTCTTCTAAACGCCTTGAAATTGGCCTCTGTCTCTTTAAGAACCACCTTCCGCTTCTGTCTCGCCCATTTCGGTGCAGGTGGGTTGCGCTCGCGGTGGGGGGGGGGGGGGGGGGGTGGGGGGGGGCGCTGCTATGATGCAGTTTACTTGGCATCTGAAAATACATTTCCTCAACGGTATTTTTAATCTGAAAAGAGCTTCAGTGAGTGAGAACTAACGTTGAGAGCTCAGCAGACAGTTAGGTTTCACTTTCACCCAAGAGCCTGCAGGAGTCATGGGCAGGGTGTGTGGGGTGGAGGGGGGCACTCTGCCATGAGGAAGTTCGCTTAAAGACACGTCCCAGGGGAGTTTCTGGTCCCCACCTGTCGTTTTGCTCCTCAGCATGGCTTCCTAAAAATGCTGCAGAATTTCTCAAACATGCATGAATGAGTCAAAGCAAGGCTTTGGGCATGTTTTTATGAGAGTATAACATTATAACATGATATAAAACTCAAAAAAGCGGATTTTACATGATATTGCCCCTTTAAAACTGGAATCTCTTATCCCTTTATTGAACAACACTAATGCAAGAGGGCCAGCAGTCCTCCTGAAAGGGTGTCATGCCAGATTTTCTTACAACGCCTCACGTGGTTTTAAACTGAGGGAACTGCAATTTCTGACTCCGGTATAGGGAACAGTGGAGATTGGAAAACTAATGAAAGCCCTGTGGCAGAGGAGGTGAGGCTGTTATGTCCTTATTCCAGTCATGGTAACAGAGTACCCCGAGTAGTTGGATGACAATTCGACTTCCATCTCTTGGTTAACATGTTCAGTCTGTCCATTACTCTGTGGGTGGTAGAGTTGGTTGGTTGGGTTGGTGGTTGGTAACCAGATCAGACATGAAAAACGAATTAGGGAACCTGGTAGGACATTTGAAGTGATTCCCTGTAGTTCACATGGTTTTTCTTTCAGACACCTGTCAAACTGGAAGTGGCACATCTATTGTTGCCTAGCATCAGAGTGTACTTGTACAAGGACCTGTATGACTGCAGTAGTGAGTGACTTTAACCCAGTCAGTGAGGAAAATTTTGTTTGTTTTTTTTAAGTTTGAAGTCTGTTTGTTTTATTTAAGCACAGCCTTGTACAAAAAGAGTAACTTGGAACAGAACTGCAAGATGGTGCACAAATACTGTGAAACTAAAACTTTTCTTCAACCTCAGAAAGTTCAGGAGCTGAGACCCAGCTGGCAGCATGACAGATGATCTTTACACAGACCAACAGCAGGTAAAGATCAAGGTAAGGCTGCTACAGTGGCACCGTACTGGATCAGTGATGGCAAGGTTATGAAAGAAGCATATTAAAGCAGTAGATTAATTTTTCTGTTATTAAAAATAATTGAGATTGCGGTTGCCCTAATCAGCACTCAAAAACACCTTTTGGAAACAGTCAGCTCTAACTGCAAGACAAAAGCAAAGAGGTCCTTTTGTTATGCAAGGAAAATGCCTTGTGTTTCATTTTTCTTTGGTCAGTAAGTTTGGTTGTTTTAAAAAGACTGTGTTTCTCACAACACTTTACTGAAGTCAATGGACTGGCCTTTGTGGCAGTGAGGAGTGGGAAGATGCTCATATTATTAGGACCCACAGTTTTTGTGGGACTGGAAATGTAACAATGTGTTTGATATTCAGACAACACAAGTAGAGCTCAGCAAACTGTGGAAATGTTGATCTAGGTTAAAATAAAAAAGCTTGGGCACCTCTGTCCTAATTGCTTCTTCGCTGGTTCCTGCTCAAGTTTATAAAAACACACATAATTATCCAACCAGGCCGGGGGTCCCAGAAAATGACCAGTTATGTTTTAAATGCATCAACAAACTGTGAGTGTTCTTTTAAAGGTTACATATGATGCTTAATCCACCTTTTTTAGCCATTAAACACATTATTCATTAAAAGGGGTAATATTATGTGTTTCTCAGGCATATATTGAAATTCTATACCATAATAAAGTTAGTTAAGTTGTTATTAAAATGTTGTTTTTATGTTTAAATCAGACACGGTTTTCTCTGGGTGTTTGCTAGTTGTTGCTGTAGGAGTCGCGGGGCGGGCCGTGGGGATAGGGAGGTGTGCTCTGTGATGAGGAAGCTCAGCTTGGAGACACAGCCCAGAGGAGGAGCTGGTCCCAAAAGGCAGTGGCGCCTGCAGAATTTTTTTTCAGGGGGGGCCATGGGGGGGCCACTAAAAAACCAGGGGTGGCACACCAAAACTAATATCTATAACAGAAAATTTATGATGCGTTTGTAAAAATGACAAATTGAAAACTYRYGCAATATAAAGCTATGGATTTGCCAACAGATGTTCAATTTGTAAGTTCACTGATAATATCACTGATTTTATGACATTCAGAGACAAAACAAGAGTAAATATTTGTAATGTAGGGGGGCAACTGGCGGGGAGTCTGGGGCCCTCCCCCAGAAAATTTTTAAAGAAATAAATGCCATTTCCTGCATTCTGGTGTATTTTAGCAGGTTGTTAAACTGATTTTTACTTACATTGGAAAACACTTAATGTGAGTATTCTATAGGTAAAATTAAATAAATTTATTTGTTAAGCAAGAGAAACAACACTGGATGAAATAATGTTTTATGGTAAATGTGGGGATTTAAATGAATTAAATTTTAAATTTGACGGGGGCAGTTCCCTTCAAAAATGATTGTCATTTATTTAAAAATGTCAAAATACATATTTTAAAGACATTTACAAAGAACAAGTTTTTTAAAATTTAAAGGCATCACCTCTTCTATGTA
>NW_013952525.1:306474-313180 GCF_001266775.1 Austrofundulus limnaeus | reverse complement strand
GTTTAGTAGATCTCCATCCATCAAGATGTGCTTCTCCTGCTACAAGAGACAGAAAAACGTCAAACTTATTTCTTTTGGCATTTTAAATGCTGTTGCTTCAAACAACAGTGGTTAAAGGGGGAGGCAGATCTTGACAGGCAAACACGACTCTACACAACACCAGCACAGCAGAAAACAAACCAGGGCTTGATGTCTATAATATAATATAGTACTAGTACTATAGTATTTATTCACTGATAAATGACAGAGAACTTGTCTAACTACAGAGTTTAATTTGCAGCTGAAAAAAACTTCAAGGTTTTGTTTTCTTTTTCCTGCAGCTCATGAAAATCTATTTATTTTTTCTGCTGCTGTTGTAAAAAAAACCAACATTTTTTCTCAGCTAGCTTCAAGTACTCCAATTAAGACCCCATTGGTCTTTGAGAACTTTTATAATGTGGTTCATTTGACACAGTTACATACAGATTCAGCTTTTCTGACATGATAGTTTGAAATTTTAGCTCAGAAAGAGTCAACAGGCACTCAGTAGACGTATACTAGCAGAACAAAAACAAAATATTTTAGTCAATACGTTTAAGCAATTATAGGATGAACTCATAAAAACGATGTGTCGATTGAACATATTGATGATGAATTGACTGTGGCAGTGCTAAATCCATCACAAACTCTTTGGGAGACTTTTCTGTTCCTTCAAGCCTTTGTTTCAGGAGCTTCAGCCGTGTTCTGTGCTCAGGTCCAGCTGACAGCGACAAGCTTCACGATGCAGCTCCTGTTTGATCTTCACCTAATGAGGCCCACTAGGAGATTTTCTGACAGCAGGCTGTTTTCGATGGAGCAACATTAAAGTCTGACAAAAGATCAGAGAACATCAAAGCTCTGTTGTGATGACTCAGCTCTTTTTGATGTCCACTCTGTTCTCTGAGACTCTGGTAGCATCTTTCTTTGTCAGGTCACTGGAGTTTGCTGCTGCTGTCAGTGATCTACTTCATAACGGCTCTGATCTTTGTTCATTTTAATCTAACGAACCTTTAGTTTCTAAGTTTTAGTTGTGCTCAGATTTTAGTTTACTGTCAGGATCTGTACTTGTTTTGTGTTTTATTATTAGGTTTATTCCATTTTTTTCTGTTGTTTATTCTTGTGTTTTAGTTCTGTTCCTCATGATTTCACTTGTCTAGTCTGTGTGGATTCCTTTGTGCCATCAGTCACTAGCTATGTTTACATGGACATAAGTAATCTGAATAAACTGGCAATCATATTATTCAGATCTGATTCAGCTCGATCACAATGTATCTCCAAATGAGAGGGGTGGTTTATGCCGATTGATAATCTGAACAGTGTGAATGTAAACACTTATTCTGATCATCTTATTCTAGTTGTTGATGTTTTCGCCCATGCTTGTTTGTGTGTATGTCCATCTGTCTGTAATCAGAGGATCTCATGAACCCCTGGATGAAATGCATTTAACTTAGTTTTTCTCATTTTGGCTAGTTTGAATGTTTTTGCTGTTTTTTGATTGATGGCAGACATTTTATATGCAAATGATAAAATTGACCACAACTTAACATATTTCAAGGGTTTAGTTCACTGGGAAATAAACAGGATTGAGTAGGTTTGTTGCATCACTTCAATCAAATCCTAGCATAATATTTGAGTTGTGCTAAAAATCGGAGCCACTGAAGGATTGGTATGTCATGGTTTTAGTGTGTTTTATTGTTGCACAGTGCCTAAAGCAACATGTTGTGTCTTAATCATAAAGTAGTGATCTTTTAACGCCAATTCATAAGCGATGTTTCTCATATTTATTGTCAAAAATATATCCTCTTGACCATGGCTATATTTTCTTCCCCATGCCCAGCATAGGTTTACTCTGATGTTGCTGCCCACTATGGGCTACTCACCCATGAACCACCTGACTGATGTCACCATGATGATGAGGACTGTTGGGTGAAGTGGTTTATGAATCACAGCACATACAAGTTAGAAGTGGATGAAACAAAAACAGTAAAAATATCAAGTGAAGTTCAGTGTTTTATGTAAAACTGACAATGAGCATTGAATTACATTCAAAGGTGTAACCTCTGAGCATCACAGTGCTGTCTGTGGTTTGGAGTTTATGGATGCTGCTGTGCTTGACTAAGAATAGCATCCTTGCTGGCCCTTTTGCCTTCAGTCTCTGAATACTAACACAACAGACAAACTCTACAGAAGACTGTTCTGTTTGACAGTTATCTTGTACGGTGACTGGACCTGTCTTCCTCTGAGTGTAACTATAAAACAAGTCTAACTGTCCTCCTTTCTCCTCATCTGTGCCGGAAATCAAGTGCAAATTTGAAATCCTGCAAACATTACTCTTGCCCTTTGTGTTTTTTCCCTTCTTTTTTCTTTTTATGCATCGTTGCATGTCTTACCCTCAAGCGGTAGCATTGTCCTAGGAGTGCTTAGCATTTCTTAGCCTTAAGTTAAATATAAATGGTCCGCATAGTCTTGTATTCTCAAATTATGTAAGATTTATAGGGCAGCCAGGACTCAGGTAGAGTGGTGACCTGGAGTCCATCACTTGTTTTGTGTTTTTAGAGAATATGTTGAACAGTACATGTAGCTTCTTATGTGTTTGTTGTAATTATGAAGAAAATACACTGGAAATAGTCTTTATTATAAAGAATAACAGTGGATTGCAACTGTGTTCACCGCTTATAACATTTGATTTGGTTCTCTTTAAGTTAATTTTCAATTTGACTCAATGTAAATAACTTACAAAAAAAATTCAGATTTTTCAAGTATAATCGTTAAAAAATACTTGTGTGAAATAATTATAAAAATTAAAAAACATTGTTCTTTTTAGAACAATGAACTTTAACCATCAACCTGCTAACTGAGTTCTTTAGAGTCGGAAATGCAGCTTTTGGGATTTTGTAGTTTCTCTGATCATTACACGGCCTGACCTTGGGGTGAATTTGCAAGAATGTTTACTCGTGGGAAAATTGGCAGCTATCTTAAGTGATTTCCACTTGTCAATAATCTTAACACTGAATGATGGTTTCTAAATTATTTAGAAATTATCTTGTAATCCCTCCAAGTTGAGCAGCAGTTTCTCTAAAACTGTTGCTGGTTTTTTGTTTTACTGGGTGGTAGTTGGGTGGATATTGAACCTTATTGTGATTGTACATTAGGAAAAAAAAGTCAAAATTTACTTTCATAATTAATAGAACCCCTTAACTTTATGGATGTTGGGGGGGGGGTGTTGTTAGGTGGGGCGGGCGGTTCAGTTAGCGGGACGGGCCGCCCTCCTTTTACAGTGGCAGTGGAAACACTGTATATTGATTTACCAAATTCATAATCAACATTTTTAGCACATTGTGCTGTAAGTATTAGTTAGGTCAAAAAGAAAAAATAAGTAGGTCCTCTGGATGGGTTCTTCTTTAGTGAAACGTTTCGTTTCTCCTCCAAGAGACTTCTTCAGTCTGATGAGTTTCAGGTGAACTCCTTATAAGCACTGTCTCCACATGGTGGACAAACAGGTTAGTCACATGCAAAAGAGGGCCATCGCCTAACAATAGGCTTGATTAGCTCTATTGTTCATAGAGGGTCATGTGCCCCATCTCCTGACTTATTGGTTTGGATGCTTCGGCTGTGGTTATTTGGTGTTTTGTTATGTGTATGTAGTGAGTGCAAGCGGGGCTCGACGTCCCCTTCTTTTTGTCTCTCTTTCGCTCTTTGTGTTGGGTATCGTTGGAAGAGAGACAAAAACAAGGGGACGTTGAACCCCGCCTGCACTCACTACATACACATAACACGACACCACAGAACCACAGCCGAAGCATCCAAACCAATAAGTCAGGTGATGGGGCACATGACCCTCTATGAACAATAGAGCTAATCAAGCATATTGTTGGGCGATGGCCCTCTTTTGCATATGACTAACCTGTTTGTCCACCATGTGGAGGCAGTGCTTAAGGCTGAGTTCACCTGAAACTCATCAGACTGAAGAAGTCTCTTGGAGGAGAGACGAAA
Source organism: Austrofundulus limnaeus (assembly GCF_001266775.1). Taxonomy (NCBI): domain Eukaryota; kingdom Metazoa; phylum Chordata; class Actinopteri; order Cyprinodontiformes; family Rivulidae; genus Austrofundulus; species Austrofundulus limnaeus. The sequence continues at coordinate 309,169 of NW_013952525.1, read as the reverse complement.
CGTTTCACTAAAGAAGAACCCATCCAGAGGACCTACTTGTTTTTTCTTTTTGATTTTTTCTACCTGGATTACTGAGATGCATCAGGACATTAGTTAAGTCAGCTCATTACTACCCAGAAGCACAACACGTTGCTGCCCTTGGGCTCCACTGTACATCTGCTAACATACATCTGGATGTTTCAGAGGAGCAGGCTGATTGTACAGAGATGGTCACATTTGTCAGTTAATATGTGTTTTATCTGCAGCACTTGTCTGGTACTTTTTCCCACACATCTAAAATTAGGCAGGTGTAGAAGAGAATTATGTAAGGGTAGTGCAGGACATGTACAGGGACAGCAGGGCAGTGATGAGGTGTGCAGTAAGAGAGATACATGGGTTCAAGGAGGGGATGGGATCAGCTCTGAGCCCCTTTTTGTTTGGAGTGGTGGACAGGTTGATGAGGTCGACCAGGAGTCCCAGTGTGATGATTGCAGACAGTATCTGTAGTGAGAGTAGGGAGCAGGTGGAAGAGAGCCTGGAGAAGTGGAGGTTTGTTGTGGAGGCAAAAGGAACAAAAGTTGAAGCAACACAGAATTTCTGTATGTGAATGAAAACAAGACCTCTAACAGTGACTGCAGGAGGTATTGAAGTTGGATGAGTTTAGGTTTCTTGGATCAACCATCTAAAGCCATGGGCAGAACATAAGATAGGAGAAAATCAAAGCATGCAGGATGAAGTGAATGGAGAGCAGTGCCAGAGGAGATTTGTGACAGAAGAGTGCTGGTGAGACCTGCTATGATGTTTAGTTTGGAGACAGTGGCTCTAGAAAAAACTGGAGGTGGAAGGTTGAAGATGTGATGGTTTTTATTGTACCAACATGGACAGGATTAGAAATGAGTCCATCAAAGGGACAAATCAGCTTGAACAGTTTGGAGACCACGTTAGAAAGACAAGGCTGAGATGTTGTGAAGATCTTCAGAGGAGCGATTGTGGAAATGTTGGACAAAAGATGCTGAAGGTGGGCCACACAGCAACTGATTAGAGCTGTCACCTCAGTGTAAGAAGGTTGCAGGTTAAAAACCTGGCTCAATCTTTCTGTGTGGAGTTTGCACTCTGGTTGCCTTTGTGGTGTGAATGGTTGTCTGTCAGTCTCAATTAGGGATGTCCCGATCCAGATTTTTTGGCTCTCGATACAATCTGATGTTTTTAATGATTAGTCTTTCTGATACTGATCCGATAGCTTTATTTCTTTATTTCTTTCCAGGTGACAAGGTTGGTAGTATTCAAGTGAGTCCTGCTGTTCCCACCACGAGAAACATCCAGTTTGCAGATTTTTCAAGATGCAGTTTCAGCATCATTGTTTTCCATTGAAAAGTGTTCCCACACTGTGGACATGGTTGCATACTTGTGTGTGTCTTGACTTCTTAACAGCAGCTGTAAAGCATGATGATGCTGAAAACTGTCGCAAAAACTGGATCGGCCCAATCACATGATTAAATCCCATTCTACCTGATTTTCAAAAAAATCAGTAGTCTCAATAGTGCAAAGAAAGATGTCAAAGCAAGGAAGTACAAATACTTTGTTACTTTACTTAAATACAAATTTTGGTTATATACTTTACTGGAGTAATTATTTTTCAGCCTACTTTTTACTCCTACTTTGTACATTTTCATGCAACTCTCTGGACTTTCTGCTCCTTATTTAGACCCCTGTGTTACAGCCTGAGCTTTTATCCTTAATGGCTTTTTCCCCCTTACATTATTTTTGCTTTTATTCTTTTAAGTAGTTTTGAAACCAATTTTTTTTACTTTTACTTGAGTGAAAAGTTTGAGTTGATATTTCTACTTATAAAAAGTATTTTAGTATCTCCTCCTGCTTCAGTAATAAATGTGAATACGTTTGTCACCTCTGGGTACCAGTGTTTGTTGTTGAAGATCTGGAGGACCAGTTCTCCTTTTGGTTTAATGTCCTCTGCAGAAACCATTGGGACTCACTTCATCTGTTTGTGTTTCTGCTTTTAAACTACAATTATAAACCTTTAAAGATGCTTGCAAATGTTTTAACACTTTAGCAATGCATTTTGTTTTTGAGCATTTAATTTCCATGTATGAGTTTTGTATTTTGTATTATTGTTTGTTTTTAATGCTTCTTTAACTTGTTTGTTATTGTTTAAGTCTTTATGTCACCCTGTAATGAAATTTATTAACCTTTATTTAACGAGGAAAATCACAATAAGAGATCTCTTTTGCAAGGGAGGCCTGAAGGCAGCCTAGTGTGCATGTTTATTGGTCTGACTGCGTGGTTTTTCTCCAGGTACTCCTGTTTCCTCAAACACAAGGAGAACATGTAAACTCCACACAGAAAGACCTCAGATCTGAACTAGGATCAAACTGCAAACCTTCTTACTAAGAGGCAACAGTGCTATCCACTTGTGAGGATTGCAGGCAGAAAAACCCAGGGCATAGGCAGAATTCAAAATGTAACAAAATGGTTTATTTTAAAGAATAAAAGAAGGCTGACGTGGCAGCAAAACTTACAAGATCTCAGGAGGAACACGGAACAAACCATGCTGACTGGTAACAGCAGCACAAAACAATGGGCCTCATGCAAGAACATGTTCGTATTCTTCTCCTAAATTTCTCTTATTTTTGTTCGTACAAAGGGTTCGTACGAACATGTCACGTCAGATTCAACAAACTCTTCTATCTTCAGGAAA
>NW_013952525.1:300103-305668 GCF_001266775.1 Austrofundulus limnaeus | reverse complement strand
ACAAATTCTCCTAAATCACTCGTACGCACAACTTAAGAACAAATCTGTGCATACGAACGGTTCTTGCATGAGGCCCAATGATCGGACGCAGACTGAACACAGGACACAGAATATAAAGGCAAACTAATTAAGAGATAATGGGAAACACCTATGGAGACACAAGGGGAAACAGGTGAGCGTGGGCGGGGCTGGAGGCAAGACAAGCGTGGGCGGGGCTGGAGGCAAGACAACAGGGAAGTGATACACAGGGAAACATAGAAACACTAGAAAACTAAAGCAAAAACACAGATCATGACATCACAGATTCATTGTGCTGATAAATGGCAACCTATCCAGGGTGTACCCCACCTTTTGCCCAATTAGTAGCTCAGGGGTGGACAATCCTGGTCCTCGAGGGCCTGTACTCTGCTCTACTTTACAAGAAAAGTCCCATTTATAAGGCAAAGGGAGAGAGGACAGAGAAGGTTCATGGGTGAAGGAGGATAGGAAGATGAGTGGCCCTTTTTAAAGGCTTTTCTTTTGATTTCTCCGCTTCACTGATTTGCAGCCTCATTGGAAAAAGTCGTACAGTTAGCAGCTCTAGATCTGCACCATCGTCCTGAAGGGTTTTTCTTTCTCCCACTATAGCATTGAGTTCAGTTTGACAACACAAGCTCTCATACTGTATCCATCTATCTGTAGACCACTGAACTGATTTTTATTTTCCTGGCTGCAGTGATGCTGGTTCAGACCGTTAGCCCAAAGCCTCCTGTCTGTCTGTCTGTCTGTCCCACTCGTTGTCATCCTCCAGCTTAAAGCAGGCTCGTGGCCGGGGAAAGCCGCATTAGCAAGGCAAGGAGATGTACAAACCTTGGTGGTTATGTAAACCCTCCCTCCCCCAACACACAAACAAGCCCTTAAGCCTCTCTGGTTTGTAGCCAGCACACGCTAGCAAGTATCTTTCTCTGCTTACCATTACGTCTTTACTACACAGGTCTGTTGTCTATCTGCAGCGTCAAAGTAAACAATACTGTCAGAGGAAAACAACCACAAAGCAGCAATTTTTTTAACCCATGACTGAAACATGACAATTTTATTTTTTCCAAGATAAACAGAATATTGCTCAGGTTTAGTTTCTTTGGCAAACTGGTTTTACTTCACAAGAAAAGTCCTATTTATACGTTTTATTAGTCATTATTTGGACATAATGTAGAATTTGTTTTATAAAGTTTAATTTTTTTATTTTATTTTATTTTTGTCTTTGTTAATTCTTTGTAACACAGCACTACTTCCTCATCCTTTTTGGTCACGATGGACAGAAACCTTTGGAGCTGCGGTCAGAAGAAGAGTCCGACTGCACCGAGTGGGTCGAATGCATCCAGCAGGCCAGGTATGAAGGGGACAAATATTGAACTAATCTTTCATTTGCAGTAGGTAAAAATTCATAATGAAGTTGGACCATACAGCGTTTCTGTATGTGCGTCATTTTCATTTGTAGTTTTTTTCAGTTCACTCCCTTCGCTCATTTAGTTTTACCATCTGCATTATAAACCAGATGCAGTGGTATTAACTAATCAAAAAATCCACAGATATATCTGCCACATGCTGTATTATGTAATACAGATGTAATTTAATACTTATTTTTCTCTACAGTTGAAATGAACTGTAAATTTGTCAAAATCAGATGAAGCCATACTTTAACTACATTCTTCAAAAGCCTGCAAATCTGGACTTTTGTTGCCTTATTTTCAAATAAAATATTGCTGTGCTTCTGACACAAATACATAGCAATAAATACCATCAGTCAGAAAGATTCTAGTTGTCATTTTGTTTTGTGTTAAAGGACACATGTTCACAACTTAAACAGATGGTTCTAGACCAAAGAGCCTCAGTGATGCCTCAAAACCAACCAGCAAATCAAAAGCTTGCCATAAAGTCACTGGTGTCCATCACCTCTATCATTTTAAACAATCTGTGGGGTCATTCCTGGGAGCAACTATAATTTCATGTTTTTGTTCCACATTTATTTTAGATTTACATCACTTCATCCTCACAATGGGCCTCATGCAAGAACATGTTCGTATTTTTATCCTAAATTTCTCTTACTTTTGTTCGTACAAAGGGTTCGTACAAACATGTCACGTCAGATTCAACAAACTCTTCTATCTTCAGGAAACGTGCGTAAATGAGCTGCGTAATTTDCACCTMTTCTATKCAGCTGCTCGTGCACGCGAGAGGAGATTAGCATAATTACCACCCCAAAAACACCATATAAGGCTATGATTCCTGCCTCAGATATCAGGAAGTGTCCATTCATGAAAATGGCAGCGAAAACTTAAAAGAAAAACTTTACGAGTTCAGAGATTGAAGTCCGTCTGTCAGAGATCCAGAAAAGAAAATCTGTCATTTTTAGCAGCTCAGCTGTGGGATAAAAAGAGCTGCTAAAAGTATAAACAACTGTGTTAAATCATTTTCATTTATTCAGAAGACACAGCGCAGCGCTGCGCACCGTAAGCCCCCCCCCCCCCCCCAGCGCGCTGCGCGGCGCAGGTGGTCTCAGATGCGGGTCTGAAATAAGCATTTTAAAATGTTTTCAAAATAAGTCTGGCACTTTGGAGAAAATCCTGGACTTGATCATATATCCTCTCTGGCCTGGGAACGTCTTGAGTCCCCCAGGACGAGCTGGAAGGTGTAGCAGGGGAGAGAGGGGTCTCTCTGCTGCTGCCCCCGCACCCGATCCCGGATAGGCGGCGGAAAACGGACTAACGGACAATTTATTGTTAGTCTAAATTATTACATTTAAAATTATAACTCTAATTCAAGCAGAATAGCCTATTGTCAACATAATTATGGAGTGTAATAATAAATATAAAGTTATTAGTGAAGAAAACCCGTCTGGATAACAGCAGACTGACTGTTCGTAAAATGTACGACAGGTCTGGACCACTCGTAAATTTTGTTCATATCTGAAAAAAATCGTAGAATACGAAAACATTGGTGAATGCCACAAATTGTCCTAAATCACTCGTATGCACAACTTAAGAACAAATCTGTGCGTACGAACGGTTCTTGCATGAGGCCCATTATTCATTTCAGTTTCCACAAGAGCCCAAGACAAATAAACTGAAACAGAACTTTTAAGAAGTTATGGTGAAGACTTAAAGACCTTCAGGTGCAGCTCAGAAAAATAGAATATTGTGAAAAAGTATTTTTTGTTTTGTTTTTGTCAATCAGTTTATAAAGTGAAACTCGTATATAATATAGAATCATTACACACAGATTTGAAGCCTTTATTTTTTGTAATTTTGTTGATTATGGCTAACAAGTAATGAAAAAAAACAACAAACTTTAGTGTTTCAGAAAATTAGAATATTATGAAGAGGTTCAATATTGGAAACTCATGGTGTGTCACCCTAACCAGCTAAATAAATCTGGACCCAGTCTACAAATGCCCCATTCCTCAAATCAAGCTGGACCAGAGACATCAGAAGGGTTTCACCTGGGCAGAGGAGACAAAGAACTGGACTCAGTGGTCCAGTGTCCTCTTTTCAGATAAAAGTCCACAGTCAACGCAGGACATTTAGCGCACTTCATTCTTCTTTCTACTGACAAGCAGTGTTGGATAAAGTACCTCAAAGTGATACTTGAGTAAAAGTACAAGTATCTTATCATAAAAATATTTTGGTAAAAGTTAAACTCTTCTCTAAAAATATTACTTGAGTAAAAGTCTTAAAGTATCTGATTTTTTTGTACTTTGTATCAAAAGTAAATTTCTGACACAAAATCTACTTCAGTATTAAAAGTAAAAGTACTGAGTAAAAGTGAGCAGTTAGATTTTCCAAAATGACATTTATTGGGAGGTGACTTCTCCAAAAAAATATTTTTTCTAACAGCGTGCAGCTGTGATGGGTTGTGTACAAGCTAACAGGGTGTCAGAATGGTATATATTTATAATTCTCATCCAACCATAATTAAATTCACTCTATCCAGGACACACTTTATCAAGATAGTATTTTTTTAAGTAATAACTCGGAATAAAGTAGGAGTAATGACTTTCTACTTCTTACTTTTTTTTAAAAAATGTAGTGAGTAGAAAGTACAGATAATTGTGTAAAAATGTAATGAGTAAAACTAAAAAGTACGCTGAAAAATAATTACTCAAGTAAAGTACAGATAACCAAAATTTCCACTTAAGTACAGTAACAAAGTATTTGTACTTAGTTACTTTACAACTCTGCTGACAAGCTTTATGGAGATGCTTATTTTCATTTTCCAGCAGGATTTGACTCCTGCACACACCACCAAATGTACCAATTATTTTCAAGTTTTCTGAGACACTGGATTTTAGATCGTCATTATTTCTAAGCCATAATCATCAAAATAAAAGAAATAAAGTGGAATAATCTATGTATGTAATACAAGTTTCACTTTCTGAACTGACTGACAAAAAAAATCAACTTTTTCAGAATATTTAAATATTAGGAGCTGCACCTGTAATGGGATCTAGAGTTGACCTGCTTGAGCTGATAGTTTAGAAACTGTGAATAAATACCATACCATAGTTCAACAGCTGCCTTGTTTTTTCAGTGGTCTGGTACAACAAAACCTGAAACTCTATTAGGAGAAAACAGGTGCTTTGACAGCAGTTCTGCTTTAACATTCTGCTTTAGTTTGTGTTTATGTGAAAAGGGATGTTCCACTCATTCCATCATGTGTAGTTTGTGACCTGTGCTGCTTTATTGGCCAAGACAAACGTCCCTGCTGTTGACAAAAATACATTTTAATCATGTTTTAAAAGTGAACTATTCTGTTCTCTTTTTAAAACTACTTTCTGTTCCTTTTTCTTTGTGCTGAAAGTCGTTTGACACGGAGACTACATCTAAGTGTGTGTATGCATGTTTGTGTGTGTGTGTGCTTTCTGCTCGCAGCGGTTCACATTTAGGTCACTGTATTGCCACACTTGTTACATCACAGACTTGATCTCACCACTCAAGCTCTATTTCTCTCTGCTCGTTCTCTCTGTGGCTGTCTCTCCTGTTTTTAATGTAGAAAAAAAAACTCAAACACCTGTTCACTGTCGGCACAGGTGCTGATAGACTGAGTCCATCCAGTCACTGGTGTCACATGTCACACAAGTCATGTTTTAGTTGTTAAAATAATTTTGCATGTATATAAGTTGGTCTTTTTATTGTTAGCTACTCCGATGTTATCATCGAGCGTGAGATCTTGATGCAGAAATACATCCACCTGGTCCAGATCTTGGAGACAGAAAAGATTGCAGCCAATCAGCTTCGGACTCAGCTGGAGGACCAGGACACAGAGATCGAGAGGCTCAAAACGGAGGTATGCATGAGTGCATTCACATCTGTGTGCACGTACTGTATATACTTAAATACACATACTGCTGCACACACATTTACATGAACAGGGACTCAGAGATGGGCCTCTGGTATGATGAGAAAACACAATAAGGCTCCGGTCATTTTGTTGGTTTGTTGTTGTGCAATTTATAATTTAAACACTGATTTTAACAGGTATATTAACACACAGCTGTGTGAAGCTGACACCCCACCCACGTCAAAAAAT
>NW_013952525.1:296950-299381 GCF_001266775.1 Austrofundulus limnaeus | reverse complement strand
CGTGCGTGCGTGCGTGCGTGCGTGCGTGCGTGCGTGCGTGGGGTTGTTTCTGGTGATATTTGGGGGTAATTTTAAGACAAAACGCCTACCTTTGGGGACAACTGGTATATTTGGGGACAAAAGTCGAGTCCCCATTTGGTTTAAATGCCATTGGTGGGTTGGGGGTTGGGTTTAGGACCAAGGTGTGAATTGAGTTTAGGTTAGTTTTAGGGTCAGGTAGGTACCTGTGAGGTTAGCCTTAGGGTTTGTAGTCAGGGTTAGGCTGTAGAAATGTAATGGAAGTCAATGGAATGTCCCCAAATGGATAGCTGTGCAAACTTTTGTGTGTGTATGTGTGTACACTTGTTTCTGCTACAGAGTGAGAACCATGTTAGGTTTTTAACCAAGTGAGGTCATTTTTGGGAAGTGAGGACATTTTCCTGATCCTTACTTTATTTACAGCTCTACTAGTTAGATTTAGAGGTATGGAGTGAATTAAGTTTTGGTTCAGGTTAGGGTTAGGAATAGACTAGTAATGGTTAGTTTTAGGGAAAATGTCTCTGTGTGTGTACATATACACATTTTTGCTACCTGAAGGGGATGATTTTTGACCATTTTCCTGGTACATACAGCCTGGTGAGGACCCACTGCTCCTAATCAGAATCAGAATCAGCTTTATTGGCCAAGTATGTTGACACACACAATGAATTTGCTTCCAGCAGACGTTGTCTCTCCAATACACATATATACAATATACACTATACACAGTGGTGGAAGCACAATAGCAAAAGATATAAATGGGGACATACTGTATAATGGGGGACATATAATGGGGACAAAAGCCCGGTCCCTTTTGGGGGAAATGTCAATGGTGGGTCGGGGACTCATTTTAGGACTAAGGTGTGAATTGAGTTTAGGTTAAGTTTAGGGTCAGGTATGTACCTGTGAGGTTAGGTTTAGAGTAAGGGGTCTGAGTTAGGTTATAGAAATGATCGGTAAATAATTGGAAGTCAATGAAAAGTCCACAAGAAGATAGAACAAATTTATGTGTGTCAGTCAAGAAACTGCCCAACTAAATGGACTTAAGTTGTCTGAATCCCGTCCCAGGACCCGTTATGTCTCAGTCATGCTCTAGATGTTTGTTTTTCTGAACATCCTAAATGGTTTCATTATTATTTTTTTCATCCTCTGTGCTTGAGTATTTACATCAAGACCGTTGTTGTTGTTAAAGATTGTAGTGTTGAACAAAACCAAAGAGAGAATGCTGCCTTACCAGAACAACCAAGAGGAGGAGGACCCGGATATTAAAAAGATCAAAAAGGTAAATGATCACTCAGTAATATTTATGTAAATCAGCACAGTTACTTGCAAAGCTTTTAAGACCCTTGATAATCTTTATTTTCTGTTGCCTTACAACATGGAATTTAATTGAATTTTTAATTCGATTTGTAATAAATTTACCAAAAATACTTGATTAATATATTTCAATGGGGAAAAGCACTTGTTCAAATTTTAATGAGCATAAATATAAATTTTAATCGATTTGAAACCACAGATATTACCGTCGAGGGCATGGGAGAGTCGTAGGCCTCCTTGGATAATGGCAGGGGAAACACTGCTCAGAGTCTTGATGGAGTTGTGCACTCTCCAAGTGCTTCTAGTTAGATAATGAAAAGAACATGGCACCAATTTCAAGAAAGTGAATGTTGTCAACCAGAACCCATAAATTGGGCAAGCAGGGCATTACTCAGAAGTAACCAAGAGACCAAAGACAACCCTGATGGAACTGGACAGCTTTTTTGCAGAAATGGTAGCTTTGTTGAGAAATGAGCAGGAAAGCGACTTAACTAATGGTAAAAATGAGGCAGATTGTCTGTAGTTTCTTCACCAGTATCTCCTTCATCTTTCATGCAAAAGAAGCTACTGGAGTCAGATGAGACTAAAATCTTCTAGGACAGCACCATGTCTGAGGCAAGTCTGCCACTTCTCATCATTTTGAGACCACACTGAAAAAAAAACTTGTAAGATGTACTTCAAAAAATCCTCTAACATATTTGCAATAACGTTTGTTAAGTACATTTAAATGCTACAAATTCATGTAATGTTTACCGTCATCGTTATCTAGTAAAAGTTATTAAGAATATAGTTAAAGATTTGTGAATAAATCAGGTACATTTTACTTAATTTGCTCAATTAAATCTTGTAACATATACTTGATCAAGAAAGAAACCAGACAACTTATGTTTTATTTCGACCATGTCTTGTCCTCTCCTTGAAAAGTGAAGCAAGGGAATGAGGAGCAGCAGCCTTTGTGTGCATGCACCCTCAGTTTTAGCCCAGAAGAGTAGAAGTTACTTAATATATTCATGTTTATGTGCTGTCCAGAAAAAGCACTTAAATATTACTGGTAAAATACTGTATTAACATTTACATTTTTTGTACAGTAATATTG
>NW_013952525.1:294609-296248 GCF_001266775.1 Austrofundulus limnaeus | reverse complement strand
TAAATGAGCATGTACAACATTGAAATAAAAATGATATATAATATCATGTGTATTGTTTATTTAGTAAATTCTAGTAGTTTAGAAATTTTGATATATATATATATATTTTTAGTTTAAAAGAATAATTAAATAAATGTTACTACACCCAAAAATCTTTTTTTTTTCCTGTCCTGAAATGTCCCATTCAAGGCCAAGACCTCTTTCCATTTAGGGATCTCTAGAAAGATTTAAACCTAAATGAGCATGTACAACATTGAAATAAAAATGAACACAAATTACAGCGTGTACAGTTGGGTAGTGTAGTTGCTTGGACACAGAGTGCAGACTCACAAGAAGACGGAAGGTAACTCAAAATACTTTAATAATAAATGAAAAGGCTGGCGAGGCAGCAACACTTACACAATGGGGAAAACACAAGGGGAGATGAAGGATTCTGGGACATTCAGGAATGAGACAATTGTAATCCAGAAATGAAGCACAATATGCAATGATCTGCTGATGTGAAGGTGGAGGAGGGACAGATGGGGTTGGGTGTCTTGCTTAAGGACAACACAACATGTGGGCTTGGTGGGGAGTTGAATCTGTGACTTTGGGGTCCAAAGTCGGCTGCCCTACCACTGCACCACTGCCATCCCCCAACAGACTGCTTTGAAAACTAAACTAAAGTTAGACAAGGACAGATGAATACAAAATTTTAAAGAGACAGAAAACATGAGAAACCCAGAAAGGAACAAGCAAAACTTGTAACTTGTAAAACGATTTGAAATTTGTAACTTTGTACTTGTGATGTGTAACAGTGAACTTGTGATTTGTAACTGAATTTGTGATTTGTAACCATGAACTTGTAATTGTAATTTTTTTATCTATTACACATACAAAACAGCATTTACACCTCTTCTGATTGTTAAATACAAGTTCACAAATAGTATTCTACAAGTTGAAGATACATAATCGACTCGATAGTCTCTCTACAATGCACTGACTGCATATTCAAACAAAACTTCTGTTTTGTTCTTTTAAAGATGACAAAATAAATTTCTTCCCTATTAACTTCATTATTCTGAAACATTTTTGAAAAGTTATTACTCAGAACCAAATTAAGATTCCAATAAAATTTCAGGTTGTAAGGCAACAACATAGAAAAATTACCAAAGGATTGTGGAGAGGGGTTAACCTTTGCAGGCCACGCTGAATAGGGAGCACCGAATGCTCTGTGACATTACAGGTGCAAAGTTTCCTGCGTGGCTGGTTGTGCCGGAGGAAGTGGAAGATCATCGTCCAGGACTACATCTGCTCTCCTCATGCTGAGAGCATGAGGAAGAGGAACCAGATTGTGTTCAACATGGTGGAAGCAGAAACCGAGTACGTCCACCAGCTCTCCATCCTGGTGAACTGCTTCCTCAGGCCGCTCCGCATGGCTGCCAGCTCCAAGAAACCTCCCATCAGCCACGATGATGTCAGCAGCATCTTCCTTAACAGGTGGTGTCATCCTCACATTTAATTTGCAGTGCACATTTAAAACACTGCATTTGTACTAAAAATCTGTATAAATTCAAATTGGAGATAAGTGTGTCATAAGTGTGATAATGGCCATACTTTAAACCTGAAGACTGTTTATATATATATATATATATATATA
>NW_013952525.1:290214-291999 GCF_001266775.1 Austrofundulus limnaeus | reverse complement strand
TATATATACAGTATACACACACACACATATATATATAGTTGGCTTAACTGAACTACTTCCTGTGCTTTGACACAAGAATATCATTGTAAACGTTTATACTTTTATGAACTGTATGCAAACAATGTTCAAATTTTTAAATAAAGTGACACACCTAATTGTTTTCACACTAAACCTTTTCAAAGTAAACTGAACCCAGTTGTGTGTCTGTAGTGAGACCATCATGTTTCTCCATGAGATCTTCCATCAAGGACTAAAAGCTCGGATCGCCAGCTGGCCAACGTTAGTTCTGGGTGAGTATTACAGAGCTTGATGGCACTGGTGGCCACAACTAAACAATAATATAGCTTCGCTAACTGCTAATCTGCTAGCTAAAATTTCTATTTTGCTAATGCTAAACAGGTGGGAAAAAAATTAGCAGATGCTAATGCTAACTAATAACTGCTAACTTAATCACATGCTCAGTTTTGCCAGATGGAAAATGCTGAGGTGTCATACCAGCAGCTAAAATTATGGGATGCAGCAATCTAGAAACTAATGTTCAATCAATCCATGACATGAAAAGCAATCAAAGTTATATGTCCATGACATCAATACAAAACATTTTAAAGCTTACATGTAGTGCGTGTAAACATTCCCGTTCAGATTGCGTTTTGGGTGTGAAATCATGTTGGATACTAGTTGTCGTTGTGTGTTTTCCTCACAGCGGACCTGTTTGACATTCTGCTGCCCATGCTGAACATTTACCAGGAGTTTGTGCGGAACCACCAGTACAGCCTGCAGGTGCTGGCAAACTGTAAGCAGAACAGAGATTTTGACAAGCTGCTGAAACAGTACGAGTCCAACGCTGCCTGCGAGGGTCGCATGCTGGAAACGTTCCTGACATACCCCATGTTCCAGGTACTGCAAACACAACAACCAGGAAACACACGTAGCAACAACAGTAGCAGCTCCTGAGCATGAATATTAGCGGGGCGGACATTCTTTTCCTGAATCAATAACCACACAAATGTTCATGTTTCTGTGATAAAAGATAGCAATATATTGCTTAATACGTATTCTATTACCGGTAGTTTTTCGTACGAGTTAAGGTTGTTTTCTTGTGAAAACAGTCTGGTCCAGGGGCCTGCAACCTTTGTAATCAACAGAGCCATTTCTGCTCCTCGGCTCACTAATAAAATGTGTCCAGAACCGAAAAACAAGCTACAACTGTGATTATCAATTGGTGGTCCGTGGGCCTTTTCGAGGCCTTTTCAGGAACCTTTATGACCAGTGGAGGTGACATTATAAAACAAAAAAAAAAACTGTAAATTTTATTATTTACTATTATTTTTACACATCAGGACAAATGGAAAGACCATATTCATGTAAAGTAGAAAAATACTGTATATAGTTTATAACGAATTTCAGAAAAACTAGAACAACTGAACTATTCAGACATTTTTTTCTAATTCTTATTATGTGGTCTTCAAATTATTTAAAGGTAATTCTGATGGATTTGAGAGAAAGATCATAGAAAGAAGTTGGATCACTTAAGTACATAACAGGTTAGCATGTTTTAATTAGTATTCATCACATATTTGAATAAAAACTGATTTCTGTTGTGGGTAAAAAAAAACAAAAAGGTTTCAGTTGTTTGGTCACATTTTCAAAGAACCACTGCTGAGGGACCACAGAGCCACGTGTGGCCCCAGAGCCGCAGGTTGCAGACCCCTGATCTAATCCTGACATAATCTGTCTAATCCTGACAAAATCTAATCCTGTCATAATCTAATCCTGTCATAATCT
>NW_013952525.1:284447-290204 GCF_001266775.1 Austrofundulus limnaeus | reverse complement strand
AGCTACAACTGCGTTTATCAACTGGTGGTCCGTGGGCCTTTTCAGGACCCTTTACGGCCAGTGGAGGTGACATTATAAAACTAAAAAATAGACTGTGAATTTTATTATTTACTATTATTTTTACACATCAGGATGAATGGAAAGACCATATTCATGTAAACAAGAAAAATACTGTATATAGTTTATAACGAATTTCAGAAAAACTAGAACAACTGAACTATTCAGACATTTTTTTTCTAATTCTTATTATTATGCAGTCTTCAAATTCTTTAAAGGTAATTCTGAAGGATTTGAGAGAAAGATCATAGAAAGAAGTTGGATCACTTAAGTACATAACAGGCTAGCATGTTTTACTTAGTATTGATCACATATTTGCATACAAATAGGTTTTTGTTGTGGGTATAAAAAACACACAAACAAAAAATTTTCTGTTATGTTTGGCCACATTTTCAAAGAGACACTGCTGAGGGACCAAAGAGCCACATGTGGCCCCAGAGCCGCAGGTTGCAGACCCCTGGTCTGGTCTAACAATTAAATCAGAGAATAGACCTACATCCACCTGAAACAGGAGTATTTTAAATTTCAACTGTGTAAAATAAAACAAACAGGTTCTCCGTTTTCTGGATTGAATTTCTAAACTTAGCACAAAAAAGAGCTAAATTTGTGTTTGTACTGTACATCTCAACTCCTTTGGTTTAAAGACCCAGGCAGGGTTTAAACCTGCAGACACATTACTTTAAACCCTGTAGGATTTTCCTACAGTAACTGTGTTTGCATCCTTCAAAATATCTTTAGAAAGTTTCTAGTTATAATTGTGTGTGATTGTGTTTGAAGATATTTGACAATGTTTTTAGATTCCTCGGTACATCATTACTCTCCACGAGCTTCTGGCACACACACCTCATGAGCATGTGGAGCGTAAGAGCATGGAGTTTGCCAAATCCAAGCTGGAGGAGTTGTCAAAGTAAGTCTGGATACGTTACGACCTCATGAACAGCAAACTGTAGAAAGATTGTTTAGAAAGACAGCCTCAGTTCTGAAACTTACATAAAAAATGTAACTAGAAACAGAAAGCAATGATTTACAGGTTTCAAAAACAGATTTTACTCACAATTGATTGAAGTAAATGTTTAAACAAAGAACCTTGTTTTTTATTAAATTAAATAAGGTCATTTTGAATTTGATGGCAGCAACGCATCTCAAAAAATTTGAACAGTAATGTTTCCCACTGTGAAACATTTTCTCCTTTAACAACAATCAGTAAACACCCAGGATGTGACATCAGATACTCTGAATGTCACCTCTCTGGTGGGGAAGGAGTCTGGTGTGTGAGGCTGAGAGGTTCAGACGAGAGGCCCTGTCCCAATACCCACACTCCCACCCTCGTTCCGCCCTTGTGCACTTCAAATGTGCGTTCATGCTGAAGGGTTTGAGTGCGTAGTGTGTCCCTCATTCTCCACATCCGCCCTTCACCCCGCACATTTTTGGTACTATTTCCGCCCTTACACAAAGTCCACATTTTTATGGACTTCGGCGAAGTGTATTACCCACAATTCATTGCTGTGTGTGATGTTTTGAATTAAGAGGCAGAAATCTGACAATGTCCACTGAGCACCGTAGAGTTTAGTGGTGGCAGTAATGCACTTTAGTCTGCCGACCACCAATAAAACCAAAAGAAGAACTTAAAGAAGTCAGTTCTCATACTCTGATATAAAGTATAAGCCTCCTTTGCTTCATTCACTTTCTTCTCCTAAAAACATTGCTTTTTGTAGTTGTACTATCATTTTTAGCAATACAAATGCCAAAACACGTGGCTGGTCCTGCCTTGTTAGATGTCAGTTACGACGCAGAGGTGCAAGTCGACGACGTAATCTGTACTGTCCCAAATCTCAATTGTTTTGCACACTTGTAACCTGCGCACTCAAAGACTTACAGCGGGTAAAATAAGTATTGAACACGTCACCATTTTTCTCAGTAAATATATTACTAGAGGTGCTAATGACATGAAATTTTCACCAGATGTTGGTAACAACCCAAGTGATCCATACATACAAAGAAATCAAACCATAAATGTCCAGAAATGAAGTTATTTGTTATGTATTGATCACTTGGTTGTTACTGACATCTGGTGAAAATTTCATGTCATTAGCACCTCTAGTAATATATTTACTGAGAAAAATGGTGACGTGTTTCTTACTTATTTTACCTGCTGTATGTGCACTTGTGTGAATCCACACTTCACAGAGGGGTGTAGGGTGCGCACAGCATTGAGCAATGGGCCATAGTGGGCAGCATGGGCTCTGGCAACAATCTCCTGGAGACGGGCTGGACCTTATTCCAGTTTGGAGTTGCCCACGGTGAGAGGCGCTGAGCTGGTGTGGGTCTACGTTTGTGTGTTGGAGTTTACCCCAGTAGATGAGAGTTTAGCTTCTCTGAGTCTCAGATGAGGGGACGGGCTCTGATGGTCATTTGTGCCCAGTCTTCTTGGAGCTGCTGGAAGGTGCTCCTTTATTCTGCTTCAGAGCTGCAAAAACACCTGTATTTAGTTCACTCTATTCAAACAGTATAACAGGGCTATAAAATCCAGGATACTCAATGGAGAGTGTTTTTTCTCTGCTTTCAGGATGATGCACGATGAGGTGAGCGACACAGAAAACATCCGGAAGAATCTGGCCATTGAAAGGATGATCGTTGAAGGCTGTGACATCCTGTTAGACACAAGCCAGACCTTTGTCAGACAAGGTGAGCGTCTGTCTCTAGGTTTTTACATCCAGATGACCTCCTTCACTCTGGCACCATGTCCCTCCTCTTCCTCTCCATGAACAGGCTCCCTCATCCAGCTGCCGTCCAGCAGCGAGCGAGGCATGCTCAGTAAAGTGCGTCTGGGCTCGCTGTCGCTCAGGAAGGAAGGCGAGAGGCAGTGTTTTCTCTTCACCAAACACTTCCTCATCTGTACACGAACGTCTGGAGGCAAGCTTCACCTGCTGAAGGTAAACTTCACCTGTCCACAGACTGAGTAGGTTTCTTCCTGACAGTTTCATTATGCAAGTGCAAGTTTTTGTCAAGACACAAACTTATGCACGCAATAAAGATGATTTGTGTTGCAGCAAAGAAATTACAGAAGAGAATTTCAGATTTAGTTCAATTCATTTAAGAATATTTTATTCATTATATCAGTTTTCTTGTGGGGAAAAAAGCAAACAAAGGCTTAACAGTTTCAACATAGCAGATGTTATTTCACCTCCTCAAGAAAGAGACAAAAAAAGAATAGTTTAGTTGAACCATTTATGAAGAATGATCCGAGTCATATCTCTTTTTTACACTGCAAAAAATATTCATTTAAAAATAAGTTTAAAAAATGCTAGATTATAGTCTGAATCTTGTCAATTTAAGATAAATAATTTGCAAATGCAGTAAGACAGTTGCAGTTGGTATGGCTTTTTAAAATAAGACAATTTTTTTCAGCTAACAAGATTAATCATCTAACATATTCTGTTTTTGTTTAGTTTTTCAGTCCCAAAACAAGATCAAAAATACTTTTTGGCTGGATATAGGATTAGATGGACACATTTTAAGCAGCATAGATAAAATCTTCTGCCATGTTAAAGATTTTAGCCAGCCGGTTCGGATGTCATCAGTCCATTAAATGGACGTTATTAGCGCTTATCAGTCCCATAGAATGGCTTCAGACTGTCCCGACAGTGCCCCCTAGTGGGTTACCAGTGCCATATACATTGGAATGCAACAATCTGCTACTGCCTGAGTCCGGTCTACTTTATCGTAGCCCATGTCATTTTCTCTAAAATTAACCTTAGTGGTTTTATGCCTCATATTAACCAGATTACATAAAAAATCTTAGTGGTTTTATGCCTCATATTAACCAGATTACATAAAAAAACCTTAGTGGCTTTATGCCTCATATTAACCAGATTACATAAAAAACCTTAGTGGTTTATGCTTCATAAGGATGGCTTCAGACTGTCAGCTGAAGCCATCCTTTGGAAATGATAACGGCTAATAACGTCCATTTAATGGATGATAACATCCGAAGCGGGTGCTTTGGCTCTGTTTTACTGAGAGTGCAGAATTGTTTTGTTTTGTGTTTTTTTTCTTCTTCTATTTTGTCATTCACATTTGCCACTTGTTTCATCTTTGTGTTTTGTGTTTAGAAAACACCAATTCATCAACTTTCATTTTCCACTTTTCCATTCAGGGTCATGGGCCACTGGTGTGTTGTATTTTCACAAAGCAAATCGTGCTAATTTTAAACACATTCTGAACGTAAAACAACAGAAATTTATGAATTTTATTGATGATCTGTTTATGAAAGAAACATTGTTTCACACACGTTTGGTAATGAGGAAAAATTCTTCTTTTCTTTTTCTTTTTTTTTTGGAAACTCCTGCACTATTTTGGTAAAAGCAACAGTGCAGCTAATTTTCTCTCTTCCTTTGGTCTTTTGCCTGAGACTCAAACACTAACGTCTCTCTGGAGACAGTAAATATTTAACACTAAATACATGTTGTACAAGAGCCCTCTCTGGCCTGCGGGGACTTGAATTTGACAAATGTAGTTTGAATGAAAACTTGTTTTTTGTAATGTTTTCTCTTGCTTTTTAACTTTTCTGTTGTAAGCTTTGCGACCATCATAAAATCAAACAGCAGAACTACGTCTTATTTTTCTTCACACAGCAGGGAGGAACGTTGTCTCTGATTGAGTGCACACTCATTGAAGAACTAGATGCTAATGATGAAGACTGTGAGTATCTCTGCTGTCTTTATGTCTAGTCAACTGTCACATTCAGAAACATCTCTGTCAGTCATCAGCAATGAAAATGAACCAATATTTATTTAAAAAAGGAATGAAAGGAAAATTTTTAACTTCTTAATATTGTCATTTTTTGCTCTGTAAAATCAATAAATCTCATTATCCTCAGTGAAGCACGGTGATGTAATCTCTTCAGTGCATTGCTTTTAACAAAGCTCTCTGATTGCAAACAGGAACCTCTGTGTGAATAAAGCTAATGAAGTCATTACTTTGTTGTTTTCTGTTAATTTTGCAGACAACGCTGCAGGTCAGGGCTTCAGTCACCTGGAGTTTAAGATCGTGGTGGAGCCTCCTGATGGTCAGAGCTTCTCTGTCGTCCTCTTGGCTCCTTCCCGCCAGGAGAAAGCCGCCTGGACCAGCGACATCAGCCAGGTGGGGGTTCAGAGCAGTGATGAAGGATGTGAACTGGCCTTGTTGTGACTCGCTCTCATGCCTCTTTTCTTTTTGTCTCAGTGCATTGATAACATCCGCTGTAACGGCCTGATGACCAGCGTGTTTGAGGAAAACTCCAAAGTCTCTGTGCCACACATGATCAAGTAGGAAAACATGCCGTTTGAAATGATGATAATGTTGTTGTCTCAGATGAATCAGACTGGAATAAAAGTGCAACTTTAACAGTAAATGGCTAATTGCTGTCAACTTTTAAACTTTGCATATTTATATACATTTAATTTATGCGTTGATTTAAAATCAAGTTAGCTGGTTTTGACTTTTATTGGTTTGTGAGGGAAAGAGCTGCTTAATTAAAATATTTCTGTTGCAATGCACCACTAATCTCAACAGCTTTAGTCCCTAATTGAAACCTTGAAATATTATTTTGAAAATGATTTTTAAAAATAAGGTTAAAACAACAAACATAAAATCTATTTGAAAATAGTACAACTTCAGAAAAGTACTGGATTTATATTTGCAATATGTTTTTTGAAATGT
>NW_013952525.1:278164-281847 GCF_001266775.1 Austrofundulus limnaeus | reverse complement strand
GTGAAGCTGCTGCACACAGAGTTTCTGGGATCAGCTGACCTGCATCCAGAACCTGATTTACAGAACTGTGGGTCGAACAGCAGGGCAGGTCCCGAAGAAAACCAGTTAAGAAATTGAGAAGCTAAACGAGTTAAACCGTTTTTGAAGCGAACACAGCAGGATAAAGTATATGGACTTTGATGCGATCATCCGGACATTGAGAACAACAGACAGAGTTTTATGTCACAGGGGGAGTGCCGAGCTCGCTCGAGGTGATAGACGCATGCGCTATATGCGTAACGTGAAAGCTGACTACAGTTGTAAAAAAGATTAATTAATTAATTAATTAATTTGTCTTAAAATACAGACATTCTTACCTCAGCTTAGAAGGCAGAGGGTGTCGGTCTTTTCCTCTCAGATTCAGCTTTCAGAGCATGAAGCTAATGTTTACTTACAATGCTAATGCTCTCTTACTCTCTGGCGCTCAAGAGGTAGAGGAGCCAAATGGCTGGCTCACTGCTGCCAACTAGTGGTCAGAGGCTGAACTACAACACAAAAATGAACGGCTGACAGGAAAGTTGACATTTTAAACCTTAATAAAAAATTGATACAGGGCTTTAGAATATCAATACAGTATCGGGAAATGAATTATCGCAATATTTCAGTGTATTGATATTTTCTTACACCACTAGTGTATTCGCATTTATTTAGGGTGTATTCACACCTGACACATTTGATCTGTTTTAAACAGACCAGACCCTGTTGGTCCGGACTTTTTAAGCAGGTGTGAATAGATTCAGGTGAACCCTGGTGAGGACCRAAAACCGACATAGACCCATTTTTAGGGTGTATTCAGACCTGACAATTTGGTCTGCTTTAAACAAACCAGAGTTTGTTTCCAGCGTTGGTCTCGGTCCGCTTCTAAACGAACCCTGGTGCTGTTCATTTCAGTTCGCTTCTGGTGTGAATACAGACCGGACTCTAATCGAACTAACTGCATTAAACATGCACCTTTTTGGACTTCACAGGCCACCGTTGCTGAGCTAAATAAACTGAAATCATACCTGTTTCATCGTCTCCTGTTAGCAGCTCTGCTGCAGCATGTTGTGGGTCAGAACACGCAGAGCACCTCTCCTTTGGGTTGCCGGACACGTTTACTGACGCCGCTCCAAAATTAGAATATCATCACGGAACCACCATTAAATTAGCTGCTTCTGACATTTTAAATGCTATTGCAGTTGTACTATCAGCAAAAATGTGTGCATCAGAACCGCAGCATGCAGGACTTCCTTGTTTTCTTCTGGATCTGTGGCTCAGTCCCGCCCCCGTCCTTTTCTGTCCAATGGGAGCAATGATCATCAGCCTCATGGCTTTGTTTACAACTCAAAGTTTGTTTGCAAAAAAGCACAATGTGAATGCAAACCGCACCAAACGAAAAAAATAAAGTCCACTTTAGGTCCGGACCAAACAATTGGACCAAAGGACTTTCCTGGTGTGAATACACCCTAAAAGTGTCGGTCCGCTTCCAAAAGAACTCTGGTGTGGTTCGCTTCTGGTGTGAATACAGACCTGCCTCAAAACAAACCAACCTTTTTTGGACTTAAGCATCATGGTAAAAATGAGCCCTTTATTTTAAAAAAAGTCTGCTTTAGGTCTGAATCAAACAAGTGGACTTTCCTGTTGTGAATAAGTAAAAAAAAAACATTTATAGAAGAAACAATGTCTGACATTCATCACTGGTAAAGAAGATGAATTTTTTTTTCCCAACATTCTGGCTCTTTTCTTGTGAAGGCAACAGTGCAGCGGATTGCTCCTCTTCCTCTGTTTCTTCACCTGAGATGCAAATGCCCCAGCTCTCAACCAAACGTGGATCACAAACAACGCTGGGCTTTGAGAATAAAGAGGTTTTTGCCCTAGTCACCACATGTGGGCGGGTTAATGCTAAATGCAGCACAATACCTCATTTAAATATGGAAAAACTCCACCTGCACAGAAACACACTGTTTGTTTGACAACAAAATTTGAAACACTAATCTTCCTTTGCAAAAGCTTTTGAGAATTTGACAAAAACTGAAAATGAACCCAAGACAGATATTTGGATGAATCTGGGCCTGTCTTGTGTACAGAGCCTGTTCTTTGTCATAAAATAACGTAGAAGTGTTCAACTGGTTCAGTGTGTCGTGTTTTCTGTTTTGAGATTAATGCTGTAACAAAAAAAGGAGACGAGGTCAACGCACAAAGTCAAAACACAGATGAATAAATGACACAAACAAGCAAGAAATCTAAATATTTTCAGCCTAATGTTGTAGAATAAGTATAATGATTCATCATAACGATTCAGTGCTGTGTGGTTTTTATTTAGGTCTGACGCCCGGCTCCATAAAGACGACGTGGACATTTGTTTCAGCAAGACGCTGAATTCTTGCAAAGTGCCACAAATCCGATACGCCAGCGTGGAGCGTCTGCTGGAGCGCCTGACAGACCTGCGCTTCCTCTCCATCGACTTCCTCAACACCTTCCTCCACACTTACAGGATCTTCACCACCCCCACTGTGGTCATCGACAAGCTGGCCGACATCTACAAGAAGCCGTTTACGTCCATCCCTGTGAGGTACTCAGAGCTGAGGGTGAAGCAGTCTGTAGACATCATCACACTGATCCATCCGTGTGTTTTCACTCTGCTCACCTGTTCATCCTGTCCTTCACTCTTTCTTTTCTCATTGTTTATTCATGTTCATCCTCCCTGCCTTCCTGTCCCTGCTGCAGCGTTGAGCAGCACTCATATGACCGTCTCTCCATCATGTCTCTGTGTCCTGACTACAGTCTGAAGATCACACAGCTGGCTCTGGACCAGTCCAAGTAAATGCAACCAGCTGGACTGGAGATTCACTCCTGCTCTGGTCAGAGCTGCAGATGAACTCCTTTGGTTTCTTTCAGGTCTTTGGAGCTCTTCTTCGCCACCAACCAGAACACCTGGGGTAACGACCCGCTGAGCAGCAAATCCCCGAGGCTCTGCCGCAAGTTTTCATCCCCTCCTCCCATCTCCATTCCCTCCTGCGCCTCCTCCCCAATGCACTGCCGCAAGCTCTCCCTCAGCTCGCCCGTCAGCGCTAAAGTGGGAGCTCTGGATCTGTCCACGACGCCCTCCTCCTCCGCGGCCAACTCTCCCACTTCCAGCTACGGTCCTTCCATCTCCTCTCCTCCTCCCAGCTCAACCAGGCCTCTGTCTGGCTTCTCCTCCCCTCCGCCCACCGCCACATCCTTGCCGAGCTTCCCACAGGCCTCGGGGGCGTCCTCGCTGCCTCCGCTCTCCACCAAGGCCCCGCTGGACCTCAGTCGTGGGCCCAACTCTCCAGAACTGAGTCCAGCTGCGGGGGAGGACGTCACCGGAGAGCTGCCTCGCCTCGATGCCTTCTGTGGGAAGCTGAGGCGCAGCTTTCGCAGAGGTAAGCAGCTGGAGCCTTCCTGTCCCACGAGTCCACATGCAGTCAGGTGCTTCAGAGTTGGCTTCTAATAAAATATTCCTGTAATTCATTAATGAGCTCCAACTGTGACGAGTTCTGTAGAGACATCTTTAAAGCTGTTAGCATAATTTATTTTATTTTATTATTATATTATAATTATTTTATTTACAGCGGGTAAAATAAGTATTGAACACGTCAACATTTTTCTCAGTAAACATATTACTAGAGGTGCTAATGACA
>NW_013952525.1:274700-276355 GCF_001266775.1 Austrofundulus limnaeus | reverse complement strand
CACTCTATCCAGGAGACACAATTTATCAGGATAGTATTTTTTAAGTAATAAAAACTCAGAATAAAATAGGATTAACGACTTCCTACTTCTTACCTTTTTAAAAAAATGTAGCGAGTAGAAAGTACAGATAGTTGTATAAAAATGAGATGAGTAAAAGTAAAAAGTACATTGAAAAATAGTTACTCAAATAAAGTAGATAACCAAAATTTCTACTCAAGTACAGTAACAAAGTATTTGTACTTAGTTACTTTACAACTCTGGAGGGTAGGAACACAGACTGATATGTAAACAGAGAGCTTCTACTTACAGCTCAGCTTCACCACACCAGACCAGTACACAGTACGCAAAACTGAAGAAGCTGCATTGATCTTTATTTTTAACTGAGGGAAAAAGCATTTTAAAAAAGGCAGAAAAGAAGCTCACATATAAACAGACTTACATTTTTTTTGTTTATCTGTGGTCAGAAGGTGGACAAGGCAACAATATGTTTGCTTTTGAAATTTGTGGACTTTATAACAAACAAAAATCTTGACAAATAAGTCTTTTGTTGTTTTCTGGTTACTTATTTGAGTTGTGACCTGTTTTTTTTTTTTCCTGACAGCTGTTCTGGAGTCAGTATCTCTTGACAAGTTTATACCTGAATCGCCATCCAGCAGCGAGCCGGGCGATTTGTCTCCCTGCCGCTCCCCGTCCACACCGAGGCACCTTCGATACAGACAGGCGGGGGGTAGGAACTGCACAAACACTCACGGACACACATCGCACACAACAGGCTGAGCAGCTCATTTTGAATGCCTCTACTTTCCCTGCAGTCACACCAGGGGAGAACTCCCGCTGCACCATGTCGCCTGCGTCGGCGTTCGCCATCGCTACAGCCGCCGCCGGGCACGGCAGCTCGCAGGGTGAGCACGCCCAGTTATGCAGGTCAAAACGGTCACAGCACAGGGTGGGACCTCTTCCTGTCGATAAAATTAGTCGAACAAGATGAACTAAGCAGTAAATTACAGTTTTGCCTGAGCTTACAGTGCCTGCGACATCAAAAGTTTTACAATAAATACAAATGCACTTTTAGGAAAGATAGCATTAACGATGTATTGCTAAAAATTTACCATGCTGAGACGAGCATCATTATCATCATCAACATTCATTATCTTTACCCGCTTCTAACTTTCTGGGTCACGGGAGCTGAGGCAAACAGTTGTTGAGATACTCACCTGCGCAGTAACAGGAAGTGATGACAAATATGGAAGTGTGGAATAGAGCTCTGCTGCAACAGCTAACAACACAGACATTAATGAAGAATCTGAGTTCATATAAACAAAGTCCAGGAAGTTCCTCTTCTTAAAGCAGGCGTGTCAAACTCATTTTCACTGATGGATACAAGTGCTACGGTGGCTCTCATAGTGTGACATTTCGTGTTTATAGAGCAACCTACCCCCAAATTAACTTTTTTTAGCTGATAAACTGRCTAGAATGTGTCTAAAATGTTATATAGTACTGTTTCTGTGCTAATTTTGATGTTTTGTGCGTATTTGTTCAAATCTGTAATATTTGGTCAAAAAACGTGTTTTTGCTGCTCATATGGGTAAAGCAGTGGTACTGCAGGCTAATTTGCATGTTGGTTAACAGCTCTCCACGGTGACGTGTCTTCTCCA
>NW_013952525.1:272101-274481 GCF_001266775.1 Austrofundulus limnaeus | reverse complement strand
CACATACACACACACCAGCAGTACTTCCTGCACAGCGGGAGGGAAGGAGGGAAAAAAAATGCAGAAAGGCAGCGGGGCAGCTGCAGCCCTAACGGACTGAACTTCATTCAAACAAGACCCAACAC
Organism: Austrofundulus limnaeus; assembly: GCF_001266775.1. Classification (NCBI taxonomy): domain Eukaryota; kingdom Metazoa; phylum Chordata; class Actinopteri; order Cyprinodontiformes; family Rivulidae; genus Austrofundulus; species Austrofundulus limnaeus. The sequence goes on along the minus strand of NW_013952525.1, from coordinate 274,356 downwards.
TTTTATTCCTGATTTAAACTAGCGATCTTGTTAGCAGCTGCAGCTGTATGCTTTTATTTTTTTATGTTAGGCTGTCGCGGAGCGCTCCTCCTCTGTCCGAGGCTGGTGTGGTGTGAGGCGGACAGCTCACTGCTGGAGCTCAAGGTCCTGACCCAGGGAGCCAACACAAGTCAGTCCCAGACTGAGCTGACTTGATCAAGTCTCTCTCTGCCACTAACAGTAGCTGTGTTTCCATTGATCATGAAAATGCGCAAATTAGAATTTCGAAAACAAATTTGTTCAATAGAAACACGTCAACTTAAAAAAATTACGTTTTCCGACAAAATGTTTTTGCGCTAGGATGAGGTGGAATTTCAGCCGTATCGAAATTGGTGTTTTTCGCAAAACTGCAATGGAAACCCTTTTGTCGCATCACGGGAGTCACGTGACCAACAACCGGCTGTTTCTACTGGTGAAAAAGACGAAGAAGATAACAGGAAGTAGAAATAGTAGTAATATCACAGAAGTAGTAAAATAAAGTAGTAAACTCACCGACTACAATTTCCCAAAAACACAGCATACATAGCTGCTCCCAAGTAGGGACTTGTCGCTGGAAAGCCTCGATAAAACACGCCGACGTCTCCTCTGATGATGAGCGCTAGTGTTGTGGTAGCAACATGCTTTGTGTTTACATCCATTGCCGCCATGATTGTAATGACTTATCGCGAGAACAAATGTATTCACGTGTGACTTTAATAGCATTTCTTACTTAATGGAAGCACCGCAGTTGCGAAACTGTTTTTTCAACATTAACAGAATATCAACAGTTTTGTACACATTTGCAATGGAAATGCAGCTATTAACAGAGCTCTACATGGTATTGCGTGCATAGAAACAGCGTTTTAACATGTCCTCTTATAAACACTGGAAAGTACTATGATTAAGACTAATTGTGAAATAAATACTCTAATACAGAAATATTACAAGTGAAAGTAAGTGCGTTTTACTCACTGCTTAGTTGTACTGAGTAGCTGCCATCTTGAATTCTGAATTCCCACCAGAGAGGCAGTCCAGTTTAAATTTTCAACTTGTAAGTGAGAAATTTACACTTCCCAGTACAACTGTGCCGCAGCAAAAGTAGCCAGCAAAAATGTAGGGAAGTGGAGATTTTACATGGGCTGTGTCTCAATTCACGGGCTGCATCCTTATGAGTGCACATTTGTCAGCTGCATACATCACTGCCCCGTGCGGAGTGCTGTCCCAATTCGAAGGCTCCTCCTCATGCGGCCGAGGAATGTGGCCCACAAAATCTCGAAAATCTAAGATGCATCAGAGCATCCTTCCTGACCGAGGATATCCCAGGATTCAATGCACCTACAGCAAAATAAACAGAAACAAAGAATGGAGGTTTTTTTTTAACGAGTTGGCGTAGTTTGGAAATTCATCACAGACCGAATAATTTGTTTTTAAAAGTAAGTTTAGCAACTTAGCTGATGAAAATRATGCTGCAATAAGATGTTAAATAAAATGCAACTACAAGTACTGATGCTGGAGCTATACCCAAATTATTGTTTATTTTTATTTTATTTTATTTTTGTTTGTAACGTTACTGTGAAGTTAATCTTCCAGTGAAAGGATATCCCAATGCTAACCGGTAGCACGTGGTCACGCAAACACGTCAAGCAGCTAGATTGCCTCATTTCACAGCAGTTTCATGCAGCCTACCCAGACTGGGAAGGACGTGGCCCAGCTGGGCTGCATACTCAGGAGGATGCAGCCCGTGAACTGAGACACAGAGGTGGTGAACTTTGCTGGCTGAACCCTGTGCACCTCCACCTAAAGGTGAGATAAAGTCATTTTGCTGGTAAAATAATCAACATACATTATGGGAGGTGTAGTTTGTGGTCAGTAGCCCACATTTGGCAGGTGGGCCTCGAGTTTCACTCTTGTGTTTCTTTTCTGTCATCACTTCCTGTTTCACTTTGGTCGCGCCAAGTTAAAAATTAAAAACATGCCAGTTATGTCCTGATGCATCTCAGTAATCCAGGTAAAAAATCAAAGGAAAAAAAATTGTATAGGTCCTCTGGACGGGTTCTTCTTTAATGAAACGTTTCGTCTCTCTTCCAAGAGACTTCTTCAGTCTGAGAGTTTCAGGCAAAATTCAGGCTGTATGAGTCCTTTAACAGCTTTATCCTACAACCGCCGATAGCTGGGGCTGTGATTTCCTGAAACAGACCTTTGGCTCCTGGTGTAAAAATTAAAAAGTTATTGAGGAT
>NW_013952525.1:269597-271687 GCF_001266775.1 Austrofundulus limnaeus | reverse complement strand
ATCCTCAATAACTTTTTAATTTTTACACCAGGAGCCAAAGGTCTGTTTCAGGAAATCACAGCCCCAGCTATCGGCGGTTGTAGGATAAAGCTGTTAAAGGACTCATACAGCCTGAATTTTGCCTGAAACTCTCAGACTGAAGAAGTCTCTTGGAAGAGAGACGAAACGTTTCATTAAAGAAGAACCCGTCCAGAGGACCTATACATTTTTTTTTCCTTTGATGCCAGTTATGTGACAAAATGTTACGGTTACAACGGAGGAATGAACCCAAATTCAGGCGGAGGTAAGAGTTTTAAGAAAAAAAGATTTATTTTAACAAAAACAAAACAAAAAGGCTGACGAGGCAGCAACTAACAAAAACTCCGAAGGCACAGGGAGACAAGGGAAAACCAAAACAAAACAGTTGGACATGCCAAACAATGATCCACTGAGGGTGTGGAGGACAAGACCTATATACTGTATATACAAACAGAGGAAATGAGGAGATGAACTACAGCTGATGAAAAACACTAATTGGGAACTGCTGACTGGTGTGAGTAATAGACTGAGGAGGGAAGTGACAGGTAACATCTGAGGTGTAATGACAATAAGGAAACACCAGAGAGAGGTAGACACAAGACAACAGAAAACACAAATCCTCACACAAAATGTGTGCACATTCATGTGTATTATAACAAATTTAATAAATATTAAGATATTTTATTCCATTTTTTGTCACATTAAATGCACATTAAACAGATAGTTTGGCCATTTTTGAAGCAATGAGTGAAAATTCAATATTAGCTAAAATGAGCTTAGACGTTTTTAAGAGAAAAATGTTTCATAAACATGAAAAACTATTTTTAAAAATGGCCCCTTGTTTAGCCTAGCCAGGATGAAACGTCTGCCATGTTCTTCATACTGTTTTGTGTCTAATGTCACAGCTGATAGGGTACTAACTATTGATAACATTTTTACATAATATCACTTCTAAATTAACCAGATCATCCCTTTAAATTAGTCTTCCCTCTAAACCTGACTTTACCTTCAAAGGTTTTAAAAGAAGCAACAACAGTTGTTTGTCTCAGCCTTTATCAGGATTTTTAACAGACATTTATTGAGTCAAGTTATATTTATTTATTTTTTAATCAAGAAGAAAGTTGTAATTATTTGAACAAAACTGATGAAGATGTTTTTTTATATGCATTTGAGCCTTTCAGGTCACTGTACATTCGACAAGCTGAGTCTGACAAAGACTCAGAATGAAACCATAAACCAAACACATTTTCTGAGTCTCCTGATATTTTTATTTTTGTTTGTCCTCCTAGGTTTTAGTAATTCTGAAAAAACGTGTGACAAAGAATTCATCATCCGCAGAGCTGCTACCAACAGAGTTCTGAACGTGTTGCGACACTGGGTTTCTAAACACTCGCAGGTGAGTTCATGAGCCCGAAAACATCACCTGTAAGTTTTTACAGCTGCTCTCTGGTTCAGATCAGTCTTTGCTTCTTGTTCCTGCTGACATCACTCAGTGTTCTCACGGTTTGAGGAAAGCTCCTCAAACAGTGTACAGCTGTCCAGATCCTGAACCAAAGAGAAGCTGTGTTCACTTGTTTTATTGGTTGTGAAATTATAGTCGAGTGGCCTTTTAACCAGTTCATGTTCTTTAAACGCAGTGATTAATTTTAGCAGTGCAGCTTTTAAAGCCTTAAAAGAAATAGTGTATAATTTCTGCAGGATGGTTTCTTTCTGCACATGCACAGAAGAAAAGTTGAAACTACAGTTTATTTTCCTGTTGGGGGTTTTAAAATCTGTTTGCATCAAAACCCTAAAAAACCGTGTTTGAATTAAAGTCTTAAAGGGGCAATATCATGTAAAATCAACTTTTTGACTTTTATATCATGTTATAATGTTATACTCTCATAAAAAACATGTCCAAAGCCTTGCTTTGACTCATTCATGCATGTTTGAGAAATCCTGCAGCGTTTTTAGGAAGACATGCTGAGGAGCAAAACGACAGGTGGGGACCAGAAACAACTTTTGGTACCAGAAACTCCCCTGGGACGTGTCTTTAAGCAGAACTTCTTCATGGCAGAGCGCCCCCTCTACCC